>NW_012101332.1:741109-758383 GCF_000951045.1 Mandrillus leucophaeus
AAATAAATAAATAAATAAATAAATAAATATATTTAAAGTAATGTCCTTGTCAAACATAACAAATGTCAATTAAGTTGTCCCATGAGACACTGGAGCTCCAACTTGGAGTCTCTGGAGTTCCAATTTGAAGTCAGAAAGCCCTCAGTTTAGGGTATCTATTCCATAGCTGATCCATGTGATACGTTTTACCCTTCAGACTGCATGACAAATGAAGATAATTATATCAATATCACATGCACAAACAAAATGACACAGAGATTGAAAAGAAAGGGATCAAAAAGAAGTTCCAAGCCAGACACGGTGGCTCACGATTGTAATCCCAGCACTTTGGGAGGCCGAGGCGGGCGGATCACAAGATCAGGAGATCGAGACCATCCTGGCTAACACAGTGAAACCCCATCTCTACTAAAAATACAAAAACTTAGCCGGGCTTGGTGGCAGGCGCCTGTAGTCCCAGCTACTCGGGAGGCTGAGGCAGGAGAATGGCTTGAACCCAGGAGGCGGAGCTTGTAGTGAGCCAAGATTGTGCCACTACACTCCAGCCTGGGCGACAGAGCAAGACTCCGTCTCCAAAAAAAAAAAAAAAAAAGAAGTTCCAGACAGTTGCTTACAAGGAAATAGCCAATGAGGCAATATCAGTATCACATGAAATAGATTTAAATAAAGGCTGAAAGCACTTTTTAGAGGAATTAAGAAGGCCATTTCATGTTTCTTAAAATTCACCAAGAAATTCTGGTAGTTGTGAACCTTTGTATACCTGGCAACTTGGTTTAGGGGTATATGGATTTTAAAAATGGATCAGGCTGGCTGAGCGCATTCGCTCACGCCTGTAATCCCAACACTTTGGGAGGCCTGAGGTGGGCAGATTACATGAAGTCAGGAGTTCAAGACCAGCCTGGCCAGCATGGTGAGACCCTGTCTCCACTAAAAAATACAAAAATTAGCTGGGTGTGGTGGCAGGTGCCTGTTATCCCAGCAACTTGAGAGGCTGAGGCAGGAGAATCTCTTGAAGCTGGGAGGCAGAGGTTTCAGTGAGCCAAGATCACACCACTGCAATCCAGCCTGGGCGACAGAGTGAGACTCTGTCCCCCCAACCAAAACAAAAAAACAAACAAACAAACAAAAACGCTACGGGGAGAAGTGGAAAAATTCACAACCATAGCGGGAGAAGTGCACAGATTATCTCTCTGAAATTGACAGAATCTAGTAACTGAAAAATAAGGATTTAGAGGATTTGAATAACCTAATGAAAACTTGATTTTACACTGTATATATATTAACTTTGTACCTAATCAACAAAGAACACATTCTTTTCAACCTACACATACAAATACTTACATGAAAGGAATGTGGATCAAATAAAGATCTAGTAAGATTATACATTAAAATACTTAGTTCTTTGTTAGGCAGGTAGGAAGTACTCATCATGCAGCTTTAAAAGAAAAAAAAAAGAGTCATTTTATTTTTAAAAATTTCTTTGTAGCACTGAAAGCCGTTCAAGAAAAAAATGTCCTGGCCAAGCACAAGGGCTCCCTGAACGCCTGTAATTCCAGCACTTTTGGAGGCTGAGGCGGGATGATCACTTGCCCCCAGGAGTTAAAGAGACCAGCCTGGGCAACATAGTGAAACCTCAAAAAAAGGTTAAAAATTTAGCCAGGTGTGGTGGCACGTGTCTGTAGTCCCAACTGCTGCGGAGGCTGAGCTGGGAGGATCGCTTCAGCCCTGGAGGCAGAGGTTGCAGTGAGCCATGATTGCACCACTGCACTCCAGCCTGAGTGACAGAGCAAGACCCTGTCTCAAAAAAGAAAAACTGTTCAATGATATTTGTTAAAGCACAGTGAAGAATTTATTCAGAGCCATCAGAGTAGGCGTAGGGACCACTGCGGCGGGGTCTGGCAGTAGGGAAGAGAGATTGGGCTTAGCTCTGAATACAGCGTGGTCAAGTGGGGATTTATAGCCAAGAGTCAGGGTAGGGGTCAGTGGATAGAAGAAATTACTAAGAAGAAATGTCAGAGGTAAGGAAGATTCTGGCTAAACCAACCTAATCTCGCTGATGACACACCAGGATGATCCGACATCACCTTTGGATGGTGGAGGATGAAGAGCTTGATCAGATGTTGAGGATGTCCAGATATTAGGATAAGGTTGGGGGGCAGGGTTCTTGCTAAACTGACTTAGCAGGGTTCTTTGTTAAAACTGGATTTTACAAGGAGGTGCACAGATGGGCCTAGGAGAATATTCCAAAGCCTGACTAAAGTTTGGCCAAGCAAAGAGTCTTTGTCAAAACTAGTAAATAAATTAATCATTGGTCAGTGTTTATTGAGTGTCTACTATATGCTAGGATTTGCAAGGAGCTAGATATGCATTGATGGGAAAAGCAACAACCCCTGTAGCTGCTTCAGGAATAAGCTGGTATCTGCGATCTGTAGATCTGTAGAGTACAATGTTTATTCCATTCTCTGATCAGCTGGAGATTGTTGAACCCCCTGCAGATGCTATCCTGATTGGGGCCGTTAATTAACACACAATATTTTGCCTTTAGATTAGCCTTCGATTTGCCAAGAGCATTTCATGAGAACAAGAACCGTCCGTTAAACATTCAGCATACCAGTACAATTTCGCGTGGTGGGTGATGTTAACTTCGTGGACTTGGGTCAAGACAGACCGCTGGTGGATACCCACACAAGCATGAGATACTTGGGTTATACATCGGGAAGAACTGTTTGCCTGGAAGGGTTATAAGATAGCAGCATGTTTTAGAAAAAAAGAGGAGGCAGCTGTCGGGTAGAGGAGGGAGCAGGAGGCGTGCCCCATGGCTGGCTAAAGCCTCTGTTACCCTAAGGGAAAAAAGAGCAGTGTTGAAGTTACCTAGGTAAAGAAACATGGTGAGATAAAGGCGATGCCTGGGGACCCCTATCGTGGTCCCTGACAGGCGCCAACGACTGGGGCTGGTCATTGCCAACACTCATCATGTGCGTGCTGTGTGCCTGGCACAGTGCTCAAGGCTGGGTCCACCTTTAACTTTATTTTATGGCTGAAAATGCTGTCTAGCAACTTGGCTGGGGCCAGACATCTCTTAAGGGGCAGAGCCCAGATGTCAGGAGGCTCTCTAGACTAGAATCTTACTTAACAACTTCACAAGGGCTAATCAGCAGTTAAACCAAGTGAACAATTTGCAAGCACGGGATGAATCACAGTGGTGCTGGGTTGATGACATGCCATGCACCGTAGTAAGCGTTTCATATCTGTAGCTTCATTTTGCCTTCACATCAGCTCTCTGAATTGTGGGTGGCATCAAGGCCCTGTTTTCTCAGACAAGAGCCCTGAGGCTCAGAAAAGTTCTGTGGCTTGGCAGAGGTAGTACAGTAAGGTGGGCTTTTGCCTCTTACAGTTTCTCCACTGGGGGTGTGTGTGACCAAGGCATGAGGTTTGCGTGACCAGCATCCCACAGATTGCACAGGACCCTGCCTGATCACCCTATCTGCAGGCCTGCTGGGCATCAGGGCCCCTCCTTCCCAGACAGCTGAGCCTGAACTCGCCTGCTCTTCCTTCTTAGAACATGCCAATTACTTCGGCGTGGATGAGAAACTGGGGCCAGTGGCTGTGAGCATTAAGCGGGAGAAGCTGGAAGACCACAAGGAGCATGGACCTCAGTACCAGTACAGGATCATCTTCCGGACCCGCGAGGTAGGTCCCATCACTCTCGTTCTTATTAAAGAAATCATAGCCACTCGCATCTCAAGCTAGGTTCTAGGGGCAAACACTTCCCTGGCTTCATCTCATGGAATCTTTCCAACCACCCCAGGAGAGCAATCCTGTTAGTCTCTCCATCTCGTAGAGGAGGAAACTAAGACTCAGAATTTCAATGACTTCCGGCTGGGCACAGTGGCTCACACCTGTAATCCCAGCACTTTGGGAAGCGAGGTGGGTGGCTCAGATGAGGTCAGGAGTTCAAGACCAGCCTGACCAACATGGCGAAACTCCATCTCTACCAAAAATACAAATTAGCCAGGCGTGGTGGCACGCGCCTATAATCCCAGCTATTGGGGACGCTGAGCCAGGTGAATTGCTTGAAACTGGGAGGCAGAGGCTGCACTGAGCTGAAATTATGCCACTGCACTCCAGCCTGGGCAACAGAGTGAGACTCTGTCTCAAAAAAAAAAAAAAAAAGAGAGAGAAAGATAAATGATTTCTATAGGATCAATGAATCAGTGGCCAGACCAAGATTTCAGTCCAGGGTGTCTGACTTCAGAGCCCAACATTACAAAACCTGTTTGCGAGAGATTAACTCTAATAAGCATAAGAAATAAAAGGGAAGGTAAGGGATCATTTTAGGATCATGAGGTGTCCTACATAATGGAAAGAATTAAGGCAACAAGCTTCAGGCAGGACAGGAATTGGGGACTGTCAACCACAGGCGCTGCTGTTGGGCCAATCAGCTCAAGGTACTCCCAATGTGTCACTTTCCATTCTGAGTGGAGAAGCCCATGATCCTGGCTGGAGGCCTTCCCCTGGATTAAATGTCAGCTGTAGCTAGTGGGGAAGTCCTGCTGGGGCACCCATGCTCTATTAGAACTCAAATTGTAAGTGACAGAAGTCTACTTCTAACTTTCTTAAGTCAGAAATAGCATTCATGGTTCGTGTAACTGCAAATCCAGAGGTAGGGCAAGCTTCGGGCATAGCTGGACTTAGAGACTCAAATGCAGTCACCAGAACTCTGCTTCTTTAGGTCTCTGCTTGGCTTTGCTGTTTGCATCATGAATGTCATTTTCTTCTGCCACTAACAAGCTCTCACCGTGTCATGGGAACATGGAGATGGGCTGCTCAAACCTACATCTTTACGCCTTCTCATCCCAAAGGCTCAGACTGGCCAGACACAGTAGTAGTTCATGCCTGTAATCCCAGCACTTTGGGAGGCCGAGGCAGGCGGATCACCTGAGGTCAGGAGTTTGAGACCAGCCTGCCCAACATGGTGAAACCCCGTCTCTACCGAAAATACAAAAATTAGCTGGGTGTGGTGGCAGGCGCCTGTCATCCCAGCTACTCAGGAGACTGAGGCAGGAGAATTGCTTGAACCCAGGAGGCGGAGGTTGCAGTGAGCTGAGATTGCACCATTGTACTCCAGCCTAGGCAACAAACACAAAACTCCATCTCAAAAAAAAAAAAAGACTTAGACAGATTTATCTGGGAAGAACTCTGGCTCTGCTTAGATCACAAATGCAATCCCTGGGCCAGTCACTGTGATCGGGGTGGTAGAGGAAACTGGCCAGGTCTAGCACATGTTACCCCCCACCCTGGGTCCAGGGGCAGGTCCAGGCACTGTGATTGACAGTTCCACCAGAGCTCCCTGGAGAAGGAGGCAGGGCAGATCCTCAGCAAAAAGAGGGGACTCAGGCAAGCAGAAATGACAGAGAGGTCCAGAAGACCCAAATAAGGAAGACCTTTCAGAAAAGGGGCAGTCACCAGCTAGGCAGGCCCTCCAAAATGGGTCTCCCTCAGCGTGCATTGCCCCAGCCCCTTGGGCCTGGCCTTTGCCCAGACATGGAAACCTAGCAGGCTGAGGCTGCCAAGGACTTTTGTGGGGCCAGCCAAGTCCTGGACCTCATCCAGGCTGGCAGATGCAGCTCGGAGTGCCCTCGCCCCATCCCCTGACCAAGACCTTCCCACTGTGTTGGGGAAATGGGATGGCACGGAGGCTTTGCAGCAGCCAGGAAGAGGCAGCCGCAAAACCATGTGTGCCAAACCACAGGTGGTCACCAGCCTCTGTCTCCTCAGCCCCTCCTCCCTCTACCCACCTTTCTGGCCAGATGAGCACCAGAGCAGAATGAGAGGTGACAGCTCACACTGCATCCGACTGTTTTAGGACATACGGGCAACTGCTGGGTGAAATGACGCCTACAGTCATATACTTATAAATATAAATAGGCTGGGTACAGTGGCTCACACCTGTAATCCCTGCACTTTGGGAGGCCAAGGCAGGTGGGTCGTTTGAGCCCTGGAGTTCAAGACCAGCCTGGCCAATATGGTAAAACCCTGTCTCTACTAAAAACACAAAAAATTAGCTGGGTATGTTAGCGCACACTTGTAGTCTCAGCTGCTCGGGAGGCTGAGGCATGAGAATCTCTTGAACCCAGGAGGTAAAGGTTGCAGTGAGCCGAGATCGCACCACTGCACTCCAGCCTGGGTGACAGAGCGAGACTCCGTCTCAAAAAAAAAAATATATATATATATATATAAAAATATTTATTACAAAGGTTATTATTACTGCAAATCTCCTTTATACTGTGTGTCAGGCAATATTCTATACCTTTTATATCTATTAACTCACTTAAATCTCATCACGATTCTAGGATGAAGACACTCTTGTCCTCATTTATAGATGACAGAACAGGCACAGAGAGGTGAAGGGACTTGCCCAAAGCACCCTCCAGGGCGTGGCAGGGCAGAGTGCCTGCCTGTGTTCTGGCCACCGCACTCGGCTGCCTCTGGGGTTTGACTAAGTCAGCTTAGACTGCACATTGGACCCACTCATGAGTTAGGAGCTCAGCCAACTCAGTGCTAGCATTTGTGTTTTTGTTCGTAATGAAAATATAATAGGCCGGGCATGGAGGCTTACGTCTGTAATCCCAGCACTTTGGGAGGCTGAGGTGGGTGGATCACCCAAGGTCAGGAGTTTGAGACCAGACTGACCAAAATGGCAAAACTCCGTCTCTACTAAAAATACAAAAAAAATTAGCTAGGCGTAGTAGCAGGTGCCTGTAATCCCAGCTTCTCAGGAAGCTGAGGCAGGATAATCGCTTGAACCTGAGAGGTGGAAGTTGCAGTGAGCCAAGATCACTCCATTGCACTCCAGGCTGGGTGACACAGTGAGACTCTGTCTCAGAAAAAAAAAAAAAAAGAAGAAAGAATACAATAAGGGCCGGGCGCGGTGGCTCAAGCCTGTAATCCCAGCACTTTGGGAGGCCGAGACGGGCGGATCACGAGGTCAGGAGATCGAGACCATCCTGGCTAACACGGTGAAACCCCGTCTCTACTAAAAAAATACCAGAAAAACTAGCCGGGCATGGTGGCAGGCGCCTGTAGTCCCAGCTACTCGGGAGGCTGAGGCAGGAGAATGGCGTAAACCCGGGAGGCGGAGCTTGCAGTGAGCTAAGATCCGGCCACTGCATTCCAGCCTGGGTGACAGTGAGACTCCGTCTCAAAAAAAAAAAAAAAAAAGAGAATACAATATATAGGCAGGCATAGTGGCTCATACCTGTAATCCCAGCATTTTGGGACGGGAGGCTAAGACAGGAGGATTGCTTGAAACCCGGAGTTCAAGACCAGCCTAGGCACCACAGTGAGACCCTTGTCTCTAAAAAATAAAAAATACCAGACTATAGCATTAGGAGAAATACCTAATGTAAATGATGAGTTAATGGGTGCAGCAAACCAACATGGCACGTGTAATACCTATGTAACAAACCTCGTTGTACACATGTACCCTAGAACTTAAAATATAAAAATTAAAAAATATATATATGTCGGACTATGCCACACATACTGAGTTGTGAGACTTTAGTGCATGGATACTGGGTTATATAATTTTTTTGCTGTGATTTCCTGTTCACTAAGTTTGAAACTGGCTTGATGCCATTCCCAGTGTATACCTGCTCCCATCTACTTCCTACCCCCAGCACCTACAAAACTAGCTGTGGGGGACTCTGGTCCATCCCAGGCGACAGCACGGGGACACTTTGGGTATCACAGCCACAGGCCTGGGATCCATCCATTCCGTAGACGTTTGCTCAGTGCTCCCCCGTCCCAGCTCTATGCTGGGCATGGAGGGTACCATAGCAAACAAGGCAGCAAAGATATTCGGGGGAGTGGGTCTTTGAGGAGGAGACAGCAGGACACCAAACACCTTAGCAAATTACGCTGTAGGTGCTACCTATAGTGACAAGGTGGGAAACAAAGCAAGGAGGAGTGATGAGTGTGGCAGGTGCTTAGATTTTTAACAGGAAGGTCAAGAGAGGCCTCACTGGGAAGGTAACGTTCTAGTAAACCTAGAGAAGGGGAGAGGGGGCCGTGTGGACAACTGGAAGAAGAGCATTCCAGGCAGAGGGAACAGCCAGTGCAGAGGTCCTGAGGCAGAGCCATGCTCCATGGGTTGGAGACCTCATATGAGTCCTAGTTTGGCCACTCAGCAGTTCTAGAACCTTGGGCACATGGCTCATTTCCTCTCGGAGCCTCAGTTTCCCTCTTGGAAATTCTTGGTTTGCAGAACTGTGTTGTGGACTCGGTGAGGTTGCACATATCAAGCAGGCAGTGCTGGGCCTGACACTTGACGGAAAATGATTATAAGCAGTACCACTGTTGCAGCGGACGTTCTTTCCCAGGAGGTCAGAGGCCCATTCTGGGGAGCACGGATTGAGCTCCCGGATGGGGTTCTGTCCTTCTCATGTTCACATACACATGCCTTGGGGTCCTGTAAACCAGGGCATGGGGGCCAGAGCGAGAGGTCTGGGCTACCTTCCAAGCCAGCAGGCCTGCCCCAGATGGCCGCCCCTGGCTGCCAAGCGACAGTCTCGAGTGGACCCGCATCTCCCAGCAGATGGGATATGAGCATTGTCAGTGCCAGGCTCCCCACCGAGGCAGGAACAGACTTGGAGCTGGGCTTTGGCACCGCTCATCCAAAACCCAGAGAGCCTGGACAGGACGAGCACCAGGCCAGGCTGCCCTGTCTCAAGCCCCTTCACTGGCACTGTCTCACCCAGGACACTGAGGAGGGAGTGGGGATGGCAACCAGCCAGGAGCTGTGTGGCCCCGCCCAGGCCCAGTGGTTCTCATTGGCCTAGCACACGTGAGTTTTTGACAGGCTTTAGTTCTGATAGGGTTAGAGATTTGGATTTTTATTTTATTGATTTTTCTTTTTTATTTAAAAAGTACCAGACGCTTATTGTTAAGAACTTAGACAATACATAAGTATGCAAAGTAGAAAAAGGAAAGCTTTCATTAAGTGAAAAAAGCAAGTGTTTGTTCAGTAGGTACATCTGATTGTGTGTGTGTCTGTGTGTGTTTGCTTATTTATTTTTGAGACAGGGTCTCACTCTGTCCCCCAGGCTGAAGTGCAATGGTGCAGTCATAGCTCACTGCAGCCTCGAATTCCTGGGCTCAAGTGATCCTCCTGCCTCAGCGTCCCTAGCAGCTGACACCACAGGCATGCACCACCATGCCTGGCTAATAATTTTGTTTTATTTTTAGAGACAGAATCTCACTATGTTGCCCAGGCTGGTCTTGAACTCCTGGGCTCAGGCAACCCTCCTCCTTTGGCCTCCCAAAATGCCAAGATTACAGGCATGAGCCACTGCACCTGGCCATGTGTGTGTTTAAATGAACAATCTCCAAAGCATATTGTTAAGTAGGGGGAAAAGCAAAAAAATGTAGCTTCCTGCTTAAGGTTAAAAAATTTAAAACTCGTCTAGGTGCAGTGGCTCACACCTGTAATCCCAGCACTTTGGAAAGCCGAGGGAGAAAGATTGCTTGAGCCCAGGAGTTTGAGACTAACCTGGGCAACATAGCGAGACCCTGTCTCTATTAAAAATAAGTGAATTGACGGGCATGGTGGCTCACGCCTGTAATCTCAGCACTTTGGGAGGCTTACGCAGGTGGATCGCCTGAGGTCAGGAGTTCGAGACCAGCCTGGTCAACATGGCAAAACCATGGGATGGGAGGTTTTACTAAAACTACGAAAATTAGCTGGGTGTAGTGGCACACACCTGTAATCCCAGCTACCCGGGAGGCTGAGGCAGGAGAATCACTTGAACCCAGGAGGCAGAGGTTGCAGTGAGCCAAGATCACACCATTGCATTCCAGCCTGGGCGACAAGAGCGAAACTCCGTCTCCAAAAACAAATAAAAAAGAAACAAAAAATTTAAAACTATTAACTATGCATGTGACTTTGTACATAAACATTTAACACTCATCTACAGATAATAGTGGTTAACACACATTGAGCTCTTACTCTATGCCCAAGATACAGCGCTAAGCATTATACACAGATCTTTTTGAATCCTTTCAATGCCTTGAGGCAGGCATTTTTATCCCCATTTTGTCAATGAGGTAATAGGGAAATTAAGTGGCTTGCCCAGAATCACACAGCTAGGGAGGAGCTAGAGCTAGAATTCAAATCCAGGCAGACCACCTCCTAAGTAACCTCCTAGGAAATGCTCTTGAAGGGTACACCCACCGCCCAGCACAGTCAAGCGGGGAGCGCGTCTGAGTCAGGAGTGAGTGGGGATAACCTGTACCAGCTGGAACCTCCTTGCTCGCGTGGCACTGTGTGCCTTTCATGGCTTACTTGATTTGTTGCCCTTGACCAGCTGATGCCAGATGTTTTCAGGCTCTGAGCAGAGGAGGGCTGTGATCTGACTCGGGCAGCTGTAGAAGGAATGGACTGGGGACAGGGCAGGGGCAGGGAGACCTGGAGGAGGCTGCTGTCCAGGTGAGAGGTGATGGTGGGGGTGACCAGGTAGAGAGCGAGGTGGCCACTCATGACCTGCCAGTGTCACACTTACTGTCCCCAGTGCAGAAAGAGCTTTTCAAGTAGTGCACGCTGATGAGGTGGTCAGAGCCAAAATATGACTGTAAGCCACCGGTCTCCAGGGAAGAAGAATGATTTCTGGTCCATGCTGTCCCTCATTCCCAGCAGAGGGCACTGTGGGACAGTGTCAATGGGATATAAAGACACTGATCCTGTTGGTGCCTTAACTGAAACCCACAACCCCAGGGCCACCCAGATTGACAGGGCAAAGCCCCTGACACCATTGCTTTTCATGATCGGTTTCAACACTACCCTGCTTGTGATGAGAGAGATTTGTTTGTTTATTAATTACCGGGGCCAGAAGTGGGATCATTCTATTCCTTCCACACATACCTCTTGCCCAGGTGCTATTTGGCAAGGGTGGCAGGCTGTGTGCTTAGAGGCGAAGTCATGACATGTTTTTTTTGCCACCTCCTGTGTTTTTCGACTTAGGCAAGCATGTTTTTGCGGTTAATACTTATCCTTCTTAGTCTTGTTGTTGTTGTTGTTGTTGAGATGGAGTCTCACTCTGTCGCCCAGGCTGGAGTGCAGTGGCACAATCTCAACTCACTGCAACTCCCGCCTCCTGGATTCAAGTGATTCCCCTGCCTCAGCCTCCCAAGTAACTGGGATTACAGGCATAAGCCATCATGTCTGGCTAATTTATCTATTTTAGTAGAGATGGGGTTTCACCGCGTTGGCCAGGCTGGTCTCGAACTCCTGGCCTCAGGTGATCCGCCCGCCTCAACCTCCCAGAGTGCTGGGATTACAGGCATGAGCCACCAGACCTGGCCTCCTCTTTAGTCTTCAGACCACAGCCCCAAGTGTACTTTGGGTGCTTGTAACAAGCCCCCTGGGGAGGGATTTTTCTTGTGCATTCTTGGTGTGGTGCTGGTCCCGTGCGTGGCATGACCTGGTGGCCAGCAGCATGCTGTGGCTACAGGTACAAGCTGGTGTTAGTGAAGATGTGGAGCAGCAGGGGCTCAGACAGGGCTGGTGGGGTGTAAATTGGTACAACCACTTGGAAAACTATTTGGCAGTTCAGTAAAATTGAAGATTAGCATGCCTGGTGGTTTAGCAATTTCTGTCCTAGGTATAAAACCAAAAGAAAATGTGTTCATGTGCACTGAGGTGCTTCTGTGAGGGTTCCTAACAGCACTGTTCACAGTTGGCAAATACTGGAAGCAGTTCTGGTGCTTCTCAACGTGAAAGGGACCAAACCTATCAAAGTAAAACGTCAGCCTCTCGCAACAGCATGGCTGCATCTCACATATGTAGGATTCAGAGAAAGAAGCCAGATAACAAAAGAATACAAACTGCCTGGCTGGACGCAGTAGCTCACACCTGTAATCCCGGGACTCCAGGAGGCTGAGGCGGGAGGATCACTTGAGCCTAGGAGTTGCAGACCAGCCTGGGCAACATAGTGAGACTCTGTCTCTACAAAAGATATACAGAATTATCCAGGCATGGTGGCACATGCCTATAGTACCCGCTACTCAGGAAGCTGAGGCAGGGGGATCTTTTGCGCCCAGGAGGTCGAGGCTGCAGTGAACCGTGATTGTGCCACTCCATTCCGGCCTGGGCAACAGAGTGAGACCCTGTCTTCAAAAGAACAAAAGAATAAAAAAATACAAACTGCTTGAAGTTCAAAAATAGACAGAAATAAATGATAAATGATGGTGTTGAAAATCAGGATATAGTTACCTTTGGGGAAAAAGAAGGGGGTACAAAAGGGCTGTGGGTGCTGGAAATGCATTTCTTGATTTGGATAGTGATTACCCAGGTATTCACTTTGTGATAATTTATTTGGCCTCACACCTATGTTTCTTTGTGTTTTGTTTTTTTTTGAGATAGAGTTTGGCTCTTGTTGCCAGGCTGGAGTGCAATGGTGTGATCTCAGCTCACTGCAATCTCCACCTCCTGGGTTCAAGCGATTCTCCTGCCTCAGCCTCCCAAGTAAATGGGATTACAGGCATCTGCCACCACACCCTGCTAATATTTGTGTATTTAGTGGAGACGGGGTTACACCACATTGGTCAGGCTGGTCTCAAACTCCTGACCTCAGGTGATCCACCCGCCTTGGCCTCCCAAAGGGGGCTTTCCTTTTATTAGAGAGAAATCTGCACCAGAAGTCCTCACCAAGCACAATTCCCCTCACGTCTTATTGCCTGGAATTGGTCACATGGTTGTCTATAGGAAAACCTAGGAAAGCAACATCTGGGGAATGGGAATGAGATGGCTGTGACTGGCTTTGTCCAAAGGTTTTCATCCCTGGCTGCCTCAGAAGCACCTGAGATGGATTAAAAACATGCCATGTATACAAACATGCATGTCTGGCCCCATCCCAGACCATCCACATTAGTTTCACTGGTGGTGTTTTTCTTCCTTTTTTATTTATTTCTTGAGACTGCGTCTTGCTCTGTCACCCAGACTGGAGTACAGTGGTGCAATCTTGGCTCCCTGCAACCTCTGCCTGCTGGGTTCAAGTGATTCTCCTGCCTCAGCCTCCCAAGTAGCTGGGATTACAGGCACGTGCCACCATGCCTGGCTAATTTTTGTATTTTTTAGTAGAGATGGGGTTTCACCATGTTGGCCAGGGTGGTCTCAAACTCCTGACCTCAAGTGATCTGCCCACCTTGGCCTCCCAAAGTGCTGGGATTATAGGTGTGAGCCACTGCACCTGACTCTTTTTTTCTTTTCTTTTCTTTTCTTTTTTTTTTGAGACGGAGTCTCACTCTGTTGCTCAGGCGGGAGTGCAGTGGTGTGATCTCGGCTCACTGCAACCTCTGCCTCCCAGGTTCACGCCATTCTCCTGCTTCAGCCTTCCGAGTAGCTGGGACTACAGGCACCGGCCACCATGCCCGGCTAATTTTTTATATTTTTAGTAGAGATGGGGTTTCACCTTGTTAGCCAGGATGGTCTCGATCTCCTGACCTCGTGATCTGCCCGCCTCGGCCTCCCAAAGTGCTGGGATTACAGGCGAGAGCCACTGCGCCCAGCCTTTTTTTTTTTTTTTTTTTTTTTTATTTTTATTTAATGAAACTGGTTGGAAACCAGTGCCACAGTTCAAGATCCAAGGTGGTGCCAGTATTCAAGGCAGGCGGGTGTTTTACATAAGCATTTACAGGAATGTGTACGTAATACAGTATTACTGTAATAAGGACAAGAGCCCACATCCTCTTTGGTAGGACCTGTTTTCTTCATTATACTCCCTACTGCCTTACATAATACTTCTCTCCGATTCCAGTGTCAGCTCCACAAGGACAAGGGTCTTTGTTCATTGCACCTAGAATAGGACTCAGTGTCTCAGAGGGGGCACTCAGCCAATATATGGTGAACAGATGAAGTTAGTTTACATTATTGTCTCATTTAATTCTCCCAACACCCCTTCAAGGTTACAATACCATTCTGTACCCATTTCACAAAAGAGCAAGCTGAGGCTCAGAGATACGAAGTCACTTGGTCAAGACCACACAGCCAGGCGGCAACAGGTTCAAGTTCTGGCTCAGACCTAGGACTTTCTGACCTTAGAGCACAAACTTCCAATCATCACACATGTCTCTTTCAAAACAAGATGTCTCTCGTATGCTGTCATCCCTTTCTAGGTCCCAAGAACCCCCTAACCTTCCTTTCTCTCCCTTGAGTAGCTCATCACCTTGCGGGGCTCCATCCTGGAAGATGCCACGCCCACAGCCACCAAGCATGGGACCGGGCGGGGCTTGCCCTTGAAGGATGCCCTGGAGTACGTCATCCCCGAGCTCAACATCCACTGCCTGCGGCTGGCCCTCAACACCCCCAAGGTGACGGAGCAACTGCTGAAGCTCGATGAGCAAGGGGTGAGTCAGGGGCTGGAGGTCAGGGCGCTGCAGGGGCAGTAGCTTGCAACCCCACTCCTGGTACCTTTTTCTATCTTGGTCACATCTTTTTTTCTTTGCAAGTAACAGAAACCTACTTAAGCTGGTTTCAGCAAAAGGAGGGATTCGAATCAAATTCTAGTGGTGCCAAAAGCAGGAATGTAACTGGGTCTCCTAAAGGAGGGAGATCGTCTGGGGGTGAGATCGCTGCTAGGTCCCCATGTGTGCATGCATATATGTGTCTGTGGTGGGGGGTTAGCATCTTTCCTCCCCGCTCCACACGCGGGCTCCCTCTGCTTCTCTCGCCTCTCCCACAGCTCCCAGTCTGTTAGAATTCCAGCCACAGGCAGACCCCAGCAAGCTGACCCTGGTCACAGGAGAGCCATCAATTGGGCTATGTGTAGGTCAGGTGGCTGACCGTGGCCCAGTCACCAGTGACCAGGGGAATCCGAGATACCTAAAGCAAACATGGTTGTTGGGAGCCCACTCCCTAAAAAAAGCTATTGACTATAAGCCTTGAGCCCTCCAGATTTTGCTTTTGCAGAATCTCAGCCCATCCCAGTCCACCTACTGTGGGAAGCATTCCACCTACTGTGGGAAGCCGGCCAAGGCAACAGTCTCTTTCATGCAAGCGTGGCATCACCAGCCATCCTCCACCCGCCATAGCGAGAAGAGGCAGCCTGGACACCTCGCTGTGCTTCTGTGGGGGGGGGGGAGGGAAAGGGACAACTGGGACATGCCGCCATGCCCCAACACTGTTTTCCTCCCTGTCTGGCTGTGGCTCTGGGTTCTCAAGTGGTCCCAGCAGCTCCCAGGGCTGAAGGCCTCAGACATACCCCTTGCTCCCTTCCCTCTGCCATCTCTGCCTGGCCTGCCTCCACAAAGCCACTCTTGCCTCTGCAGCTCTGCCGGAAGCACAAGGTGGGCATCCTCTATTGCAAGGCCGGCCAGAGCTCCGAGGAGGAGATGTACAACAACGAGGAGGCTGGCCCCGCCTTCGAGGAGTTCCTCTCCCTCATCGGCGAGAAGGTCTGCCTGAAAGGCTTCACCAAGTACGCTGCCCAGCTGGACGTCAAGAGTAAGTGGGGGGCCAGTTAGATCACAGTGAGCCACCACTGCACGCCCACTCAACGGGCAAAGCTTAAAAGGTCTGGGGATGCCAGGGTGGGGACGTGGAGCAGTGGAGCTGTGAATTTTCAGACTTGTAGGAGCACAAATAAGTGCAGCCATTTTATTTTTTCTTTTTTCCTTTTTTTTTTTTTCTTTTTTGTTGTTGTTGTTGTTGTTGTTTTTGAGACAGAATCTCACTCTGTGGCCCAGGCTGGAGTGCAGAGGTGTGATCTCATCTCACTGCAACCTCCACCTCCCAGGTTCAAACAATATTCTCCTGCCTCAGCCTCCTGAGTAGCTGTGACTACAGGTGTGCACCACCACACTTGGGTAATTTTTGTATTTTTAGTAGAGATGGGGTTTCACCATATTGGCCAGACTGGTCTCGAACTCCTGACCTCAAGTGGTCCACCCACCTCAGCCTCCCAAAGTGTTGGGATTATAGGCGTGAGCCACCGCGCCTGGCCATGTGCAGCCAGTTTGGAAAACGGTACAGCACATTCAAGTCCAGTTTGAAGAGACCCTGCTCTGTGACTCAGCTCCTGCACTCCTAGGTATGCACTCTGTCTAATGCACACGTGCACGGCAGGAGAGGACTGAATATCCCTAACCACCGGCACCTCGGTGCACCCAATGCACACTGGCAAGGTTGTGGTGTGTTCACCCAGCGGAGATGAACTGGCACTAAGGGCATCAGCGTGGAGGAGAGCTGCATGCTTCGTGCTGTGCAAAGACAGCAAACCTCAGAAGAGTGAGACCTGAATGATGCCTTTCACATAACTATATATATATATATATATATATTTTTTTTTTTTTTTTTTTTTTGGAGACAGAGTCTCCCTCTATTGCCCAGGCTGGAGTGCAGTGGCCCAATCTCAGCTCACTGCAACCTCTCCTCCTAGGTTCAAGGGATTATTCTGCCTCAGCCTCCCGAGTAGCTGGGACTACAGGCGTGTGCCACCATGCCCAGCTAGTTTTTGTATTTTTAGTAGAGATGGGGTTTCACCATATTGGCCAGGCTGGTCTCGAACTGCTGATCTCGTGATCTGCCTGCCTCAGCCTCCCAAAGTGCTGGGATTACAGGTGTGAGCCACCGTGCGGGCCAATTATCCTTTTTTATGGAGACAAGGTCTTGCTATGTTACCCAGACTGGTCTCAAACACAAGGCCTCCAGGGATTCTTGGCCTCCCAAAGTGCTGGAACTACACATATGAGCCAAAACTAGCAAACAAAAAACTGGCAAAAACCAGCAGGCTCAGCAGGATGACTCACACCTGTAATCCCAACACTTTTGGAGGCCAAGGCAGGATGATTGCTTGAGGCCAGGTATTCAAGACCAGCCTGGGCAATAAAGCAAGACCCTGTCTCTGGAAAAAAAAAAAAAAATCCACCAGCCATATATTGTTTGGGGATATGCTCTTATATAGTGGAACTCTAAAGAAAAACAGAGTCAAGCATGGTGGCTCATGCCACCAGGTTTGGGAGGCTGAGGCGGGAGGATTGCTTGAACCTGAGAGTTTGAGACTGCAGCGAGCTAAAATCATGCCACTACACTCCACCCTGGGCAACAGAGCAAGACCCCATCTCAAAAATAAATAAATAGGCTGGACGCGGTGGCTCACGCCTATAATCCCAACACTTTGGGAGGCTGAGGCAGGCAGATCATGAGGTCAGGAGCTCAAGACCAGCCTGGCCAATATAGTGAAACCCTGTCTCTACTAAAAAACACAAAAATTAGCCGGGTATGGT
>NW_012101332.1:758433-775488 GCF_000951045.1 Mandrillus leucophaeus
TTAGATCACAGTGAGCCACCACTGCACGCCCACTCAACGGGCAAAGCTTAAAAGGTCTGGGGATGCCAGGGTGGGGACGTGGAGCAGTGGAGCTGTGAATTTTCAGACTTGTAGGAGCACAAATAAGTGCAGCCATTTTATTTTTTCTTTTTTCCTTTTTTTTTTTTTCTTTTTTGTTGTTGTTGTTGTTGTTGTTTTTGAGACAGAATCTCACTCTGTGGCCCAGGCTGGAGTGCAGAGGTGTGATCTCATCTCACTGCAACCTCCACCTCCCAGGTTCAAACAATATTCTCCTGCCTCAGCCTCCTGAGTAGCTGTGACTACAGGTGTGCACCACCACACTTGGGTAATTTTTGTATTTTTAGTAGAGATGGGGTTTCACCATATTGGCCAGACTGGTCTCGAACTCCTGACCTCAAGTGGTCCACCCACCTCAGCCTCCCAAAGTGTTGGGATTATAGGCGTGAGCCACCGCGCCTGGCCATGTGCAGCCAGTTTGGAAAACGGTACAGCACATTCAAGTCCAGTTTGAAGAGACCCTGCTCTGTGACTCAGCTCCTGCACTCCTAGGTATGCACTCTGTCTAATGCACACGTGCACGGCAGGAGAGGACTGAATATCCCTAACCACCGGCACCTCGGTGCACCCAATGCACACTGGCAAGGTTGTGGTGTGTTCACCCAGCGGAGATGAACTGGCACTAAGGGCATCAGCGTGGAGGAGAGCTGCATGCTTCGTGCTGTGCAAAGACAGCAAACCTCAGAAGAGTGAGACCTGAATGATGCCTTTCACATAACTATATATATATATATATATATATTTTTTTTTTTTTTTTTTTTTTGGAGACAGAGTCTCCCTCTATTGCCCAGGCTGGAGTGCAGTGGCCCAATCTCAGCTCACTGCAACCTCTCCTCCTAGGTTCAAGGGATTATTCTGCCTCAGCCTCCCGAGTAGCTGGGACTACAGGCGTGTGCCACCATGCCCAGCTAGTTTTTGTATTTTTAGTAGAGATGGGGTTTCACCATATTGGCCAGGCTGGTCTCGAACTGCTGATCTCGTGATCTGCCTGCCTCAGCCTCCCAAAGTGCTGGGATTACAGGTGTGAGCCACCGTGCGGGCCAATTATCCTTTTTTATGGAGACAAGGTCTTGCTATGTTACCCAGACTGGTCTCAAACACAAGGCCTCCAGGGATTCTTGGCCTCCCAAAGTGCTGGAACTACACATATGAGCCAAAACTAGCAAACAAAAAACTGGCAAAAACCAGCAGGCTCAGCAGGATGACTCACACCTGTAATCCCAACACTTTTGGAGGCCAAGGCAGGATGATTGCTTGAGGCCAGGTATTCAAGACCAGCCTGGGCAATAAAGCAAGACCCTGTCTCTGGAAAAAAAAAAAAAAATCCACCAGCCATATATTGTTTGGGGATATGCTCTTATATAGTGGAACTCTAAAGAAAAACAGAGTCAAGCATGGTGGCTCATGCCACCAGGTTTGGGAGGCTGAGGCGGGAGGATTGCTTGAACCTGAGAGTTTGAGACTGCAGCGAGCTAAAATCATGCCACTACACTCCACCCTGGGCAACAGAGCAAGACCCCATCTCAAAAATAAATAAATAGGCTGGACGCGGTGGCTCACGCCTATAATCCCAACACTTTGGGAGGCTGAGGCAGGCAGATCATGAGGTCAGGAGCTCAAGACCAGCCTGGCCAATATAGTGAAACCCTGTCTCTACTAAAAAACACAAAAATTAGCCGGGTATGGTGGTATGGTGGCGTGTGCCTGTAGTCCCAGCTGATCAGGAGGCTGAGGCAGGAGAATTACTTGAACCCAGAAGGTGGAGGTTGCAGTGAGCCGAGATTGCACCACTGCACTCTAGCCTGGGTGACAGAGCGACACTGTCTCAAAAAAAAAAATTATTAGGCCGGGCACAGTGGCTCACAGCTATCATCCCAGCACTTTGGTAGGCCAAGGCAGGTGGATCACGAGGTCAAGAGTTCGAGACCAGCCTGGCCAACATGGTGGAGCCCCATCTCTACTAAAAATACAAAAATTAGCTGGGCATGGTAGTGCGTGCCTGTAATCCCAGCTGCTGGGAAAGCTGAGACAGGAGAATGGCTTGAACCCAGGAGGCGGAGGTTTCAGTGAGCCAAGATCATGCCACTGCACTCCAGCCTGGGCGACAATGCAACACTCCCTCTCAATAAGTAAATAAATAAACAAATAAATAGGCCAAATGCAGTGGTTCACAACTGTAATCCCAGCACTTTCGGAGGCCAAGGCAGGCGGATTACCTGAGGTCAGGAGTTCGAGACCAGCCTGACCAACATGGTGAAACCCCGTTTCTACTAAAAATACAAAAAAATTAGCTGAGCATGGTGGTTCACACCTGTAATCCCAGCTACTTGGGAGGCTGAGGCAGGAGAATCTCTTGAACCCAGGAGGCAGAGGTTGCAGTGAGCTGAGACCGCACCGCTGTACTCCAGCCTGGGTGACAGAACGAGCAAGAGTCTGTCTCAATCAGTCAATCAATCCATCAATCATAGGAAAAATAAAAAAGGGAACGCTGGAGACAATACATAGGATAGTGGTTGGCTGTCTGGGGAGAGGCGGGTGTGTCTGGGGAGCGGTGCTCACATTAGAGTGTGAGTGGTGGTCTGTTTCTTAAGGTGGCGGCACATGGGATATATTTGTTGCAGCAGTCTCTGTGCATATCATGCATATGTGTACATCAATATATATGATATATGGGGCCGGGCGTGGTGGCTCACGCCTGTAATCCCAGCACTTTGGGAGGCTGAGGCGGATGGATCACCTGAGGTCAGGAGTTCAAGACCAGCCTGGCCAACATGGTGAAACCCCATCACTACTAAAAATACAAAAAATTAGCCGGGTGTGGTGACACATATCTGTAATCCCAGCTACTTGGGAAGCCGAGGCAGGAGAATCGCTTGACCTTTGGAGGCAGAGGTTGCAGTGAGCTGAGATCACACCACTGTACTCCAGCCTGGGCAACAAGAGCAAAACTTTATCTCAAAAAAAGAAAAAAAAAAAAGAAAGAAAAAATATATTTGTATATGATGTATAGGATCGAAATGTTTCATGAGCAGTAGTTAGGTGGGTGGATGGGTGATGTTCACAGGTGTCACAGCTCCCTGGGGAATGGACTGCCACTGTCCTTGGGGGTGAGTTTTCATCGGCTGGGAGTGAGAAGGCCCCGAGATGGCTCAGTCAATTGCTCTGCCCCACACCTCACCAAGACTCGGTTTGCTCTTCTAGAAAACAGAAGCCCAGATCAGGAGACAAATCTTAGAGAAGTGAAGTGTTAGGCCGGTGCCTGAGGCCATCACAACCTTCCCCTCCTCCCCTGCTAAAGGAGGCTGTAGGAGGAACGAGCATGATATTATGCCATTTGCTAGTTTCGTGATCTTGGACAGGTGGCTTTGCCTCTCTTGACCTCAGTTTCCTCATCTGTAGAGTGAAGGTAATAATTGCACTTAACCTTGGAAGCACGGTTGCACGGTGAGGGTTCCGTGGGACAGCATTGCCCCAAACATCCTGAGCCCTCCCTCTGTGCCAGGTGCTTCCCAGAGCTCTGCCAGTGTGGGTGTCCCCCTGGGCGGGCAGGGAGGCAGCAGGCCTCACTGGGCTCGCCTGGCGTGGAGGAAGCTGGCAGGTGTGAGTGTTAGTATTGTTTGTTTTTTTTTTGGTTTTTTTGTTTTTCATTTTTTTGAGACAGAGTCTTGCTCTGTCACCCAGGCTGGAGTGCAGTGGAGCGATCTTGGCTCACTGCAACCTCCACCTCCTGGTTTCAAGCGACTCTTCCACCTTAGCCTCCTGAGTAGCTGGGATTACAGGTGCGTGTCACCAAACCCAGCTAATTTTGTATTTTTAGTGGAGATGGGATTTCACCATGTTGGCCAGGCTGGTCTTGAACTTCTGACCTCAGGTGATCCACCCACATCAGCCTCCCAAGGTGCTGGGATTACAGGCGTGAGCCACCATGCCTGGCCAGGAAGTGCGTTCTCGGAGAGGACCCCAGGAAGCGTAGTGCTCCTAGAAGTAGTCTCCCCAAATTACAGGCAGGGATGGTCCTGGCTTGAGCAGACACCTTGAGGTTACCTGGCTCCCGACCTGGCTCTGGCACTGGCAGCTGTGGCCTCAGTGTCCCCACCGGACGCTGAGGCAGCATTGAATATTGTTAAGAACAGATCTGGAGGCTGGGCACAGTGGCTTACGCCTGTAATCCCAGCGCTTTGGGAGGCTGAGGCAGGTGGATCACCTGAGGTCAGGGGTTCGACCAGCCTGGCCAACGTGGTGAAACCCCGTCTCTACTAAAAATACTAAAATTATCCAGGCATGGTGGCAGGCGCCTGTAATCCCAGCTACTCGGGAGGCTGAAGCAGGAGAATTGCTTGAACCCAGGAGGCAGAGGTTGCAGTGAGCCCACATGGCCCCATTGCTCTCCAGCCTGGGTGACAGAGCAAAACTCTGTCTCAAAAACAAACAAACAACAACAATAACAACAAAAACAGATCTGGAGTCCGACAGCCTGAGTTCTGATCCAGACTCTACCACTTAGTGCAGCGTGACCTTGGGAAGGCAGTCCCTCTTCATGCCTCCGTTTCCCCCTCTGAAACATGGGCTCAATAAGTAGATTTGCCTCTTCCTGGTCATAACGCTCTCTCCTATTAGAGAGAACCCATATCCTGATTCTCAGTGATAATCATTTCTTTGCTTTTCTTCATAATTTTGCTACTTACGTACGCATCCCTGACTGGTATACTCTGACCTGCTTTTGCACGTCACATGAATGGGATCACGCCGTGTGTGCTGCTTTGTGTCAGCATCTTTCACTCAACATTCAGAGGATTCCCCCAAGCCGCAGCCGTGACTCGTTCCTTTTCCTGGCTGTATATTTTTCCACAGTGTGAATTGACCAGTGTGTTCACACATTCTTGTGACTGACACGTGAAGCTTCTTGTACCCATATCCCAGGACACGTGTGCATGATTTCTTTGGGCTGCGGTCCGAGGAGAGGAAGTGCTAGGTTGTCAATGAAGCCCATCTTCAGGCTTAAGAGAGATTGCTAAAAAGTTTTCCGAAGTGCTCGGACCGCATTACACACCTAACCAGCCACCTCAAGGGTTCCGTTTGCTCCACATCCTCACCAACCCTTGGTGCTGTCAGACTTTTTAATTTTTACCAGTCTGGTGGGTGCATAGCAATGGGGTTTCCTTTTTATCTAAATGTATTTAATTTTTTTGGTTTTTTTTTGAGACACAGCCACCCTGTCACCCAGGCTAGAGTGCAGTGGCGCCATCTTGACTCGCTGCAAGCTGCGCCTCCCGAGTTCAAGCGATTCTTCTGCTTCAGCCTCCCGAGTAGCTGGGACTACAGGTGCCCAACACCACGCCTGGCTAATTTTTGTATTTTTAGTAGAAACGAGGTTTCACCATGTTGGCCAGGCTGGTCTCAAACTCCTGACCTCAGGTGATCCACCCTCCTCAGCCTCCCAAAGTACTGGGATTACAGGCATGAGCCACCGCGACTGGCCAATGTATTTAGTTTTTAAGAGTGGATTGAAGTAAAAGCACCAAGTTAAAAACCAGCACAGATGGTACGTGGGATATGGCAAAAACCCAAAGGTTTTGGAAACATGGTCCTAACTGGCATTTCTGTTTCAGCCGACTCCACGGGAACCCACTCCCTCTACACGACGTACCAGGACTACGAGATCATGTTCCACGTCTCCACCCTGCTCCCTTACACCCCCAACAACAGGCAGCAGGTCAGTGATTTTCAGCAGAGGCACGGCTGCTGGATGTTGACTGCCCACCCACCAGCATTGGCCCTCCCAGTACCGTCCTGTAGGTCATATGGAGGCCCTTGGCCTTGGAGGCCATCTTTAGCGTAGTCATTTTCCCCGGGGGTTAGAAACCAGGCCAGGTGTGGTTCGAGATGTCGCTTTGGCCCCAGTCTTTCCTGCTGCTCTTTGGGCACCCTGCTTGGCCCCAGCTACCCCGACTCCCCTCCAGGGCCTCTTGAGTCATCACTGGTCTTAAGAAGAAGAGTGAATCAGTCAACATTATTTTGACTGCAAGTAACAGAAACACCAAACTGGCTTAACTAGAAAGAGATTTACTCGGTTATATAACTCTTAAGATTCTGGAGAGGGCTGGCCTCAGGTCTGGTTGGATCCAGGGACTCCAACAATATTAGGAATCCTCCCCATTTCTCACCTCCGCTTTTCTTTGCAGCAGCTTTATTCACAGGTGCAGGGCAGAGACACCTCCTTGTAGCCACAGGCTCACATCCTACCAGCTTAGCCACCCCAGCAGGAAGAGTGCTGTTCTTTCCAGTTGTCCCGAAGTGTTTCAGAACTGTCTCATTAGACCATTCACATGCCAGTCTCGGGGCCTGGGGTGGGGGTGGAAGGGGCAGACTGGCTAAGCCCGAGGCTCATGCCCACCCCAGAGAGGGTGAGTGGCGCCAGCTCAACTTGAAACATGGACGGAGGTTGGGATGGTGCTTTCCCAAACTAGGTGGGTGTGGCTGCCAGGAGGAGGCAGGGATACTCGGTGGGCAGCACCACCAAACACCCATTGCCAGGAGGCTGCAGCTGTGACCCCGCTCCTCTCCTGGACTCAGCTTGCAGGCTGGGCCCACAGAGCAGTTCTTCCAGTTCCTAATGAACAGAAGCCCCAGAGTGTTGACAGTTTAGGAAGTAAGTGTACATGTTTTCCCATTTGGCACAAGTGACATTGTAGGCCAAAAATGGTCAAATATTGATTTCCTAAGGTTCATCTAAAAACATGCTATTAACAGGTTTGGTCTTAGGCCAGGCTTGGTGGTTCATGCCTGTGATCCCAGCACTTTGGGAGGCCAAGGCAGGCAGATCACCTGAAGTCGGGAGTTTGAAACCAACCTGGCCAATATGGTGAAACCCCGTCTTTACTAAAAATACAAAAATTAGCTGGATGTGGTGGCGTGTGCCTATAGTCCCAGCTGAGGCACAAGAATTGCTTGAACCCAGGAGGCAGTGGTTACAGTGAGCTGAGATCGTGCCACTGCACTCCAGCCTGGGCAACAGAGCAAGACTCTGTCTCAAAAAAAAAAAAAAAAAGGCTGTTATCTCAGAATTAGACCTGAATTTGAGTTCTTTCTTTGCTACTTCCTAGCTGTGCGATCTCAAGTAAGTGATTTCACCTCTCTGGGCCTCGAGTCCCTCCTGTGTAAAATGGTTAGAATGGTAGTGCCCCTGTCTCAGGGTCATTGAGAAAGGTCCATACACTCCTGCGGCAACTGGAGCGTGACAGGGCCCGACACGCAGGAGGGGTGCAGGGAGCAGTACCCGTTCCTGAGTAAGTGGGAGGCGTGCTGGAGAAAAGCTTGAGTCGTAAAGAAATGGGTTAGAATCCAGGCTCTTTCCCTCCGTCACTACGTGACTTAGGGAAAATTACTTAACCTCTGTAAGCCTCAGTTTTCTCATCTGTAAAGCGGGGCAAAGTGAGTTAACGCTTCTCGGGGTTGTTAGGAGATTCATTGAGAAGATAAATTGAAGAGACGGCTGTACAGGGTTTAGTACAGGACCAGCCATAGTCAATAGCTACTTTAGCAACTTGATTTAATGCCACTTAAAACATACATAAAGAACTAACCATTCAACCGTAGGAGTTGAGCTGCAAAGCGTGTCTGGAGTTCATGCTGTGAGCCACGTCACTTAGAGCTCCATGGGACTCCCGTCCGTGGATCTCCTGCATTGGCAGATTCCTTAACAGTTATGTGAATACTAGAACTATGTAAATAAGAACGGTATAATAGGCTGGGCGCGGTGGCTCACACCTGTAATCCCAGCACTTTCGGAGGCCGAGGCAGGGAGATCACCTGAGGTCAGGAGTTCGAGACCATCCTGACCAACATGGAGAAACCCCATCTCTACTAAAAATACAAAATTAACTGGGCGTGGTGGCACATGCCTGTAATCCCAGCTACTCAGGAGGCTGAGGCAGGAAAATCACTTGAACCCGGGAGGCGGAGGTTGCAGTGAGCTGAGATAGCACCATTGCACTCCAGCCTGGGCAACAAGAGCGAAACTCCGTCTCAAAAAAAAAAAAAAAAGAAAAAGAACAATATAATATCAGCAAATAAGCCAAACACGGTGAATACAGCGTCACCTGTGAAGATAACAGAGTCTTCCTCGGAGACTGACCAGCAGGGGAGAGAAGGTGTATTAGTCTGTTTTCACACTGCTAATGAAGATTTACCCAAAACTGGGTAGTTTATAAAGAAAAAGAGGTTTAATGGACTCACAGCTCCACATGGCTGGGGAGTCCTCACAGTCATGGCAGAAGGCAAAGAAGGACCAAAATTATGTCTTCCATGGTGGCAGGCAAGAGAGCTTGTGCAGCGGAACTACCCTTTTATAAAACCATCAGATCTCGTGAGACTTGTTTACTACCACGAGAACAGCACGGAAAAGACCCACCCCCATGATTCAATTACCTCCCACCGGGTCCCTCCCACAACGCATGGGAATTATGGGAGCTACAATTCAAGATGAACTGTAGGGTGGGGACACAGCCAAATTGTATCAGAGGGTGAGGGTCCCATAGGGCACTCGGAAGCCACAGCCGTCTTGACCTCAGTCAGGGTCCAGGGAAGGGGTGGCGCCATAACTGGCCCTGCCAGTGACCTGGGATCTGACTCTGCCATTGTCCCTGAGTGTGGCTTTGAGCAAGTTGAAGGGCACCAGCCTGTGCTCTCTGGATCATATTTATTGAGCACCTCCTGTATGCCAGGCACTGTGCTGCGTACTGAGGGTACAGCGGTGGGCATTGAACAAAATCCCTGTTCTCATGGAGCTGCCACTTCAGTGGGAAGAGACAGGAAACAAAAGGAAGAGGGGAAAACTGTCTGTGCTGAGTGTCAATAAGTGTTAAGTAATGGGGACAGGAAAGCAAAGATCAGGGAGTGTTGTGGTGGGATGGATGTTGGATAACGTAGTCAGCAAAGGCCTCCCTGGGAGGGAGGTTTCTGCAAGACCAGAGGAGGTGAGGAAGGAAGCCACGTGGGGACTCAGGAAGAATGTTCCTAGCAGAGGGAACAGAGGTGCAGAGGCCTCAAAGAAGTGTTTCTGGCGTGGTTGAGGAGCAGCAGGAGGTGGGGTGTAGCTGCAGCAGAGTGAGCAGGGGCCATGGGGAATGTCAGAGAGGTGACGGGGGCCTGCCGGGCCATGGGGAATGTCAGAGAGGTGACGGGGGCCTGCCGGGCCATGGCAAGATGTTTGTCCTTTATCCTGAATCAGAGGGAACCACAGGAAGCTCGTTCCTTGGGCTATGTGTGAGCAGGGAGCGGGAATGGGGGTGGGTAAGGAGCTGTGGCAGTGGTCCAGGCAGGACCCCTCAGGCCAACCTGTGACACGTTCCTGTCCCCCTCTGTTGCCCTTTCCCAGCTGCTACGGAAGAGGCACATAGGGAACGACATCGTGACGATCATCTTCCAGGAGCCTGGCGCGCTACCGTTCACCCCCAAGAACATCCGCTCCCACTTCCAGCACGTCTTCATCATTGTCCGAGTCCACAACCCCTGCACTGATAACGTCTGCTACAGGTATGCCCCGCCACACCCGGTCCCCAGCAGTGCACGGAGAGAGGGGCAGGCAGCTGGCCCGAGTGGGTCCCAGTACAGGGCCCCCCACCACCTCACATGTTGTGCTTCAGGAGGAGAGCGCAGCGCACACTCCCCACACCATCTCAGAGAGTGGTTTTCTGCCAGAAAGGGGCATGGCTCCCCAGTTTTGCTAAGGAAACCATCAGGGATTTGTATTTGCTTGTAATCTTTTGTTTCGAGTGACAGAAGACCCATCTCAATGTGGCTTGAGACAAAAAGACAGTTGTGTATATAAGCTCTCAAAAATGGCACGGTTAGACCTGGCTGGATCTGCCCCCCTCTCCTGGGGGTCACCTGTCCAGCAGCTCTGAGGTGAACATCCTGCCAGCCGCAAATCCCCCAAAATGAGAGCTTTTCTTTCCCAGGAGTTGCATCAGAATTCCCTAAACTGGGGCTCACTGGCCCAGTTGGAATTGTGTGCCTGTCCTAGAGCCAGAATCACCAGCCAGGCCTGGGCACCGGGCTTCAAGGACCAAGAGGCACGAGTGATGGCCCAGAGGAAAGTCAGGGGGAAGCAGGGCCTGCCTGTGGAGGTCGGCCCTTCTTTGGAGGCAGAATTGAGGTTTTTGTTGTTTAGGGTTTTTTTTTTTTTTTTTTTAAAGACAGGGTCTTACTCTGTTGCCCAGGCTGGAATGCAGTGGTGCAATCATAGGTCACTGCCGCCTTGACCCCCTGGGCTCAAACGATCCTCCTGCCTCAGCCTCCTGAGTAGCTGGAGCTACAGGTGCACACCCCCATGCCTAGCTAATTAAAAAAAAAAATTAGTAGAGATGGGGTCTCTCTGTTTTACCCAGGCTGATCTTGAACTCATGGCCTCAAGCGATCTTCCAGCCTCAGCCTCCCAAAGTGCTGGGATTGTAAGTGTGAGCCACCGCATACAGCTGAGATCTTTTCCTACCTGTACATGAAGTGCTTTTTGTTCTTTCTGACGCTTCATATTCCATTGTTTGGATGCAGGGTCATCTCCTGTCCTCTACTGATGGGTATTAGGGTTGTTGCTTGATGCAATGAACAGTCTTATTTATAGTCTGATTGCGCCTGAGTCCAAGCATACAGCTGTAAAAGAAATTCTAGAAATGGAGGTGCTGGAGCAGAGTACGTATATATATGCACTGATAGTCGCTGCGGAATTACCACGGGTCTACCAGCTGTCTCCCTCGGCTGGGCGAGGGAAGGGAGGGGCATCCCAGCCTGCAGCACTGGCTGTCAAGCACTGCTGTGCTGCACGTGTTGCCCACTGGCTACTGGGAGCCAGCACACTGCGTGGCAGGGCCTCCTTCCAGGCATGTCCCGGGACCTGAGGCCCCCTCTCCCCCTGCCCGTCGGTTCCTGGAACATGCAGCAGCAGCAGCTAGAGTGCCTGCACCTCAGGCCCTTTGTGGGGCTGAGGACTAATCTTAGATGAGATGGGAGATATTTACACACATGCACATGCATGCATGCACAGGCACATGCACACAGGCACATGCGCACACATGCGCGCACACATGCACGCACACATCCACGCACACGCACACATGCACACACACATCCACGCACATGCACGCACATACATGCACTCGTACGGGCACACATAAATACATGCACACACATACGTGCACACACATACATGCACTCACACGGCACACATAAACACCTGCACCTATGCACACACATGCACATGCACACATACACATGCACACACTGGAAAAGGAGGCAGCCTTCTTAGGATGCATCACAGGTGAGGGGTTGAGCTGGTCGGGGGGGTGACTTTCTCTTCTTCGTCCCCACTCTGACCTCCCCTCTCCTACTGGGGTCATCACATCAGCCTGCAGCCAACCTCCCACCCTTCCAGGCCCGCCTCTGCATGGTCTCCAGAGTGATTTCTTCTCTCTGACACACAAACCTTTCTTGTTTTTTATAATTTAATTTAAAGTATTTTTATTATGCAATATTTTAAACATGCAGAAAATCATTTAACAGACACCCATGTGCCCACCGCCAGCTTTAACAGATGTTAACATTTTGCTTTGTTTGCTTCAGCTCTCCCTCTTTCCTTCACTTTTAAAGAAAGAAAATGTTAGAGATACAACCGAAGCGACTCCTCAGCCATCACCCTGCCTTCCCGTCCCTCCTTCCCCACAGGCCGCTGCTCTCTGGACAGACCTGACCCTGCCTCTCGCCTGTGGAGGGAGCCTGGCCACAGCTCCCCAGCTTACCTTCTCCTGAAACCCCCAACTCCTGGCCCCCAACTCAGTGAATTTCTGATTGTCCTTCAAGACTGAACTCAGGGCTAGGTGCGGTGGCTCACACCTGTAATCCCAACAGTTTGGGAGGCTGAGGCAGGCAGATCACCTGAGGTCAGGAGTTGGAGACCAACCTGGCCAACATGGTGAAACCCCATCTCCACTAAAAATACAAAAATTAGCCAGGTGTTGTGGCAGGTGCCTGTAATCACAGCTGCTCCTCTGGAGGTTGAGAGAGGAGAATCGCTTGAACCCAGGAGGCAGAGGTTGCAGTGAGCCAAGACTGCACCACTGCACTCCAGCCTGGGCGACAGAGCAAGACTCCATCTCAAAAAAAAAAACAAAAAAACAAAAAAACACTGAACTCAGATGAGCCTCTGACATCCTCCAGTGGTTCCTTACCTGCTCCAAGTGCCATTGCCCAACATGTTTCTGTCATAGCACACATCACACCATAAAAATGATATGATGGGCCGGACATGGTGACTCATGCCTGTAATCCCAGCACTTTGGGAGGCTGAGGCAGGAGGATCACTTGAGCCTAGGAGTTCAAGATCAGCCTGGACAACATAGGGAGACCCTGTCTCTATAAAAACAAATTACAAATTAGCCAGGCATGCTGGCATGCACCTGTAATCCCAGCTGAGGTGGGAGGATCACTTGAGCCCAGGAGGTCAAGGCTAGAGTGAGCCCCACTGCACTCCAGCCTGTGTGACAGAGCAAGACTCTGTCTCAAAAAAAAAAAATTACATGGCTCTTGCCTCCTTTGACAGTAACCCCATCCCATGTCATGTTTAGCTTCCTGTATCTGTCACAGCACAGAGCTGGGCACATAGTGGACCCTAAAGCCATCTTTGCTTGCTGGAAAGACGCCTGGCCCCAGTGTTGTAGGCACTGAAAAAATAACGGTTGAATAAATAATTCTGAGTGTTCTAGCAACACTTATTGCCCTCCAGTGTTTAGGTGGCCACCAGGTCACCTCGTCTCCTGGTTGTGTCGTGAGTTGTCATCCTTTCTGTTTCAAGTGTGCCATTTCCGAATGACCACCCGCATCATCCCTGCAGCCTGTGGACTCTCAAAACCCAGTCGCTCCCACTGGGAAGTAAAGGACCAGCTGTTCTGATGGCTCAAAAACCTTCAGCCGTTTGCAATTTTATGATTCGTAAAATCATGAATCAGGAATATAGGAAAAGCCAAAATCTGTCACTGTAAGCAGCTAAGTGCTAAATTAAGAAGTTGCAAAGCTCGGCCGGGCGCGATGGCTCACGCCTGTAATCCCAGCACTTTGGGAGGCTGAGGTAGGTGGATCACCTGAGGTCAGGAGTTCGAGACCAGCTTGACCAACATGGAGAAGTCCCATCTCTACTAAAAAAAGTACAAAATTAGCCGGTCATGGTGGCATGTGCCTGTAATCCCAGCTACTCTGGAGGCTGAGGCAGGAGAATCACTTGAACCCAGGAGGCAGAGGTTGCGGTGAGCTGAGATCACGCCATTGCACTCTGGCCTGGGAGACAAGAGCAAAACTGTTTCACACACACACACAAAAAAGAAGAAGTTGCAGAGCCCTTCATCTCTGTAAAGTGCAATCTGACTGCCCCATTCAGTAGAGAGAGGGACAGGGGAGGTCATCTCATCCATCCCCCTGCCTGGGGTAAGGCCATGCCCACAAGATTTCCCACAGAAGAAAATTTCCCTGGTGTGTGTGGCATTCTTTGAAGCATGTCCGCTCTGGAAAATGTGTTTTGCTGTTAAAGCTATGCCCACCATACCTTGGTAGAAACGTGTTTCGTCTGTCCACTTCTAAACCATTACTTTAGTCAGCATTGAGCACCTGTGCTGGGGAATCCACTCAGCCCAGAGCAGCACCCAGCCACGTGGCACTCCTGGGGCATGAAGGGTCACTAGACAGTCAAGGCCAGAGATGGAGAGCGAGGAGTCTGGCCTGATCGGCCGGAGTCCCGCAGTAGCTCCCTCTCTGGTCTCCTGCACATGCCCCATCCTCCCGTCCATTCTTCATGAGACAGCCACAGTGTTCTCCGCAGATTGCCAATCTGTTGTCCCTCTGCCAGCGTCTGCCTCCATTGGGAACCCAGTGAGAAGCAGATCTCCCTCAAGGATTTAACCAAAGGGAGTTGATGCCACTAACAGAGGTGTGGGGAGCTTGCAGGAACTGTGTGGGAAGATGCTGCATGCAGGGACTAGCCAGGGCAGGAGCCTTATACCCACCCCCAAGGCTTGATGGGCTCAGAGGGAGACAGGAGAAGTTTCTGAAAGCTAGTGAGAGCTATGGCCCTGGGAGAGGGGCAGCCCAACAGGAGCAGTAGCTGTAAGGGACCAAAAATGACAGCCATTGATGCTATCATCACAGCCCCTCAGGGAGGAAGAGAAGAGAAAGAAATACTCCAGCCTCTCTCCTCCTGTCTTCCCATCCCCTGCCAGTGCTTGCCATTGGCCAAACTCCCAAGGCACAGGAACCCAGGTGACACGGCTGGAGAGATCTTCCTTCCTGAGCACAGAGCAGGGCAGAGAATGGCAGACTGGATCAGAGGAGGCAGACGGAATCGTTTCACCACCAGATCGGATCATTAAATGGTTGCCTGCTCTCATGATAAGGATTGGAAGTGCTAAGCCACCAGGGCCCCATGTGGCCTGGCCTCTGGTGACCTCACGGCCTCCTTCTGGGCTCTGCCCACCGTGGCCTTCCCTAGTCGGCCACTACCTGTGCTGCACCCCCTGGCTGCAGCACTCTCCCCCAGCTCTTCCTCTGGTTCCACTCAGCCCTTAGTTCCCAGCCTCATCGTCACTTCCTCAGAGAGGCCCTCCCAGATTCTCCCTGTCCAAATCAGGTCTTTCTCTAGTTTTGTCATAACACGCCCTGTTCCCTTTCCTCGTCTTTATGAGTTTATCTCAGTGTGTTGATTTAGTATGTCCCTCCTCCTGGGCTAGAAGCTCTGGGAAGGCAGGGACCACGTTATCCCCAATGCCCAAGAGCATGGAGTCCAGGACGTGCTTGTCAAACAAATGGATGAGTGTCGCACTGTCACCTTTGTCAAGAGTTGGGGGTAAGGGGAGGGAATCAACAAAACCTGGGCAAGCGTGACGTTGGGTTGGAGTTTCATGGAGTATTTTTAATCCATAATCTCTATTTTTTAAAATTATCCTACAGTTGGAAGAGAAACAGTAGGAATTCTGTCTTGATACTGTACTGACAAATAGAGGTTTTAATCAAGGATGAAAATACCATGCATTTTTAGGAAAACATAGTTAACTTATTGCATCATCTTGTGCCATTAAGAAATATAAAGAGACCGGGCATGGTGGCTCACACCTGTAATCCCAGCACTTTGGAAGTCCCAGGCAAGCAGATCATGAGGCCAGGAGTTCAAGACCAGCCTGACCAACATGGTGAAACCCCATTTCTAGAAGAATTAAAAAAAAAAAAGAAAGAATTAAAAAAACAGAAAAAGAAACCTCGTCTCTACTAAAAATATAAAAATTAGCCGGGCATGGTGGTGCATGCCTGTAATCCCAGCTACTCAGGAGGCTGAGACAGGAGAATCGCTTAAACTTGGGAGGCTTGAACCCAGGAGGCAGAGGTTGCAGTGAGCTGAGATCACACCACTGCACTCTAGCCCGGGCAACAGAGCGGCAAGACTCTGTCTCAAAAGAAAGAAAGAAAGAGAGAAAAGAGAGAAAAGAGCAGGCTGGGTGCATTGGCTCACACCTGTAATTCCAGCACTTTGGGAGGCCAAGGCAGGCAGATCACTTGAGGCCAGGAATTCAAGAGCAACCTGGCCAGCGTAGTAAAACCCCATCTCTACCAAAAATACAAAAATTATAAAAAAAAAAAAAATACAAAAATTAGCCAGGCATGGTGGTGTGCGCCTGTAATCTCAGTTACCCTGGAGATGGAGGCGGGAGAATTGACTGAACCTGGGAGGTGGAGGCTGCAGTGAGCTGAGATCTTGCCACTGCACTCCAGCCTGGGTGACAGAGCGAGGCTCCATCTCAAAAAATAATAATAAAAGAAACATGAAGAACATAACTCACCTGCCCTCAGTGAATATTCTGGCAGGTGCCTTGGCCTTTTTGTGCACTTTTAGCAATAATCTGCCCAAAGGCCACCGAGCCTCTATTTAATTTGGTCATCAGAGCATCACATCCAAGATATTCATCAAATCTCCAAATGTGACTCATCACAGATCTTCTCCCTGTCCGGGCTCAGGGCTCCTTCCGCCCAGAAGCCTCAATGGGTGGAGAGCCTGGTTACCTCTCCTGCTTCTGCACCTTGTACTTATCCTCTTCCCAACCCTGCTCACTGCCAGGTTCTGACCCATCCAGGGTTGGAGTGCAGGAAGGAAAAGGGAGGCAAGGAAGTGCCATGTGGATTGCGGCTGGAGCTGGCTGGCTGCTTGCCGGGCTTTTCCAGGGCTTCCTACACAGGCAGGAGACAGATCCCAGTCCCCTCGCTGCTGTAAGGATCACCTTGGGGCTGGGCGCGGTGGCTCATGCCTGTAATCCCAGCACTTTGGGAGGCCAGGGCAGGTAGATCACTTGAGGTCAGTAGTTCAAGACCAGCCTGACCAACATGGTGAAACCGTGTCTCTACTAAAAATACAAAATTAGCCGGGCGTGGTAGCAGGTGCATGTAATTCCAGCTACTTGGGAGGAAGAGACAGGAGAATTGCTTGACCCAGGGAGGAGGCGGTTGCGATGAGCTGAGATTGCGCCATTGTGTTCCAGCCTGAGCTACAGAGTGATACTCCATCTCAGGAAAAAAAAAAAAAAAGCATTACCTAGGGGACCCCTCCTGCTGGGGGTTGGGTAGGGAGAGAATGGGACTCATCCCCCAGCTTTCTCCACAAGTTCCTTTTCTCTCTCCATAGTTTACATAGTGGGAAATGAGGCATAAGAGTTTAGGGGAATGGAGTTTTCAGATCATTTTCTCTTTTTTTTTCTTTTTGACACAGTGTCTCTCTCTGTCGCCCAGCCTGGAGTGCAGTGGCTCATTCTTGGCTCACTGCAACCTCCGCCTCCTAGATTCAAGTGATTCTCCTGCCTCAGCCTCCCGAGTGGCTAGGACTATAGGTGTGTGCCACCACACCAGGCCTTATTTTCTCTTTACGTTCTCCTGAGTTGCTATCCTATTTCTATCATC
>NW_012101332.1:776662-778373 GCF_000951045.1 Mandrillus leucophaeus
AGTGCAGTGGTGCCATCTCGACTCACTGCAGCCTCCGCCTCCTGGGTTCACACTGTTGTCCTGTCTCAGCCTCCCGAGTAGCTAGGACTACAGGCGCCCACCACCACGTCCAGCCAGTTTTTTTGTATTTTTAGTAGAGACAGGGTTTCACCATATTGGTCAGGCTGGTCTCGAACTCCTGACCTCAGGTGATCTGCCCGCCTCAGCCTCACAAAGTGCTGGGATTACAGGTATGAGCCACTGCACCCAGCTGACTTTTTATTAGATTTCGAATCTGGTTAGCCAGCAACTTACTAATTAGATGTGGGCTTTCATTCTTCAGAAGAAAACCATTTGGCTGGGTGTGGTGGCTCACACCTGTAATCCCAACACTTTGGGAAGCCCAGGAGGTAGGATGACTTGAGCCCAGGAGTTTGAGACCAGCCTGGGCAACATAGTGATACCTCCTCTCTACAAAAAATAAACAAGATTGCCTGGGTATGGTGGTGTGAGCCTGTAGTCCCAGCTACTTGGGAGGCTGAGGCAGGAGGATTGCTTGCAGACAGGAGGTCAAAGCTGCAGTGCGCTATGATTGCACCATTGCACTCCAGCCTGGGTGACAGAGTGAGACCTGTCTCAATAAAACAAACAAAAAAAACCTATTCCTATTTTTTGATGGAATATTTTCTTTCTAAAGTGTCTTAGTGCCTTTCTTCCCACTATCTAAATAATCTCTCCCTCCACAGTATGGCTGTGACCCGATCCAAAGACGCTCCTCCTTTCGGCCCCCCCATCCCCAGTGGAACCACATTCCGCAAATCCGACGTCTTCAGAGACTTCTTGCTGGCCAAGGTGATTAACGCTGAGAATGCCGCGCACAAGTCCGACAAGTTCCACACCATGGCCACCAGGACCCGCCAGGAGTATCTCAAGGACCTGGCCGAAAACTGTGTCTCCAACACCCCCATCGACTCCACTGGCAAATTCAACCTCATCTCCCTGACCTCCAAGAAGAAGGAAAAGACAAAAGCGCGGGCCGGCGCTGAGCAGCACAGCGCAGGGGCCATCGCCTGGAGGGTGGCAGCCCAGGACTACGCCCAGGGGGTGGAAATCGACTGCATTTTGGGAATTTCCAATGAGTTTGTGGTGCTCCTGGACCTACGCACCAAGGAGGTGGTGTTCAACTGCTACTGCGGGGATGTCATTGGCTGGACTCCAGACTCCTCCACACTCAAAATATTCTATGGACGAGGGGACCACATCTTCCTACAGGCGACAGAGGGCTCTGTGGAGGACATAAGGGAGATCGTGCAGAGACTGAAGGTAAGGGCAAGAGCCTGGCAACAGGGCGGCGGTTTGTATGGTTTCAGGCTCAGGAACCACTGAAATATCTCCCTAGCCCAGTCAGTTAGGCTAAGACATGCACTGGCCCCAAGAGAATCACAGTTGTCACTGACACACTAGACATCTTGTGGGTTCTGCAGCTAGGTTCTTCCTCTGGAAGATTTTGTGCCAGAGATCTAAGGATCTTCATGCTGTTACCTTGGAAAGACAAGAGATACTTATTAACCTTGGACATTGATAGAAAGTATAAGTTTAAGCTTAGGTTAAAAATGTAGGCCAGGCCAGGCACAGTGGCTCATGCCTGTAATCCCAGCACTTTGAGAGGCCGAGGTGGGCAGATCACGAGGTCAGGAGATTGAGACCATCCTGGCTAACACGGTGAAACCCC
>NW_012101332.1:779478-784580 GCF_000951045.1 Mandrillus leucophaeus
AAGATCTAGATTCAGAAGGCCTGTCTTCAAGTCCCAGCACTGCCACTTACCAGCTGCATGACCTTAAGCCAAGTTATTTAGCTTCTTTGTGATTCAGGTTCTTCAACTGAAAAGCAGGAACAAGAATCATTCTGCATTGCTGGGTGCAGTGGCTCATGCTTATAATCCCAACACTTTGGGAGGCCAAAGAGAAAGGATTGCTTGTGCCCAGGAGTTTGAGACCAGCCTGGGCAATATAGTGAGACCCTGTTTCTAAAAAAAAATTTTTAATAAATTAGCCAAGGCAGGCGGATCACAGGGTCAGGAGATCAAGACCATCCTGGCTAATAAGGTGAAACCCCATCTCTACTGAAAATACAAAAAATTAGCCGTGCATGGTGGCGGGTGCCTGTAGGCCCAGCTACTCGGGAAGCTGAGGCAGGAGAATGGCGTGAACCCAGAAGGCGGAGCTTGCAGTGAGCTGAGATTGTGCCACTGCACTCCAGCCTGGGTGACAGTGCGAGACTCTTTCTCAAAAAAAAACACTAAAAAATAAATTAGCTGGGCATGGTGATGCACGCTTGTGGCCTCAACTATGGCTGAATGGGATGATCACTTGAGCCCAGGAGTTTGAGGCTGCAGCGAGCTATGATCACACCACTGCACTCTAACCTCGGCAACAGAGAAAGACCCCAGCTCAAAAAAAAAAAAAAATGAAAAAGTGACTAGGCGCGATGGCTCACACCTGTAATCCCAGCACTTAGGAAGGCCGAGGTGGATGAATTATTTCAGGTCAGGAGTTCGAGACCAGCCTGGCCAACATGGTAAAACCCCATCTCTACTAAAAATACAAAAATTAACCAGGTGTGGTGGCACACACCTGTAATCCCAGCTACTTGGGAGGCTAAGGGAGGAGAAATGCTTGAACCCGAGAGGCAGAGGTTGCAGTAAGCCGAGAGTAAGCCACTGTACTCCAACCTGGGTGACAGAGCAAGACTCTGTCTCAAAACAAACAAACAAAAGCAAACTCCAGTGTTTCTCCCCACCCCTCTCAGAGGTTTCCTGACTTCGTAAAACAGAAGTCCTCTACTCAAATAAGGTTTTAGGGAAAAAAAGGTCAAGTCCATCCCTCCGTTTGCGGATGTCAGAGCCTTGGCATCAGCCTGGGCTCCACTCTCTCTCATGCCCACATTCGTCAGCTCCACTTCCGTAGGCAGACGCCAACCGCCTCTCCCACAGCCCCCACGCTGGCGCCAGCCAACCTGGTCTCTCCCAGACACTTTAGGTAGTGTCCTTTCTGGTCCTTCTTGCCCCTGCCCTTGCTTCTCTGTGGCCTGTTCTCGACATGGTAGTGAGAGCAATCTGATCACATCACCTCTCTGCTCTAAACCCTCAGGTCACTCTAGGTTAAAGCCTCAGTCCTTATCGAAGCCCATGAGGCTGGGTGTGACCTGAATCCCTGTCGACTTCTCTGACCTCACGTCCCTGTTGCTCTCTCTGCCCCAGCCATGCAGACCTCTGGGATTTCATGTGCATGCTAGGACGGTGTCCAGCCTCAGGGCCTTTGTATTGCTTGTGCCTCTCGCTGGAACACTGCTCTGATCACCACATGGCTCGCTCCCTTTCCTCCTACAGGCCTTTGGTCACATGTTGCCTTGTCAGTGAGGCCTTGTTATCTAAGATTGCACACCCCCTCCCCTGGCTTGGAGCACATTCTCCCGCTTTGCCTGCTTAACCACCGTCTGCCATGCACTGTGCGTTACGTGTTCACTGCCATGTCCTCAGCACCTAGGCCAGCATCTGGTGCACAGTAGCCGCTGAGTGAGCAGGAACCGAGTGTAGGCACGAATGCATTGTACGCTGCAACAGCCATAATAGCGAGCTTCAAGTAGGCGCCAGCCGTGCGTCAGACCCTGCTCAGCACCTTGGGTGGTTTTGCGTCTCTTGCTCGCAAAAGCCTGATGAGGTAGATACCATTCTCCTCCTCACTTTGCAGATGAGGAAACAGGTCCAGAGATACCTTGACTTGCCCAGAGCCCAAAGAGCCTGGGTTTTTGGATTTTTCATTTTGTTTTGTTTTTTGAGACGGAGTCTTGCTGTGTCCCCCAGGCTGGACTGCAGCAGTGCGATCTCAGCTCACTGCAACGTCCACCTCCTGGGTTCAAGCAATTCTCCTGTCTCAACCCCCCAAGTAGCTGGGACTATAGGCGCCCGCCACCACACCCAGCTAATTTTTGCATTTTTAATACAGATGGGGTTTTGCCATGTTGGCCAGGCTGTTCTCGAACTCCTGGCCTCAAGTGATCCACCCGTCTTGGCCTCCCAAAGTGCTGCGATTACAGGCCTGAGCCACTGTGCCCGGCCAAGCCTGGGTTCTTAAACGCTAGGCTACTCCACCTCCCCTAATCCTCACAGCAGCTCGCGTTTTTTAAGCAGCGACCATGCCAGGCACTGTGCCAGGTGACATGTTTTACCCACATCCTCACTGCTACTCTGTCCCACGCCCACCCCCGTTCCTACTGTTGGCGGAGTCCTTTTAGAGCACATTTCCACAGCCATACCCCCACCCCCACCCCCAGTCTCAACGCCCCAGAACCTGCTGGGGAACCAGTGGGCCAGGGAATGGTGACATAAGCCATCTCCCATGAAGGGGCAGGCCCACCTTGAATGACTCATGACAGCAAGTTTTCTCTTTGTGAAGCACCCACAGGGTACAGATTCCACACTCTCCCCAGCAGGCTGACTTGACTGCCCCAGACATCCTGAACTAATGGTATTCCATCACTGGTTAATTGAGTGAGTGTTACTGTGTGCCTGGCCTTGGCCTGGGCAGTACTGGGACGTAGCACTGACCATAACAGACCCAGGCCTACTTTCATGGGGCACCTCTCTGGGACAGATATTAAACACACAGTTACATGTGCCAAGAGCTTGAAAGTGGGGTGTGGAGGATGCCAGGAGAACCTATCAGATGGTGCTGAATCAGACAAGGAGAAGGTCTCAAATCCATGGGTTGGATACAATCCCAGACATATTAAGTTAGTTACCAGAGTTTAACATTTAGAGCAAGCTTGTCCAACCTGCAGCCCAAGACGGCTTTGAATGGCACCCAACACAAATTCATAAACTTTCTTAAAACATTATGACATTATGAATTTTTTTGTGATTTTTTTTTTTAAGCTTATCAGCTATCATTAGCATTAGTGTATTTCGTGTGAGGCCCAAGACGATTCTTTTTTTTTTCTTTGAGACAGAGTCTCGCTCTGGTCGCCCAGGCTGGAGTGCATTGGTGCAATCTTGGCTCACAGCAACCTCGACCTCCCAGGTTCAAGCGATTCTTGTGCCTCAGCCTCCCAAGTAGCTGGAATTACAGGCGTGAAACACCATGCCCAGCTAATTTTTGTATTTTTAGTAGAGACGGGGTTTTGTCGTGTTGACCAGGCTGATCTCAAACTCCTGACCTCAAGCAATCCACCGGCCTAGTTTCCTAAAGTGCTGGGACTAGAGATGTGAGCCATTGCACCTGGCCCCAAGACAGTTCTTCTTCCAGTGTGGCCCAGGGAAGCCGAAAGATTGGACATCCCTGATTTAGAGGATTTTGGCTGGATGCAGTACCTCACGCCTGTAATCCCAGAGCTTTGGGAGGCTGAGGTGAGAGGATTGCTTGAGGCCAGCAGTTCAAGACCAGCCTGGGCAACAGAGCGAGACCCCATCTCTACCAAAAAAAAAAAAAAAAGCCGGGCGCGGTGGCTCTTGCCTATAATCCCAGCACTTTGGGAGGCCGAGGCAGACGGATCACCTGAGGTCAGGAGTTCGAGACCAGCCTGGCCAACGTGGTAAAACCCAGTCTCTACTAAAAATACAAAAAGCTGGGCGTGGTGGGTGGCGCCTGTAATCCCAGCTACTGGGGAGAGGCTAAGGCAGGAGAATCACTTGATCCTGGGAGGCGGAGGTTGCAGTGCGCCAAGATCGCACCACTACACTCCAGCCTGGGTGACAAGAGCGAGACTCCGTCTCTAAAAATAAAAAGAAAAGAAAAGAAAAGAAAGAACACAACGTAGAAGTTTCATCACTTCATATCCTGTTGGTCAAAACTGAGTCATCTGTCCATACCCAGCTACAAAGGAAGCAGAGAAATGTGGTCCCCAACTTGGTGGCCACGTGCCCATCAAAACTCTTTTACAGAGGAGGCCTGGACCTAATTACCAAAAGGCAGAGGCAGGGGGAATGGAAAACAAACAGCATTGGCAGGCCTTGCCACAGCAGTGTTTGCTGAGCTGTTGCCTACTCTCTCTCTCTGGACTCTATGGAAGGTCAGGCCTTCCAAGGAACCGCCCACGACTCTGAGGGCTGGTGTGGCCTAATTGATTGTGGGCACAGACACACAGGACTTTGCTTAATAACCCACAGCCAAACTCCTTGGACACAAGAGGGACAGCTTCAAAGGGAAGAAGAATTTTGACTCCCAGAGCAGAAGGAATGGGCTAGGACGAATCCAGCCACAGCTTTCTCTTCTGAGGCACTAAGCTACACCTTTGCTTTCAAATGAATTTTACTCTTTTGTGGGTTTTTTTTTGAGATAGAGTCTCACCCTGTCTCCCAGACTGGAGTGCATTGGCGTGATCTCAGCTCACTGCAACCTCCGCCTCCCGGGTTCAAGTGATCTTCCTGCCTCAGCCTCCCAAGTAGCTGGGATTACAGGTGTGCACCACCACGCCCAGCTATTTTTGTATTTTTTTTTTTTTTACTAGAGATAGGGTTTCACCATATTGCCCGGGCTGGTCTTGAACTCCTGACCTCAGGTGATCCTCCCACCTCAGCCTCCCAAAGTGCTGGAATTGCAGGCATGAGACATGGCATCCAGCCCAATTTTACTTTTTTTTTTTTCTGAGACAGAGTCTTGTTCTGTCGCCCAGGGTGAAGTGCAGTGGCAGATGATCTCGGCTCACTGCAAGCTCCACCTTCTGGGTTCACGCCATTCTCCTGCCTCAGCCTCCCGAGTAGCTGGGACTACAGGCGCCCGCCACCACATCCAGCTAATTTTTTTTTTTGTATTTTTAGTAGAGACGGGGTTTCACCAGATAGCCAGAATGGTCTCTATCTCCTGACCTCGTGATCTGCCC
>NW_012101332.1:788470-792643 GCF_000951045.1 Mandrillus leucophaeus
GAATGGCGTGAACCCGGGAGGCGGAGCTTGCAGTGAGCTAAGATCTGGCCACTGCACTCCAGCCTGGACGACAGAGCGAGACTACGTCTCAAAAAAAAAAAAAAACCCAAATCTTCATCACCAGCCCAGCCTCAGCAGTTACTGACCCATGGCTGATCTTGTTTCTTTCTTCCTTCCCTCTCTTTCCCAATTATTTTGAAGCAAATCCTAGACATCCTATCATTTCATCCGTAAACTCTTCAATATTTATTTCTAAAAGATACAAACTCTTAAAACATAAGTATCTTGTCATCATGCATAAAATAAAAAATTAACGATAATTCCTTATTGTCAAATAAACACATTGTCACCCATGAATGGGTTATAAAATCAATCACAGAGACATAATTTTTTTTAATTTTTGATTTTAATTTTTATTTTTAAAGACAAGGTCTTGCTCTCACCCTGGCTGGAGTGCAGTGGCACAGTCATTGCTCACTACAGCGTCACTCTCCTGGGCTCAAGCCTGCGTTGCACCTTAGCCTCCCAAGTAGCTGGGGCTGCAAGAGTATGCCACCATGTTCAACTAATTTTTTTTTTTTTTTTTTGAGAGGAGGTCTTGCTATGTTGCGCAGGCTCATCTTGAATTCCTGGGCTCAAGCAGTCCTCCTGCCTTGGCCTGGGAAAGTGCTGAGACTACAGGCGTGAGGCTCTGCACTCATCCTGAGTTGCAACAATGTTAAAGGTTAGATGTCTTAGTCCATTTAGCCTGAATATAACAACATACCTTAGACTGGGTAGTTTATAAGCTAGAGAAATTTATTTCTTCGCAGTTCCAGAAGCCAGGAAGTCCAAGATAAAGGCACCTGCAGGTTCAATATCTGGTGAGGGCCCCTTTCAAATTCACAGATGGCACCTTCTTGCTGTCACGGTGGAAGAGGTGAACAAGTTCCTTGGGCCTCTTTTTTTTTTTTTTTTTTGAGACAGTCTCACTCTGTCGCCCAGGCTGGAGTGCAATGGCGCGATCTTAGCTTACTGCAACCTCCACCTCCCAGGTTCAAGCGATTCTCCTGTGTCAGCCTTCCGAGTAGCTGGCACCACCGTGTCAGGCCTCTTTTATATGGGCACTGATCCCCTTTATAAGGGTTCTGCCATAGTAATAGTATGGGAAACAATAAAAAGTGTCACAGTGTGCCTCAGTGAGTAAAGATAAGACTATTTTATGAAGCATTGTTTTGGTCATACATGTTTCCCCCACTTTCCAAATTCTCGCCATTCAAATCAGGAACCAAACAGATTCAGTGACATTTTCAGGTAAGTCCTTTACCATCCAAACTCTTACTTCTTGCTATCCACACTCAAGAATGTGACAGATTCGAATTGCAAGGAATATTTGTGTCTATGGGCATGTGTGTAAAATGCGAATGTGTAGAGTAGTTTGTGACATAAAATTATTCCTTTTCTTGGCCAGGTGTGGTGGCTCACGCCTGTAATCCCAGCACTTTGGGAGGCCAAGACGGGTGGATCACTTGAGGTCAGGAGTTCGAGACCAGCCTGGCCAAAATGGTAAAACCCCGTCTCTACTAAAAATACCAAAATTAGCCAAGCATGGTGGCACACACTTGTAATCCCAGCTACTCGGAAGGCTGAGGCTGGAGAATCGCTTGAACCCAGGAGGCAGACGTTGCAGTGAGCTGAGATCATGCCACTGCACTCCAGCCTGGGTGACAGAGCGAGTGTCTGTCTCAAAAATAAATAAATAATGATAAAATAAACAAATACCGCAGCCCAGAGGACATGCCAGTGCCACTCGCAATTCATTGGCCAAAACAAGTCCCAGGGCCCCACCCAACCACCAAGGAGCCAGGAAGTGCAATCCCACTGACCCCAAGAAGGAGGGAGGTCGGGGCCTTTGGAGCCATAGCTCATGACCGCCATTGTCTCTGCAAGGTTAGAAGCCACTGGGTCGCATAGCCACATTGCCCCTCCAGAAATCAGGAAGCCGGGCTGGGACCGGGTGCGTGTTCCCCCTTCAGGTCTCCTGCCATCGCCCAGGAAGGTTTTTTTTTTTTTTTTTGAGACGGAGTCTCGCTCTGTCGCCCAGGCTGGAGTGCAGTGGCCGGATCTCAGCTCACTGCAAGCTCCGCCTCCCGGGTTCACGCCATTCTCCGGCCTCAGCCTCCCGAGTAGCTGAGACTACAGGCGCCCGCCACCTCGCCCGGCTAGTTTTTTGTATCTTAATAGAGACAGGGTTTCACCATGTTAGCCAGGATGGTCTCGATCTCCTGACCTCGTGATCCGCCCGTCTCGGCCTCCCAAAGTGCTGGGATTACAGGCTTGAGCCACCGCACCCGGCGCCCAGGAAGGTATTAATAGATGGGAGTCAGCAGGTTTTTGACCTCAAAGCGGGGAAACTGACCCAGGCAGCTTCTGAGGCTCGATCCTGCCTGTGGCCTGCAGGTGATGACCAATGGCTGGGAGACGGTGGACATGACGCTGCGGCGGAATGGGCTCGGGCAGCTGGGCTTCCACGTGAAGTACGACGGCACGGTGGCCGAGGTCGAGGACTACGGGTTCGCCTGGCAGGCTGGCCTCCGGCAGGGCAGCCGACTGGTGGAGATCTGCAAGGTGGCCGTGGTCACATTGACCCACGACCAGATGATCGACCTGCTGCGCACCTCTGTCACCGTGAAGGTGGTCATCATCCCGCCTTTTGAGGACGGCACACCCCGGAGGTAAGGGCCTCCGCCTTTCAGCCGGGTGGTGGGTGGCAGCTCCCAGATCGCTGGCATGAGACCTCCCTGGCACTGTCACTTGAGGTCCCAATAGAGGGGGCATAGGCCCTTCTAGGCAGGAATAATGGCAACGGTGACAGGATAGGGAGGGCGCATCTACAGAGCGCTTACTGTATACCAGTTACTGGTTTAGCCCTTCACATATGCACGATCCCATTTAATCTCCACAGTTGCCCTGTGAAGGGAGAACCTCATTATTCCTGTTGTCTGCATGAAGCACACGATGTTAGTAGTCGCTTGCCTGTGGGCCCCCCACACTTCATTCATTTGTTCAAAATGTGTTTATTGAGCCCCTGCTATGTGCAAGCTCTGTTCAAAGTGACCACAACAAAGTGCCTGCTCCTTTGGGGTTTGTGTTCTACAGGGAAAGACAGGCCGTGAAGAAATAGGTGTGTCACACAGGATCAGGTAGTGCGAAGTCTCAGAAGGGAATTAAAGCCGGGTAACGAAGGGGCTGCAGCACAGTGGGAGAGCTGCTTACAAGGCGGGCAGAGAAGGCTCCATGGGGAGGCAGCCATGTGGTTTTCTGGTCAGCGGGCTCCCGACGGGAGCTGGTCAGGGCACAGCCTCCCCAGTGTACATAGGTGGTGCGTTCCTGGAGTGCAGGGAGGCCGGTGTGGCTGGAGCAGAGCAAGCAGGAGTGAGAGCTGGGAGCAAAGGACAGAGAGGTGACCAGGCAGATGGTGTGGGCTTCCTGAGCCATGGGAGAAGCTTAGGTTTTATTCCACGCACACTGGGAAGCTGGTAGGTGACTTATTTCTTTTGTTTTGTTTTTTTGTTTTGTTTTAAGATGGAGTCTCGCTCTGTCACCCAGGCTGGAGTGCAGTGGCGTGATCTCAACTCACTGCAACCTTCACCTCCTGGGTTCAAGCGATTCTCCTACCTTAGCCTCCTGACTAGCTGGAACTACAGGCGCGTGCCACCACACCCAGCTAATTTTTGTATTTTTAGGAGAGTCGGAATTTTACCATGTGGCCCAGACTGTCTTGAATTCCTGACCTCAGGTGATCTGCCTGCCTCAGCCTCCCAAAGTGCTGAGCCTCCCCAGGCTGTTTCATTTTTCAATGGAACATCTCAAACATAAAGTGTATTACAAGTATCAAAACATATCATGTACCCCATAAATATATACACCTACTATGTACCCACCAAAATTAAAAAGAAATAAGGCTGGGCGCAGTGGCTCACGCCTGTAATCCCAGCACTCTGGGAGGCTGAGACGGGCGGATCACGAGGTCGGGAGATCAAGACCATCCTGGCTAACATGGTGAAACCCCGTCTCTACTAAAAAATACAAAAAATTAGCCAGACGTAGTGGCGGGCGCCTGTAGTCCCAGCTACTCAGGAGGTTGAGGCAGGAGAATGGCATGAACCTAGGAGGCAGAGGTTGCAGTGAGCC
>NW_012101332.1:794058-795970 GCF_000951045.1 Mandrillus leucophaeus
GTGAGCTGAGATTGCGCCATTGTACTTAGCCTGGGCAACAAGAATGAAGCTCCGCCTCAACAAAAAAAGAATTCTCCTATTGTATTTGATTGATGTATCTCTCAAGGCTCTTTTTTTTTTTTCCTTTGAGACAGAGTCTCGCTGTGTTGCCCAGGCTGGAGTGCAGTGGCACAATCTCGGCTCACTGCAATCTCTGCCTCCTGGGTTCAAGTGATTCTCCTGTGTCCGCCTCCTGATTAGCTGGGACTACAGGCGTGCAGCACTATGCCTGGCTAAATTTCATGTTTTTCATAGATACGGGGTTTCACCATGCTTCCCAGGCTTGTCTTGAACTCCTGACCTCAGGTGATCTGGCCGCCACAGCCTCCCAAAGTGCTGGGATTACAGACATGAGCCACTGTGCCTCGCCTTTTCCTTGCAGTTTATTTTGGAAAGAAACCAGGTCACCTGTCCTTGGAATTTCCCACTTCCTGGCTTTAGCTGGCGGCCTCCCCATGGTGTTCTTTAGCCTGTTGCTCCACCACTGGTATTTTCTGTAAGCTAGAGTCAAAGATGGAAGCTTGCTCAGGCCCCAATGTGATGTCTTTCGGCCACAGCACTCCTAGGTATGCATCTGCAAGAAGGCACTGCGTGCCTGGTGTCCCTCTGCAAGTGACACTAAAGGCGAGCATAGGCTTCAGACAGCGGCACCTAGCATCACCACACGTCCCCTTCAGCCCTGTTTCACAGCCAAGCAGCCACTGCTAGGCACTGCCTAGATCCATCATTTCATGACAGCTTGCAGACGAGTGCCATCTTCATTCTGTCGTTCCTTCTTCATGTATTGGTTGGAATGCTTCTAAAAAGAGCTTTCTTTCTGTAACCGTTCAGTTACCCTGTGGTATAATTTGTACAGAGAAGGCAAGATAAAAACAGTTTTCAGAATAATGAGTTGGTCCCTAGCAACCTCCAGAAGTGACCAATGAGAGAGATGCACCATGTTCCCAGCTCTGGAAGCAGTGCACAGAGGACAGCCGAGGCCTTGGCCTCATGGAGTGAGGCCCCAGTGGGTCAGGGGAGACAAACAGTAAACAAGTAAATGAATGAGATGATTTCAGATCACAGAGTGGGAGGCAGGAGAGCATAGCGGGGGAGGCAGGCTCTGCAGTGAGGCAGGCTGTCTAGGTTTGAATCCCAGCTCTTCCCCTTGTTACCTGCAACCCTAGGGAAGTGGCCTCACCACCCTGTGCCTGGTTTCCTCATTTGTAAAACAAGGACAAGAACGTCCTTTCCACAAGAGCGTTTGTGAAGTTGAAGAGATCCAACTTGTAAAGCACATAGGACAGGCCAGACCCAGTGAATGGCTTGTGACTGTGGAGTGCTGGTGGCTCTCAGCACTTTTGGAGGCCAAGGCCAGAGGATCACTTGAGCCCAGCAGTTTGAGACCAGCCTAGGCAACATAGCAAGACCTCGCCACTACAACAATTTTTTTTTTTTTTTGAGACAGAGTTTTACTCTTGTTGCCCAGACTGCAGTGCAGTGGCATGATCCTAGCTCACTGAAAGCTCCACCGCCTGGGTGCAAGCAATTCTTCTGCCTCATCCTCCTGAGTAGCTGAGACTACAGGCATGCACTACCACACCCGGCTAATTTTTGTATCTTTAGCAGAGACAGGGTTTCACCATGTTGGCCAGGCTGGTCTCAAACTCCTGACCTCATGTGATCCGCCCGTCTCAACTTCCCAAAGTGCTGGGATTACAGTGTGAGCTACCACACCGAGCCCAAATTTTTAAAAATTAGCTAGGTGTGATGGCACATGCATGTAGTCTCAGCTACTCAGGATGAGGTAGGAGGCTGAGACTGCAGTAAGCCATGATCACACCGCTGCACTGAAGCTTTCTCAAAAAAAAAAAAAAAAAAAAAGGAAAAAGAA
>NW_012101332.1:798396-802418 GCF_000951045.1 Mandrillus leucophaeus
CGGAGCTTGCAGTGAGCCGAGATCCGGCCACTGCACTCCAGCCTGGGCGACAGAGCGAGACTCTGTCTCAAAAAAAAAAAAAAAAAAAATCAAACTCTAGACCTCCAGCGATCCACCTGCCTCAGCCTCCCCAAGTGCTGGGATTACAGCCATCAGCCCCTGCAGCCGGCCAATATATTGTTAATTGAGAATAGAAAAAAAAAAAAGCAAGATACCATACAGAGGTATAACGTGCTAGTCTTTGTATTACTATTTTATTTTATTTATTTAATTTTTTTTTTTTTTTTTTTGAGACGGAGTCTCGCTCTGTCGCCCAGGCTGGAGTGCGGTGGCGCAATGTCAGCTCACTGCAAACTCCGCCCCCCGGGTTCACGCCATTCTCCTGCCTCAGCCTCCCGTGTAGCTGGGATTACAGGCGCCTGCCACCATGGCCGGCTAATTTTTTTTTTGTATTTTTAGTAGACACGGGGTTTCACCGTTTTAGCCAGGATGGTCTCGATCTCCTGACCTTGTGATCCGCCCATCTCGGCCTTCCAAAGTGCTGGGATTACAGGCGTGAGCCACCGCGCCCAGCCTATTTAGTTTTTTTGAGATAGTCTCACTCTGTTGCCCAGGCTAGAATGCAGTGGTGTGATCATGGCTCACTGCATCCTTGACCTGCCAGGCTCAAGTGATCCTCCCTCCTCTGTCTCCCAAGTAGCTGGGACCATAGGCATGTGCTACCATGCCCAGATAATTTTTTTAAATTTTTTTGTAGAGACAGGGCCTCCCTATGTTGCCTAGGCTGGTCTCGAACTCCTAGGCTCAAGTAATCCTTCCACCCTAGCCTCCCAAAGTACTAGGATTATAGGCATGAGCCACTGTGCCTGGACTTTGTTACTATTTTAAATAATATTTTGCTTTCCTACATAAGATATTTCTGAAAGAATGCGTAAGAAACTGGGAGCAGTGGTTGCTTCTGGTAGTCGAAACTGGAGGATGGGAGTGGGAAACAGGGATGCATTTTATGTCATTTTAATCCTTAAAAACAATTCAAGGGTCCAACGCGGTGGCTCATGCCTGTAATCCCAACACTTTGGGAGGCCAAGGCAGGTGGATCACCTGAGATCAGGAGTTCGAGACCAGCCTAGACAACATGATGAAACCCAGTGTCTACTAAAAATACAAAAATCAGCCGGGCGTGGTGGCGGGCCTGTAATCCCAGCTACTCAGGAGGCTGAGGCAGGAGAATCACTTGAACCTGGGAGGTGGAGATTGCAGTGAGCCAAGACCGTGCCACTGCACACTAACAAGGGTGACAGAGCAAGACTTCATCTCAAAAAAAAATCTTTTTTTAATCAATACATGAAGCAGGCCTTCTCAAATGTTACCGTGTATCAACATCATCACAGGCAGCTCAGTCAAATGCAGATCCTTGGGCCCTGCCTCAGTGGGGATTCTGTTACATGTAATCTGGGGTGAGGCCCAGGAAGCTTCATTATTTGCTGAGCTCTTGATGATTTAGATGATGGTCATTTTCAGGTCACTGGGGAGGGCGAGAGCCAGGAGGAGCTGGGGCAGAATCTTTTCCAGAGCCCCAAGGTGGTTTGGCTGGATTTCAGAAAGTGGAAGCGAGGCTTTTGCTTCTGTTTGTGGGAAAAGCAGGCAGACTGTCCTTAGAATCAGCCGGAGTAGGCAACCGCATCAGCTCTGATTTGTTAAGCACTTGGCACGTGCAGACTCTGCTAACGCTCAGAGAATGCTCACAGCCAGCCCCATCTTACAGATTAGGAAACTGGGGCTCTGAGAAGAGAATTCCTCACCCAAACCCATATAGGTGATGACGGGACTAGAATCTGAACCAGCCATCTGGCCCCGTAGCCTGTACTGCTCCATGCTGCATGCTGCCTTCATTTTTTTTTTCTTTTTTTTGAGATGGAGTCTTGCTCTGTTGTCCAGGCTGGAGTGCAGTGGCATGATCTTGGCTCACTGCAACCTCTGCCTCCCAGGTTCAAGCGATCCTCCTGCCTCAGCCTCCCTAGTAGCTGGGATTATAGGCACATGCCACCATGCCTGGCTAATTTTTGTCTTTTTAGTAGAGATGGGGTTTCACCATGTTGGCCAGGCTGGTCTTGAACTCCTGACCTCAGGTGATCCACCCACATCTATCCAAAAAAAAAAAAAAAAAGGACTTAGTGTGGTGGCTCACGCCTGTAATCCCAGCACTTTGGGAGGCCAAGGCAGGCAGATCACAAGGTCAGGAGTTCAAGACCAGCCTGGCCAATATGGTGAAACCCTGTATCTACAAAAAATACAAAAATTAGCCGGGCATGGTGGCGCACGCCTGTAATCCCAGCTACTCGGGAGACTGAGGCAGGAGAATCACTTGAACCCAGGAGGCGGAGGTTGCAGTGAGCTGATTGCACCACTACACTCCAGCCTGGGTGACAGAGCGAGACTCCATTTCAGGAAAAAAAAAAAAAAATGGGACAGTACTTGGCCTATAGGAGGCGCTTGAGAGACACTGGTGCTGAGGTGCTGGATGTGAGGACTGTAAAGGGCACATAACCCACATTGGACAGGGTGGTCTGGGAAGGCCCGAAGGTGAGAGCAAAGGCCCTTGGCTCGGAGACAGACCAGAAAGAGGGCCTGAGTGGCTGCAGCAGATTGAGCCAAGGGGAGGACACAAGATGGGGTGCCGATGAGTACCGTATTCACAGATAACCTTGCTGGGCTCACACCAGGGCTGGTGTGATCTCTGCTTTATAGATGAGAAAACCGAGGCCCAGGGCAAACAAATCATTTTGCCGTGTTGCACAGCTAGTAAGCAGCAAAGAAAATTCAAATCCAGGTTGGCCTGTCTCCATTATACTGTGCGGTCTCCGAAAGCCATCACAAGCTGTTAATACACGGGCATGCGAGTGATTTCCCCACCCTCACTTTCCTGAGTCGTGCTTGCTCTCTCTTCACTTGGTGGGGGACAGTTCTGAGCAGGCCTAAACCCTGAACCTGAGGGTGTGGCCACCCCTACCCACACCCCCGATGGCTCAGCCTCAGGACTCCAGTCACGCCCCAGGTATCTCCCGTTCCCAGCCCTCTTCCCCTGCCGCCTTTCTCCTCTGCCCAGAGCCAAAGCGCAGCCACACCTGCTCAGATCTCTGCAGGGGCAAGTCAAGGCCAGATAACCCCACAGGCAGATGCCCTGGTGACTACGCCTCTCGGGGAAGGACACACAGCCTTCTCCACACACTCCCATGGGTGCACACGATAAGCCAGCTCGCCCGTCGCATGACTGTCACCCCAAACATGCAGGTAGGGCCAAATGAAACGCAAAGAAAAGTGTGCGGTTCTCCAGCTTTGGGGAGACAGGGCCAGGGAGAGTACAACCAGACAGACGAGTTCTCCCTGCCCTGTTCGGGAGGAAGACCTTCCCTCCTGCTCCGTTTGCAAGGCGGCTGCTGAAACAGGATCTCCCATTTGCAGGGGTGGGCGTGGGTCAGGGCGTGGGTCAGGACTTGGGTGGTTTTTGTTGTTTTTCAAATGCAGAGGTGTGTAGCTGACCTCATGTGCAGGGCTGATAACCCTGGCTTTGGGCTCTCTCCAGCCTCTTGGCTCAAATGTCTGTTGCAATGAACGCTGAGGAGAGCAGTGAGGACGGGACAGAAGTGCCATCACTGCCACCAGCCAGGCTGCATGGCTTGCACGCCAACCCCATGCTCTCCCTCTCAGACACCGAGGAGAATACACAGTGTCTTCCTCCTACCCCCGGGCCACAAGGCTGAAGTTTTGTTTGTTATGTTTTGTTTTGTTTTTCTTCTTTTTTTTTTTTTGAGACGGAGTCTCGCTTTGTCACCCAGGCTGGAGTGCAGTGGCACAATCAATCTCGGCTCTCTGCAAGTTCTCCCTCCTGGGTTTATGCCATTCTCCCGCCTTAGCCTCCCGAGTAGCTGGGACTACAGACGCCCGCCACCTCGCCCGGCTAGTTTTTTGTATTTTTTAGTAGAACCGGGGTTTCACCGTGTTAGCCAGGATGGTCTCGATCT
>NW_012101332.1:804971-807046 GCF_000951045.1 Mandrillus leucophaeus
AAAAAAAAAAAAAGGACTTAGTGTGGTGGCTCACGCCTGTAATCCCAGCACTTTGGGAGGCCAAGGAAGATGGATTACTTGAGGTCAGGCGTTCGACACCAGCCTGGGTGTCGAATGCCATTTGTACTAAAAATACAAAAATTAGCTGGGTGTGGTGGCACGTGCCTGTAGTCCTAGCTACTCAGGAGGCTAAGGCACAGGAATTGTTGCAGTGAGCTGAAATCTCACCATTGCACTCCAGCCTGGTGACAGAGCAAGACTCCATCTCAAAAAGAACTCGTTATCTCTCGTTGGCCCTGCCTAGAGCACAGGACAATTCTGTGCTAGTCATTGTGTTGGGGTAGGGGCTTGGAGAAAACTTCTGATTGGTCAGACCTGGGTCACATGCTCATACCTGGAGCCAAGAAGTGGGGTCAGCCCCACCCAGAGCCCATATTGACAAAGACCTGTTATCAGGAGAGGGGGTAAGGGGAGAGACACCAGGCAGGCAGGAATGGCAGGTGTGCACTGCCCAGAGACAGTGATGGTACCTGTCCCCACCTCTGCCCAGGCCTGGCGTGTCTACAGGCTCTGTTAGACATTCATATTGTTATTGTTCCTCACCTGGTGCCTGGTGAGACATTGGCAGCTGCCAATCCAAAGAGACAGCCAGCAGACACTGCCAAGGGTCAGTTCCAGCCATGGTGCTACCGAGGGGTGCGGTGTGTCAGGCCCTGGGTGCCAGAGCGCATCCACCTGTGTCTTAGTCTGTTTTGTGCATCTTTGACAGAGTACATGAGATCGGATAACTGATAACAGAAATACATTTCTCACAGTTCTGGGGGCTGCAGGTTCAAGATCCAGGCACTGGCAGGATAGGGCCTGGTCTTTCTGCTTCCATGATGGTGCCTTGAACCCTGTGACCTCTGGAGGACAGGAACGCCATGTCCAAACACAGCAGAAGAGCGGAAGAGAGAGAGAACCCACTCCCACAAGCCCTTTCTATAGCAGCATTCATCCATTCATGAGGGCTCTGCCCTAAGCTCCTCCCACCAGGCCCCACCTCCCAACAGTGGCATTGGGGGTTAAGTTTCCAACACATGACTTTTGGGGGAACCCACATCCAGACCATAGCAGCCTCCGAACCACCATATCCACCAGACGTTTTGCTGGATGGCCATGAACTGGGTGGCTCCAGGGAACTCGGGAGACCCTCAGAGGATCAGCTTGATGGGCGCATGGGAGCTTCCAGGCTGAAGGCTCCTCTGAGCTCAGCTCTCACAGCTGCCAGAAGGTGGATTTCATGAGCACAGCTCAGGGACCCCTCCCGTGTGGCACTGCAGTGGCAGTGAAGAATGCCAGCCCAGCCGGTGGATCTCCCTACCTCAAGCCAGGAGCACCGCGGTGCATGTGCCAGCCTGGTCTAGCGGGAGTCATAGGCCTCTCTGCATCTATTTCAAGGTTGTGGATTTCAGGGCTTTTTTTTTTTTTTTTTTTAAACCACCCTGCAAAGTAGGTCACCTGCTCCTCTTCCAGCTGCCTTTAAGATTCTTTGGAACAAGGCAGTTACTGTCCTTTGATTCTGAGGACATCTGCCTTTCTGGCCCTGAGGACCGCTAAGGGGGGCCAGGCAGGTCTGTGGAGGACACTGGCAGCCGTGTGGTCTGGGTCAGGTAGAAGCGAGGGGAGGGAACAGAGAGAGTGGGAGGAGGGGAGAGGAGATGAGGTGGAAAGGGCCAAGCAGTCGGAGCCCCTGTGTTGGGTCCCATCCTGGTTCAAGACTCTGAGCTGGTAAGTTTCAGACCATTTTAACGGGTATTCACTCGAATTTTAAAATAGACCATCCCCAGCCAGGCGCAGTGGCTCACTCCTGTAATCCCAGCACTTTGGGAGGCCGAGGCAGGTGGATCACCTGAGGTCAGGAGTTCAAGACCAGCCTGGCCAGCATGGTGAAACTCTTTCTCTACTAAAAATACAAAAATTAGCCAGAACCCGCTTGAACCCAGGAGGCAGAGGTTGCAGTGAGCCAAGATCGTGCCACTGTACTCCAGCCTGGGTGACAGAGCAAGATTCTGTCTCAAAAAAAAAAAAAAAAA
>NW_012101332.1:807096-827730 GCF_000951045.1 Mandrillus leucophaeus
TTTTTTTTTTTTTTTTAAACCACCCTGCAAAGTAGGTCACCTGCTCCTCTTCCAGCTGCCTTTAAGATTCTTTGGAACAAGGCAGTTACTGTCCTTTGATTCTGAGGACATCTGCCTTTCTGGCCCTGAGGACCGCTAAGGGGGGCCAGGCAGGTCTGTGGAGGACACTGGCAGCCGTGTGGTCTGGGTCAGGTAGAAGCGAGGGGAGGGAACAGAGAGAGTGGGAGGAGGGGAGAGGAGATGAGGTGGAAAGGGCCAAGCAGTCGGAGCCCCTGTGTTGGGTCCCATCCTGGTTCAAGACTCTGAGCTGGTAAGTTTCAGACCATTTTAACGGGTATTCACTCGAATTTTAAAATAGACCATCCCCAGCCAGGCGCAGTGGCTCACTCCTGTAATCCCAGCACTTTGTGAGGCTGAGGTGGATCACCTGAGGTCAGGAGTTCAAGACCAGCCTGGCCAACATGGTGAAACTCTTTCTCTACTAAAAATACAAAAATTAGCCAGAACCCGCTTGAACCCAGGAGGCAGAGGTTGCAGTGAGCCAAGATCGTGCCACTGTACTCCAGCCTGGGTGACAGAGCAAGATTCTGTCTCAAAAAAAAAAAAAAAAAATAGGCCATCCCGGTTTGCATGGGGCCAGGAGAACCCAGCCTAGACAGCAGGCCCACATGTTGGTGGGCTGGGGTCTTTCTGAATAACGCAGTTTTTCTCCCCAGGGGTTGGCCGGAGACCTATGACATGAATACCTCGGAGCCCAAGACGGAGCAGGAAAGCATCACTCCTGGGGGCCGGCCCCCATACCGCAGCAATGCTCCCTGGCAGTGGAGCGGGCCCGCATCCCATAACTCTCTACCAGCCTCCAAGTGGGCCACTCCAACCACCCCTGGCCACGCCCAGTCCCTGAGCCGGCCCCCGAAGCAGACCCCCATAGTCCCCTTCCGGGAGTCCCAGCCACTGCACAGCAAGAGGTAAGCACCTGCGGGGGGAGGGGGGGGGGCAAACACTTCCCAATCCCCACCGGCCCACACCTGTCCTCCGCCCCTCCCTCTCTGCACTATTTCCTCCATCCTCTTCATCGCCTCAGGCTTTCGACCTTCCTTCTTATCCTTCTGTCTCCCTTGTTCCTTCCTCTCTCCTTCTCTTCAGCTTTCACCATGGGCCTCTTGTTTGGGACCCAGTGCTGGGGAGCTCAGCATCTGAGTTAGAAATTCACTATACTAAGTAGACGATTAAAGCTCTGCTTTTTTATGCTGGGCACAGTGGCTAACGCCTGTAATCCCAACATTGTGGGAGGTCAAGGCAGGAGCATTACTTGAGGCCAGGAGTTAGAGAGCTTGGGCAACATAGCGGAACCCTGACTCTATAAAAAACATTTATTAAAAATTAGCCAGGCGTGATGCACACCTGTGGTCCCAGCCACCCAAGAGGCTGAGGTGGGAGGATGGCTTGAGCCCAGGAGTTGGAGGCTGCAGTGAACTGTGATTGCACCACTGCACCCCAGACTGAGCAATACCTCATCTCTGAAAAAAAAAAAAAAAAGCCGGGCGCAGTGGCTCATCTCTGGAAAAAAAAAAAGCCGGGCACGGTGGCTCAAGCCTGTAATACCAGCACTTTGGGAGGCCGAGATGGGCGGATCACGAGGTCAGGAGATCGAGACCATCCTGGCTAACACGGTGAAACCCCGTCTCTACTAAAAAATACAAAAAACTAGCCGGGTGAGGTGGCGGGCGCCTGTAGTCCCAGCTACTCGGGAGGCTGAGGCAGGAGAATGGCGTAAACCCGGGAAGCGGAGCTTGCAGTGAGCTGAGATCTGGCCACTGCACTCCAGCCTGGGCGACAGAGCGAGACTCTGTCTCAAAAAAAAAAAAAAAAAAAAACTCTGTTATTTTTAAGGTGAAGGGACTGATAAGCACAAAATTTAGGACAGTGATTTCTTCCTGGAGGAGGCAGGGAAATGGAAGTGGGGAAGCCCACGGATAGATGTTATCACCGCCGTTCTAGTCCCGGGTTGGGTGGTACCTTAAGGGAGTTCGTTTTATGATGATGACAAATATAACTTATAGATACTCTTTTGAAGATATTATATATTAAAAGATAAAAAGAAAATTGTCCAAAAAAATGAAGGAATCCAACTTGCAGAGGGACATCTCGTCCCCGGGGGGCCAGAGGCGAGACTGGTCTTGGGCAGCCTGCAAAAGCTGTGGGTTGGGGGCAGCCGCAGTGGATCCGGGAAGAGGGGACCCAGGGGCATCCCAGCTTCTCTCACCCTGTGCTCAGCATCTTCCCCTTCATCCTGAGCAGTGGACAGCAGAAGGGATGTGGCTGGGCAGGGGAAAGGTCTGTCTGTCCGTCCGTCCGTCTGTCCATCTGTCTGTCCATCCTCCCAGGGCAGGGGTACCCTCCCACTCACCCTCTGCCTCCTTCCTCCCCTTGTCTCCTTCCAGGCCTGTCAGCTTCCCAGAAACCCCTTACACAGTATCACCAGCAGGGGCCGACAGAGTCCCTCCCTACCGACAGCCTTCTGGGAGCTTCTCCACCCCCGGCTCGGCCACCTACGTGAGATACAAGCCATCCCCAGAAAGGTCAGCCTCTCTCCATTCTTTTCATGTTAAAGGATCTGATGAAAACTGTGGCTCCTTCTTCCCCAGGAAATGCACACCCCCACAATTCTATTTGCCATTTTATGGTGTTTCTGGACCCCTGAAGGTCCTCAGAGGACCCAGCCCCATGGGGTGGTTATGTCTCATGTTTTGGAGCGAAACTGGGCCGGGCTGGGCAGGACCCATCGTTGGCTTTCCTTGCAGCACAAATGTGGTTCACCTGTCAAGGAAGAGCGTCCACCATCCAGCACGGCCACGCATCTAACTCTCTCCAGCCCTGAGTCCCTAGGACCCGGCTGCCAGCATTACCCAGTTTTCGAGATCTTTCAGGCTTCAGTTCTGCCCGCTTGCGTCCATCTGCAACCTGGCAGCCTGAGAGATCTCCCCAAACCCTCCATGACTCCCCAGTGTCCTCAGGATAAACTTGGCATTCAAGGCCCTTCAGGTTCTGGCTCCGGCTGAGCTTATTCCCCAGCTGCCTTCAGCCCTCGTGCCCTCTGTTCTTCCTCCGCCCCCAGGTCCCTGGGGCAGCCACATCAATCCCAGTCCTTGGGCCTGAGCCGTGGGCCTCATCCTGTGAATGTCCCCTTCCTCCTCCTCCCTGCAGTGGTCCTCCTCCTGAGCATCTCTGTCACCCATCCCACCTCCTTTCCCTGCTTTCTTGCCCAGGCCACCACAGTGGGCTTCCAGCCTTCATCTCACCTCCTCTGGTCTACCCTCCACTTAACAGCCAGAGAGATCTTTCTGTGTCTTTTTTTTTTTTTGAGACCGCTCTGTTGCCCAGGCTAGAGTACAGTGGCATGATCTTGGCTGACTGCAACCTCTGCCTCCCAGGTTCAAGTGATTCTCCTGCCTCAGCCCCCTGAGTAGCTGAGACTACAGGCTCCCGCCACCACACCCAGCTAATTTTTGTATTTTTATAGAGACGGAGTTTCACCATGTTGGCCAGACTGGTCTCAAACTCCTGACCTCAAGTGATCCGCCCGCCTCAGCTTCGCAAAGTGCTGGGATTACAAGTGTGAGCCCCCGCGCCCGGCCAGATCCTTCTATATCTGAACATGCCTGTCCCCTGCTCCAAACCCTCTCACCACTCCCAGAGCCCTCCGGACACAGCTTTGGCCCCTCCCTGTGGCCACCAAGGCGCCTGGCACCCTGCGAGTCTTGTGCAGTGCCACACGTCAGCCACACCAGCCACTCCCAGCTTCCTAGGGGGACTCTCTGCATTTCAGAGCCTTAATGGTATTCCTTCCTTGGCCTGAATGTGCTTCACACTCCTCACCCACACTCCCCCTGTCCTACCAACTCGAGCTTCTGTGTCCCTCTCCAGAACGCTTCTCTGAAGCTCCCTCTTGAGGCAAGGCGCTGCCCCCCAATTCCCTGTGTATTTCCTGACCATGGCCTTGAGCACTCTCCATCTTTATTAGCCAGCTAAGAGTGTGCGTGCTTGCGTACGTGCATGTGTATGCACCTGTAAGAGAGCGAGAAAGAGAGCTTAAGCGTGCTGTTCAAGACCTCCCATCACACAGTACAGAGTTCGACACATGGCTGATCTTTGGTATATATTGGATGAAAGGATAGAGTGAGCGGGTTTGTTAAAAATGAAACCACCTACCTTAAGACAAGGAATCAGGCCACTCAAACCAGTAGTTCTCAGTCTTTAGCAGGCATTGGAATCATCCAGAGGAGGACTTGTTAAAATACAGATTACTGGGCCTGAGCCCCGAATTTCTGACCTGGTAGGTTCGGGGTGCTGCACCAGGGACCATTCTCTGAGAGTCGCCACACTCATCCATTGTTAGATTCTAAGCCTCTTGTTCAACTGGGGAGACATACCCACTGTTTCTTCTTCTAGTGGCCACCGTTCAGCTTTCATTCAGCAAAGGTCTCAAGAGTTTTCTGGCATGCCAGGAGGAGTATCTGAGATACTCAGTTACGAGAGGGTTCTGTAGTCAGCACTTGCTGATCGTGATGGAGAGGATGGTAAAAACCACGTGCACTCTGATGAGCACTCTAATAGAGGAAGAGGGAACACAGCCCAGCCCTGGAGGTCTAGGCTGGCTGCCTGGAGGAGGTGACATCTGAACAAAATTTTGAGGGACCAATAGGAGTTTGCCACAGAGAGGAGAGAAAAAGTCATTCCAAACAGAGCAAAGGCCACAGACATGAACAAGCAAGATTAACATGGGAGAATCAGAGAGGAATCTGGTATGTGTGGGACACGGGGTGTGGGGGCACCCAGACGACAGCAGGGGCTGAGGTTGGTAATGGCAGTTAGTGCAACTTGCCAGTAACAAAGGTGCTGGCAGTGGTGTTACCAAAAGCTCTTGGGAACTGTTTTGTTTTTGTTTTTTTTTTTCCCCCTAAAATCTTGGTATCTCCCTTTATATTTTCTGTTAACTTTTTATTTTGTAATAATTATTGAGTCACAGGAAGTTGCCAAAAAAAGACACACAAGTGGCCGGGCACAGTGGCTCATGCCTGTAATCCCTGTACTTTGGGAGGCCAAGACGGGTGGATCATCTGAGGTCAGGAGTTCGAGACCAGCCTGGCCAACATGATGAAACCCCATGTCTACTAAAAATACAAAAAAATTAGCTGGGTGTGGTGGCACGCGCCTGTAATCCCAGCTACTCAGGAAACTGAGGTGAGAGAATCGCTTGAACCAGCTAGGTGGAGGTTGCAGTGAGCCAAGATTGTGCCACTGCACTCTAGCCTGGGCAACAAGAGCAAAAACTCCATCTCAAAAAAAAAAAACATACAGGGAGAAAGTCTTGTGAGCCTGAACCCTTCACGCAGCCTCCCCTATTGTTAACATCTTGTATGGTTATAACGCAATATCAAAGCAGGAGGTTGACATGGGTACAGGCCTGCAGCTTATTCGGAATTCACCAGTTATGCATGCACTCATTTGTGTGTGTGTGTGTCTATAGCTCTGCGCAATTTTATCACATGTGAAGTCTTGTGTAACCATCACAGGGTGCCTCATGCTATCCTTTTATAGCCACACCCATCTCCTCCCCCTATGCCTAACCCCTGGCATTCACCATTCATCTGTTCTGAGGCTCTTTTTTTTTTTTTTTGGACACACAGTCTCACTCTGTCAGCCAGGCTGGAGTGCAATGGCACGATCATAGCTCACTGAAGCCTCACTCTCCTGGGTACAAGCAGTCCTCCCATCTCAGCCTTGGAAGTAGCTAGGACTGCAGGCATGCACCACCACACCCAGCCAATTTTTCTTTTCTTTCATAGAGACAAGGTCTCACTGGGTTGCTGAGACTGGTCTTGAAGTCCTTGCCTCAAGCCATCCTCCCAGCTGGACGTCCCAAAGTGCTAGGATTACAGGCGTGAGCCACCGCACCCAGCCTGTCTTCTTTAATTGTTGTTATTTCATGATGAATGTTGGATAAAAGAAATTGGATGCACGTATGCTTCAGAGGTTGTCTTTTTCACTCAGCAGAATATCCTTAAGGTTCATCCACGTTATCGCGAGTCTCTGGTTCATTCATTGTGCTGTTTATTCCGTGGTCTGGATATACCACAGTGTAACCACTCACCCATCAAAAGACATTTGGGGGAGTGCATATTCAGGGCACTTTGAATCTATGCTCCTGGGCTGAAATGAAGTTTTTTTAAATATTAAAAATATATTTTTTAAAAAATTTAAAAAGAAAGACATTTGGGTAGTTTCCGAGTTTTGGCTATTATAAATATTCATGTGGTGAACATGTACATTCAGGCATACAGGTTTCTGCATGAAAATAAGTTTTCATTTCTCTGGGATAAATGCCCAGGAGTACAATTGCTTACCGTATGGTAAGTCCATTTTTAGTTTGAAAAGGAACTGCCAAACTGTTTTCCAGAGTGTCTGTATCATTTTACATTCCCACCAGCAGAGCGTGAGTGATCCGGGTCTCCACATCCTCACATTTGGCGTTGTCACTGTTTCTCATTTTAGCTATTTTGATAGGTGTGCAGTGATATCTCACTGTGATTTTAATTTGCATGTTCCTAATGGCTAAGGATGTTGAACACCTTTTCACGCCTTATTTGCCAGTCCTGTATCCTCTTCAGTGAAGTGCCTGTGCGTGTCTTTTGTGCGTCTTCTAATTGGATGCAATGGTGTTCAGTGTCTGAGAGTTCTTTGGACGTTCTAAATACAAGTCCTTTGTCAGATACGCGATTTGCAAATGTTTCCTCCCAGCCTTTAGTTTGTCTTTTTTACAGGGTCTTTCACAGAACGAAAGTTTTTTATTTTATTTTTTATTTTTATGCATTTAGTTATTTATTTTTTGAAACGAAGTCTTGCTCTGTTGCCCAGGCTGGAGTGCAGTGGTGCCATCTCGGCTCACTGCAACTTCTGCCTCCCAGGTTCAAGCGATTCTCATGCCTCAACCTCCCATGAAGCTGGGATTACAGGTACGCACAACCCTTCCAGCTAGTTTTTGTATTTTTAGTAGAGACAGGGTTTCGCCATGTTGGCCAGGCTGGTCTCAAACTCCTGGGCTAAAGTGATCCTCCTGCCTTGGCCTCCCAAAGTGCTGGGATTACAGGCATGAGCCACCACACCCGGCGTAAGTTTTTTTATTTTGATAAGGCTCAAATTATCTTTTTTTTTTTTTTTTTTAAATTTTATGGATCAGGTTTTTGGTGTTGTCTAAGAATTCTGCTCAGTGCTAGGTCCTAAAGATTTTCTCATTTTTTTTCTGGAAGTTTTACTGTTTTACATTTAAGTCCATGATCCATTTTGAGTTTGTTTTTATTTTTGTATAAGGTGAGAGGTTTAGGTTGAGGTTCCTTGATTGCCTATGGTTGTCTGATTTACTCCAGCGCTATTTATTGAAAAGGTTACCCCCCCCTCCACTGTACTGCTTTTGTTCCTTAAGGCAAAAAGTGCTTTTGTTCCTTAAGGCAAAAATGGGGGAGTGCAGAATTAATTGGATATCCTTGTGTGGATCTGTTTCTGAGTTCCATTGATCTCTATTCATGATCTCAGCGACTCCTCCCAGCAACTCCTTGAGGTGGGTAGTTTAATTACCCTCATTTTACGGAGGGAAAACTATAGCTCAGTGAGGTGAATTAACTTGGCTAAGGTCACTCTGCCATGATGTAACAGAGCCAAGATGAGAACCCAGGACTATGGTTCCAGAGGGCTGACCCTGACAGCACTTTGGGAGGCTGAGGTGGGAGGATTGCTTGGGCCCAGGCTGTCAAGGCTTCAGTGAGCCAGGTGTGCAACATTGCACTTCAGCCTGGGTGACAGACTGAGACTCTGTCCCAAAATAATTAATTAATTAAGAGGGAAGGGGCTGGGCTCCGTGGCTCAAGCCTGTAATCCTAGCACTTTGGGAGGCCGAGGTGGGTGGATCACGAGGTCAGGAGTTTGAGACCAGCCTGGCCAAGATGGTGAAACCCCGTCTGTACTAAAAATACAAAAGTTAGCCTGGGCGCGGTGGCAGGTGCCTGTAGTCCCAGCTACTCAGGAGGCTGAGGCAGGAGAATCACTTGAACCCGGGAGGCGGAGGTTGCAGTGAGCTGAGATCATGCCACTGCACTCCAGCCTGGGTGACAGAACAAGACTCTGTCTCAAAAAAAAAAAAAAAGGAAGGAAGGAACTGGATCACTTGCCCACCCCTCAACCCCTGGCAAGGTTACATTGCACCCCTGTGGCTGTGTTAACTGTCAGGATTTACTCAAGTCACGTTGACAGAGGGCTGGCTGCCAGAGTGGAATCTGGGCAAGCAGGAACAGAGAAGGTGATGACTGTTGGGGTGGCAGCCAACAAGGCTACATCATCTGACCATCATTTTGCCCAGGCATCCTGTCATTTACCTGTCTATTGTTCCATCGGTTGGTGTGTGAGACTGACAGAGCAGGCAGGAGCTCTGCCCTGTGAGGCTCCTGCCCACAGTCCTGTCTATCTTGGTGCTTTCCTCTGTGGCCAAAAGGGAAGCTCAAGCCAGCATCCCATAGCCCAACCCTGCTCCCCGTAAGGTGCCTCCCAGAGTTAGTACCTCCAGCTTCTGCGTGGAGACACCTGAAACCACAGCTAGTCAGCTCCTCCCAAAACCCCAAACCCTTTATCTATAAAGTGAGTTATCTTCCAGGAAGAGATAATTACTTTAAAATTACTCAGATGAGGTTAAAGACAGCAATTTTATCTTCTGTACTGCCAGAGATGTTTCCCCAGAGCTGTATGTGATGAGATTCTGGGATGTCCCGATTTCCAATCAGTTTGACCAAAATTGGACAGTGATAGACATGGTCCCAAATGGGATATGTTCAGCATCCCAATGAATGGCCAACACAGGTCAGTTTGCATTGGGATGATAAAAAGTCTTGTTAGTTGGGTGGGGCACAGTGGCTCACACCTATAATCCCAGCACTTTGGGAGGCCGAGGTGGGCAGTTGCAGGCAGATCACTTGAGGAGTTTGAGACCAGCCTGGCCAGTATGGTGAAACCCCATCTCTACTAAAAATACAAAAAACAGCTTGGCATCTTGGCGCGTGCCTGTCTTCCCTTGGGAGGCTGAGGCAAGAGAATATCGCTTGAACCCTGGAAGCGGAAGTTCGCGTCACTGCTGCCCTCCAACCTAAGCAAAAGGGCAAGACTCCGTCTCAAAAAACCAAAAGTCTTGTTAGCAAGAGAAGTACATGGTTGGATAAAGTACAGGTTGTCTGATTGGGGAGAGGAGCTGAGAGATGAAACAAGGTCAAATATGCCTGACGAAAGAGGAGGGTCTATCGATTAGGTTTAGCTGCATAGTATACAAAATAGTGGTTCTGACAAGATTGTTTCTTTCCCCACATTGACGGGAAACCAGGCCCCTCCTCCTTGATGTATCGCTGTCCTTGGCCTTTTGCCTCCTGGTTCAAGGTGGCTGTTCAAGCTGTAGCCTTGAGGAGGTGGTGAGGCAAAGGCACCCACAGCACACTGGTGAGGAGGCTTCGAGGCTGGAAGTCACGTGTGGCGCCTCCACTTTTATCTCATTGGCCAGAGCTGCAAGGGATCCTGGGACATGTAGTCTGGTGATCCAGTCTCATTGCTGCCCCAGATACAGTTGGGATTCTGTTACCAAGGAGGAAGGAGAGGCTAGTCATGGGGAGCAGCCTGCAGCGTCTGCCACTCAGACTTTCCGCTCTCCCCGGGCTCATCCTAGCCATTTTTCCTGAGTGCCGAGGATTTCACAGTGACTTTTTGGGAAAACTTGAGTAAGTGCATCAACACTCCGATCTCCAGCAAGGATGGAGCCACATTTTACCAGGCAGCTAGCCAGGTGTGAAGTCAGCTAGTAAGGTGAAGATTGCTTATAGTCAAAGTTGCTTTTGTAAAATCCCTTTGATTGCTGGAAGCTGGGCCCTCAGACTTTGAGAAAAGTAAGAATTCACGTTTTGTACATCCTGTGTTTGGGCTCTGTCTTCCTCTCCTGGAAGTGTCAGAGGTCAAGGTCTGGTTGAGGGCAAGGAGGATGGTGTGTTTTTTCGTGGCAAGTGAGTAGAGTTGAGTTTTCAGAGAGTGCAGTGCTCCTTGAAACACCCCTCTACTGTGCTCAGGGCGTTGAAGCCAGGGGGTTAGAGCAGGGTCTCTGTAGAGACAGTCCTGGCTTTGAGTTGGCAGGATGACCCTGAATAAGTCAATTACTTTCTCTTTGGCATCTTGGGGGATCCCAGTTTATGACCTCACCTCCCCCTGCCAGATCCTCCCAAGTTGAAAGTACAGGTGCCAGGAACCAACCAGGGCATTGCAATATCAACACTTTTTTTTGTTGGTTTTTTTTTTTTTTTTGAAATGGACTCTCACTCTGTCGTCCAGGCTGGAGCACAGTGGCACAATCTTGGCTCATTACAACCTGCAACCTCCACCTCCCGGGTTCAAGTGATTCTCCTGCCTCAGCCTCCCAAGTAGCTGGGACATCACAAGCACACACCACCACACCTGGCTAATTTTTGTATTTTTAGTAGAGACGGGGTTTTGCCATATTGGCCAGGCTGGTCTCAAACTCCTGAGCTCTAGTGATCCACCTGCCTTGGCCTCCCAAAGTGCTGGGATTACAGGCGTGAGCCACCACGCCTGGCTAATATCAACATTACTAATGGAGGCTCAGTAACTCCCCCAGAGCACAGGGCCTGTGTCAGTGAGGTACGTCTGACTGAAGCAACCAAACTTTGGCTCAAACATTGTAGGAATTTGTTATCTCACAGAAAAGGAAGTTCAGGAGCAGGGCAGGTTCCAGGGAGGGTGAACCCAGCTTCCTGACCACATTATCAAGGGCCAGATTCCTTCTGCCTCCTCTCTTCCACCATCAGAGTGGGCCTCACCTGCAGGCTGGTAGCAAGACGGCAGCCGCAGCTTGTGATGTTAAGTCTGGACCCAGCAGCATCTGGAGGGCAAAGAGAGGCCATCTTTTCTTGTCATCCCTCTTAGGAGCAAGGAGATTTCCCAGAAGCCTCTGGGCAGACTTACCCCGTTTCAGTCGACGGTGCTGGGTAACAGACACCGGAAAGTCTCTGTGGCTTCAATCAGCAAAGTTTATTTCTCGGCCCCTCCTCAGTTCCACTGCTGGTTGGCAGGGACCTCTCAGGACCCAGGCTCCCCAGGCAGCCAGCAACTCCCAGTCACTTCCCTGACAGCTCAGCTACGAGCGCTGGTCACATAACTCCATTCAGCCAGTCTCAAGGGACCCGGAAGTGTGTCCTGCCACCTGCTTGAAAGTGGAGAACTGGAAATGTTTTGTGGGCGTCTTAATAACTCTGACCTCCCTTCATGTCTCGTCAGTCAAAATTGTGTCACAGGCCTGTCTCTGAACCAACCTGAGGCAGGGAGAAGACTTTCTACCACAACCGACTGTGATCCAGGGAGGACTGGACATTAGGAAGTGTCTACAAGATTCACCCCATGGTTGTAGACAGGGCCGCTGGGGCTGGGCGTGGTGGCTCACACCTGTAGTCCCAGCGCTTTGGGAAGCTGAAGTAGGCAGATAGCTTGGGCCCAGGAGTTCAAGACCAGCCTGGGCAACATAGTGAAACCCATCTCTACAAAAAATACTAAAAATTAGCCGGGCATGGTAACATGCACCTATAGTACCAGCTACTCAGGAGGCTGAGTTGGGAGGATCGCTTGAGCTGGGAGGCAGAGGTTGCAGTGAGCTGAGATTATGCCACTGCACTCCAGCCTGGTTGACAAAGCGAGACCCCGTTTCAAAAAAAAAAAAAAGAATGCCACTGGGATATGAGGGCACAGTGAGAGCCTTCTACCACCACCTCCCTTAAATCCTAGCCTTGCCTGTGAGTGTGTGAAGCCGGCCTCCAGGAGGACCTCTGTCTAGGGGATAACTTTATTCCATCCACTCCCCAACCCTATGAGGTAGAAAATGTTACCTCGTGAGCTGACCATGGTAGAACAGGCAGAGTTCTAGCCCATCAGCCAGGTGTCCCAAGTTACCATGTGTCAGGAGTCAGCCCATGGCTAAACACTGGGCATGACGGGGCATCCTTCAGTCCTGAGAAGGGCTTACTGTTATTGCCTCTTGACAGCTAAGGAAACTGAGGCTCGGGGCTAGGAAGTGGCTGCATCTGTCTAAGCAAGAGGCCATGGTGAGGTCTGAAGCCCCAATTGCCCAACTCGGGGCCTGCTGCACCCATGAGTGCTTCCCTAGCCTGCTGTCTCCATCAGAAAGCAAGGCAGCCCGAGATAAGCCTGGGGCAGTAGCTGCTGGGGACGTTCACCCCATGTCACAGCCAGAAAACAGGACCCCTGAGAGGAGCCCAGGGGTAGGGCTGTCGGCCCAAGCGGCCTCTGCCCCCTCCTTCCCCGAGGAACCCGCCTTGCCCCACCACCACCAGCTCCCTGGCAGGCTTCCCAGGCGAGACTCTCATCCTGGACCCGCAGCTAATAGCACGTTTCCAGGCTTACTCATCCAGCCTTGCTAACAGCTTTCTCTCTGTCATCCACGGCGGAGCCTCCCATGTGTCTAAAACCCCACTGACAAGCAAGGCTGAGGCTCAGGTGGTTTTCGACACAGGCTGGTCTTTCACCCTGGGCACGTCTCCTCTCGTCCCCTGCAGGTACACAGCTGCCCCACACCCCCTGCTATCTCTTGATCCCCACTTCAGCCACGATGGGACGTCCAGCGGCGACTCGTCTTCCGGCGGCCTGACAAGCCAGGAGAGCACCATGGAACGCCAGAAGCCAGGTAGGGCCCCCACCAGCTACTGTGCCCACCCGCCCACCTCACTCCACAGGACCTCTTACTTAGAGCTTGACAGGCGACACTCCCCCTCCTGTCAGTGACAGATAAAACACGAAAGAAAGCTGTAAGCGCCACGTGTAAGACTAGAGAGGGCACCCAGGAGAGCAGCGGAACCAGGGAGCGAGATCCTTATCCGTCCAGACGAGGCATCGGCAGGTTGCGTCTGCTCCCGCTGATAAGGCCGGAGCCGGCGTGCAGCTGTGTGACACAGAGCTGGGAGCCACCAGGGAAGGTAGCTGGAAAAGATTAAGCATGGTGCTCTCAGGAGCAGGACTGACTGCGTCCTGTGGCTTTTCATTACATAAACCCTCCTATGTTGTTTTCAACTTTTATGGACATACAGCACATGTTAAGAACCCACATGGCTGGGCGCAGGGGCTCACGCCTATAATCCCAGCGCTTTAGGAGGCCGAGGTGGGAGGATCATCTGAGGTCAGCAGTTCGAGACCAGCCTGGCCAACACGGTGAAACCCTATCTCTACTGAAAATACAAAAACTACCCGGGCATGGTGGCACGTGCCTGTAGTCCCAGCTACTCGGGAGGCTGAGGCAGGAGAATCGCTTGAACCTGGGAGGCGGAGGTTGCAGTGAGCCGAGATCGTGCCACTGCACTCCAGCCTGGGTGACAAAGCAAGACTTTCTCATAAAAAAGAGGCCAGGCCAAGGCAGGTGGATCATTTGAGGTCAGGAGTTCGAGGCCAGCCTGACCAACATGGTGAAACTCTGTCTCTACTAAAAATACAAAAATTAGCCAGGTGTGGTGGTACATGCCTGTAATCCCAGCTACTGGGGAGGCTGAGGCAGGAGAATTGCTTGAACCTAGGAGGCAGAGGTTGCATTGAGCCGAGATTGATGCACTCCAGCCTGAGCGACAGAGCAAGACTCCATCTCAAAAAAAGAAAAGAGAAGAGTCCACATGATGAGTGCACAGCCTGATAATCTATCGCAGAGTGGACACACCCGGGCGGGAAACAGAACATGGCTAGCCTCCCCAAACGCCCATTCCCCTCCCAGTTAGTATCCCCAAAGGAACCCTGTCCTACTTCTCATAGCCTGAGCTTTGCCTGGTTTTGGATTTCATGGAATACAGAATCACACTGTGTCTATTTTGTGTATGTGTGTCTGGTTTCTGTCACTCAGTGTTACACTGGTGACAGCCAGCCCTGTGAATGCACAGTGTATCGCAGTATCTGAGCGGTATCCCCGGTTGTCTGAATGAGCCACAGTGTATTGCCACATCCTGGTGTTGATAGACATTTGGGTTGTTTACAGTTGGGACTGCCTAGAGCAGTGTTGCTGGGAACATTCTTGTGCCTGTCTTTTGATGAACATATGCTCACATTTCTGTAGGGTATACACCTGGGAGTGAAATTTCTAGGTCATATGTTTAACTTTTTTATTTTATTTTGTTGTATTATTATTTATTTTTTTGAGACAGAGTCTCACTCTGTTGCCCAAGCTGGAGTGCGGTGGCGCAATCTCAGCTCACTGCAACCTCCGCCTCCCAGGCTCAAGCGATTCTCCTGCCTCAGCCTCCCGAGTAGCTGAAACCACAGGCATGCGCCACCACTCCCGTCTAATTTTGTATTTTTAATAGAAACAGGGTTTCAACATGTTGCCCAGGCTGGTCTTGAACTCCTGACCTCAAGTGATCCACCCGCCTCAGCCTCCCAAAGTGCTGAGATTACAGGTGTGAGCCACCGCACAGGGCCAGTATGTTTAACTTTATAAGAACATGCCAAACTGTTTCCCAAAATGACAAAGCATCTTATACTCTGTCTAGCAACATGTGAGAGTTCTAGTTGCTCTATGCCCTCACTAGCCTCTGTGTTTCATTTATTCCAATGGGCAGGTGGTGCCATCACATTGTGGTTTTATTTATTATTTTTTAAAAACATTTTTTGTAGAGACATGGTCTTGCCAAGTTGCCCAGGCTGGTCTCGAACTCCTGGGCTCAAGTGATCCTCCTACCTCGGCCTCCCAAAGTGGTGCTGGGATTACAGGCACGAGCCACCGCACCTGGCTGACATTGTGTTTGTAATTTGCGTTTTTCTGAAGACTGCTGAGATTGAGCATCTTCTCAATGTTTCTTCCCCATTATTAATCAAGTTGTGAACTACTCAGATGAATATTTTAAACATAATTCCATAGAACAAACCTGTAGCCCCTTTGAAGTCTGAGAACTAGCAGTTGAATGGGCAAGATGGATTCAGAAGGAAGCAAACAAATAAGCAATGTTAGAAAGCGGTGACGTCAGAGTGGGAGGGGTGGAGATGTCCTCTTAGGGAGTGTTTGAGAATTTCCAGGCAGCTGGCAGAGCTGACCCCATCAGCACACCAGCTCTCCCAGCTGCTGTGGGGTATGGAAGAGGCTGCATGCCCCAAGATTCGTGGCCTGGAGAATTCCTTAGTGTCTCAGCCCATGGTTCTCTTAAACCAGAGACAATGTCACACCTATAATCCCAGCACTTTGGAAGGCCGAGGGGGGCGCGGATCACCTGAGGTCGGGAGTTCGAGACCAGCCTGGCCAACTTGGTGAAACCCCGTCTCTACTAAAAATACAAATATTAGCCAGGTGTGATGGTGCATGCCTGTAATCCCAGCTACTCGGGAGGCTTAGGCAGGAGAATCACTTGAACCAGGGAGGCAGAGGTTGCAGTGAGCTGAGATCGTGCCATTGCACTCCAGCCTGGGTAACGAGAGAGAAACTCTGTCTCAAAAAAAAAAAAACAAAAAACAAACTAGAGACAGTGGTTGGGCTTCAGGGAAGCAGGTGGAACTGCTGGGGCCTCAGCCTCTTTGCTGCCTCCAGGGCGTGCGTGGTTTGCTCCTGTCCTCAGCACACTTAATCATGCCTGTCACTGCCCCTAATTCTGTCATCTTTGCTCCAAGACAGATAGATTTGGATCCCTTTTTTCCTTTTTCCTCACCAAGTTCAGAAAAAGAGAAAAGTGTTGCTTGGCTATTTTATTACACACCAAAGTACAAAATGGGGAGGAAATGTTTCCCGCATACACCATGGGCCCCAGATAAGAAACTCACTGTTGCCCTTCCCTTCCCTCTTCCGTCTCCTGGAGCTTGGCTCCCCACTCACTTCCTTGACCTTGTTATAGTTGACTCCTAAAGTTGCTGCTGCCACACACACACACGCCCACACAGATCAGGGAAATCTGTTTAGAAATCATCGTGAGGCCGGGCGCGGTGGCTCACGCCTATAATCCCAGCACTTCAGGAGGCAGAGGCAGGTGGATCACTTGAGGTCAGGAGTTCAAGACCAGCCTGACCAACATAATGAAACCCCACCTCTACCAAAAATACAAAAATTAGCTGGCATGCACCTGTAATCCCAGCTACTCAGGAGGCTGAGGCAGGAGAATCGCTTGAACCCAGGAGATAGAGGTTGCAGTGAGCTGAGACCGTGCATTGCATTCCTCGGAGACAGACTAGGACTCCGTCTAAAAAATAAAAAAAGAAATCAATGTGAGGTCTAGAATGTATTCAAGACCCAGAAAAAAGGTCGGGCACAATGGCTCACACCCATAATCCTAGCACTTTGGGAAGCTAAGGTGGGAGGATTGCTTGAGGCTAGAAGTTCGAAAGCAGCCTGGGCAACTTAGCGGGACTCTGCCTCTACAAAAAAAAAAACATAGCTAGGTGTGGCAGTGCGCACCTATGGTCCCAGCTGCTCAAGAGACTGAGGGGTAAGGATGGCTGCAGCTTGAGGCTGCAGTGAGCCGTGATCCACTACACTGTAGCCTGGGCGACAGAGCAACACCGTCTCAAAAAAAAAAAAAAGGTAGTTCACTGCAGATGGCAAGGATCAGGCTTCGCAGCAAATGTGGGGGTTTGCCCAGCCCCGATGGAGCGAGCCATCCTAATAACAGCCGCACGGTTTTGTGGACTGTCCGGTGTGCAGCGCTGCACATGCGTTCGTGTTTAGTCGTCTCAGGAACGCGCCAGAGTAGGCACTGCGACTGCCCCTGGTCAGAGAGGAGGACGATGAGGCACAGAAAGGTTGTCACTTGTCCCAGGTCACTAAGCGGGTTATGAACGGAGCCCTGTTGGGTCCCAGGACCCCCCCCGTAAGCTCCACCCACAACCCCTTACCCACAGAGTGTGAGCGTTTCCCAGGCCTCAGAGCACCCAGGGTGGGAAGGTGCCTCCAGGGTCACTGGCTGCCCTGAGACTGTGCCTGGCCCAGGGTTTTAGCGTATCTCTCACGCTGTCCCCTGCCCAGCATGTCGAGGTTGCGGTAGGAAGGCCAGCAGGTCACTAAGGGCTGATCCAGAGAACCAGGATCAGGGCCTGCTGAGGGCAGAGCTGGGGCAGGAGAATGCAGGGGCAGCCAGGATGGCGAGGAAGCTGGCCTTCCACCTGTGCATGCATTCAACTGATGATGCCACCAGGCTAGGCGCCAGGGATACCGGGTGAGCCCGGCAGGCATGTTTTCTGTCTTCTTGGAGCTGACAGTCTGGTGGGAGAATTGGATAATAACAGGGACACGATGATGATGAAACATCAACAGTAATGCTGAGTGTAATGTGGAAACTAGGCCGGGCGTGGTGGCTCACGCCTGTAATCCCAGCACTTTGGGAGGCCAAGGCGGGAGGATCACTTGAGGTCCAGAGTTCGAGAGCAGCCTGGCCAACATGGTGAAACCCCGTCTCTACTAAAAATACAAAAATTCGCTGGATGGGGTGGCAGGTGCCTGTAATCCCAGCTACTCAGGAGGCTGAGGCAGGAGAATCACTTGAACCCGGGAGGCGGAGGTTGCAGTGAGCCGAGATTGTGCTGCTGCACTCCAGCCTGGGCAACAGAGCAAGTCTCTGTCTCAAACAAACAAACAAAAAAGTGGAAACTGTCATAGCCTGCAGAAAGACATTGACAGGGTTTGGGGGGCATCTCTGAGCAAATCACATTTCAGGTGAGGCTGGAACAATGCGAAGAAGTCAGTGGGAATGAGAACATTCCAGGGAAAGTGAACAGCTAGTCAGAGACCCTGAGGTGGTGGCGACGAGGCCCATGTGTCAGGGAGGGAACGGCGGCAGAGTATGTGGAGCCTCGTGGGCCACAGGGAGGCCATTGTCCTGTACTGAGAGTGGGACAGGAGCCGCAGGTCTCAGTCTTCTGTGCAGAGGAGGGGCAGGATCTGACTCGGGTGTTCCCAGGGCCCCCCTGGCTACAGATTACTGTCAGGTGGGGTGAGAGCAGGACCAGGTGGGGACAGAGGAAGGGGGAGATACGCGGTTCTGGATATAGTATTTTAAAGGCAGCGTTAACCAAATTTCCTGATGATGCCTAGTTGTGGGCATGAGAGAAGTCAAGGATGCCACAGGGGTTTTGGCCACAGCAGCTGAAAGGAGAAGTCATGAACTGAGCAGGAAAACCGTGGGAGACGCAGGTTTGGGGGAAGGTACAGCCCTTGACCTTGGCCTTAGCCATGTTCGGTGAGAGTGCCCGACAGATACCCAAGTGGAGATGCTGCAGGGCATCTGAGTTCGAGTCTCAAGTCAGGGGCAGAGGTCAGCCCAGAGGCAGAGCGCTGGAGTTGTCTGTGGTTTTTGAGGCCGGATGTGACTGCCATGGGCTCTGCTCTGTATAAATGTGGTTTCCCAGCGTGACTGCCTGCCTCCCAGGGAACCAGCACCTTCTGGGCATATAAAGATGTCCCAAAGAGGTAAACCATCAACGGAGGCAGGGCAGGTGGACAAAGAGGCCAGCCTCCCCACTTTCTCGCATCCATGGTTCCCCAGTGAAAGCCACACAGGCAGTGACAGCCACACAGGCAGTGACACCCTCAACTGAGACTAGACGACGTCCAGCCAGGTCATTCTCTGCAGTGGCCCTGAGTGCTCTGCCCGGTCACCCAGGCCACCTTCCCCAGCAGGAACCTGGGCCCAAGAGTACCCTGGGCTTGCACCGGAGGTGGCAGTGTTGTGGTTGTGGGCTCAGGGGTCCCACAGGGCCTGGTGGGCAGTTCTGAGTCGGGCATGTGCTTGGTGTGTGGCCTCAGCAGTGACCTCCTCCCCGTCAGCCTCAGGTCCCACTCCTATAGTGGACATCCTAGGTGTCTCTCCTTCCAGGGCAGTTTGGGGGGTGTCCAGTGAGATAATGCCGGCCAAGTCCACGGCCCATCATTAGAACAAGGCCTCCTCCTACTGGGCACTCACTCTCTACCACTGCCAGCATTGCTGTTGTTGGTGAAACCCAGGAAGGAGGCAGGGCTTGACAGCACAGGCGCTAAACCAGGCCAGCCTGAGCCCCACGTCCTGCCTGGCCCTTTCCTACTGTGTGACCTTGGACCAGCTGCTTAACTTCCCCGAGGCTTGTTCCACATCTATTGGAGATGCTCCTGATACGCACTTCACAGTGGTAGTGGGAGGATACATCAGGGTGATATATGCAGAATGCTTACGATAGCGCCTGACACAGAACACTCACTTAATGGGAATTATCATTATGTTAATGATCTTGAATACCGTAGCGATCAAAAGTCAGCTTTGGGGTTAAACCACCAGCGTTCAGCTTCTCAGTTAGTGCATTTGTAATTTCCGTAGATAATATCTAAATGCCCTCCACTGGGGGTGGTCTATATATATATATATATTTTTTTTTTTTTTTTTTTTTTTTTTTTTGAGGCAGAGTCTTGCTCTGTTGCCCAAGCTGGAGTGCAGTGGCACAATCTCGGCTCAATGCAACCTCCGCCTCCCAGATTCAAGTGATTCTCCTGCCTCAGCCTCCCAAGTAGCTGGGACTACAGGCATGTGCCATCACACCCAGCTAATTTTTTTATATTTTTAGGAGAGACAGGGTTTCACCATGTTGGTCAGGCTGGTCCTGAACTCCTGACCTCAAATGATCCCCTGACCTTGGCCTCCCAAAGTGTTGTTATTACAGGCATGAGCCTGTATTTTGGCGCCTGGCCAATTATTTTTTTTAAGGTCATCAAGATACTCGGTTCAGGCATACTGACTAGGCTGGAGAGGTTAAACCAGTTGACATCCACAGCAGCTGCTACTCTTTTTTTTTTTGAAACAGAGTCTTGCTCAGTCGCCAGGCTGGAGTACAGGGGCGCGATCTCAGCTCACTGCAGCCTCCTCCTCCCAGGTTCAAGCGATTCTTTTGCCTCAGCCTCCTGAGTAGCTGGGACTACAGGTGCACACCACCACGCCCAGCAATTTTTTTTTTTTTTTTTTTTTTTAGTAGAGATGGGCTTTTACCATGTTGGACAGGATGGTCTCAAACTCTTGACCTCATGATCTACCCACCTCAGCCTCCGAAAGTGCTGGGATTACAGGCGTGAGCCACTGCGCCCTGCCTGACATCCACAGCAGCCGCTACTCTTAAACCCGCTTCACCTTTGGACCAGCAATTCCACTAGTAGAACTCTCTGTCCCACACACAATCCTACACTTGCTCAAAGTCGCATGTAGAGGGAAGGCCATTGCAAGACTGTTGAAGCTAATGTAAATATCCATCAGTAGGAAACTGGCAGGTCATTGATGTATATTCACTTGGTGCAATACTCTTAGGGTAACATCACGTTCAATTATGTGAAGACCTATGGTGAAGATATAAAGAGAAAAGCAAATATAGATATATCACAAAGTGAAAAATTAAGTTGTAGGACAGTGTTTATTATGAAAAGTATGGGCCAGGCACAGTGGCTCACACCTGTAATCGCAGCACTTTGGGAGATGGAGGTGGGTGGATCACAAGGTCAGGAATTCGAGACCAGCCTGGCCAAGATAGTGAAACCCTGTCTCTACTAAAAATACAAAAATTAGC
>NW_012101332.1:828192-842575 GCF_000951045.1 Mandrillus leucophaeus
CACTCCAGCCTGGGCGACAGAGCGAGACCCCATCTCAAAAAAAAAAAAAAAAAAGATAGTCAAACTCATAGAAAAATGGGTGAAGGAGGCCAGGCATGGTGGCTCACACCTATCATCCCACTATCATCCCAGCACTTTGGGAGGCTGAGGCAGGAGGATCACTTGAGGCCAGGAGTTCAAGACCACCCTGGATGCTGTAGCAAGACCTGAAAAAAAAAAAAAAAAATTAGCCAAGCATGGTGATGCACACCTGTAGTCCTAGCTATCTGGGAGGCTGAAGCGGGAGGATGGCTTCAACCCAGGAGTTCGAGGTTATAGTGAGCTATGATCATACCATTGCACTTTAGCCTGGGTGACAGGGATGGAGGGAAATGGGATATTGTACAGCTTCAGTGAGGCTCTCAGAACGGTGTCTGGCACATAGTATGTGCTGAGATGTATTCTCTGTTACTGAGTGTTGAACTCCAAGGCATAAATTGATGGGGTCATGCCCTGGGTGAGCAGACAGGCTGGCAGAGGGGCCGGATTCTTTAGGCCCTGGCCTGAGTCACTCCTAACCACTGGTGTGTCTCCTGTTTTCCTACAGAGCCTTTGTGGCATGTGCCCGCCCAGAGCAGGCTCTCAGCCATAGCCGGAAGCAGCGGGAACAAGCACCCGTCCAGGCAGGATGCAGCAGGCAAAGATTCCCCCAACAGGCATTCCAAAGTGAGTCTGGGCACCACCCTGCCCCACTGGGGGAGCCAGGCCTACCTGGGTGTGGCCTGGGAGCTTCATACTTGGGCACATCCTCCACCTCTGCCACCTTCCACTCAGCAGAGGAGTTGAATACTTGGTCTGGAGTTGGAAACCAGGTTCACATTCTGGCTCCAGCCCTCGTCAGCAGTCATCTTAGGCAAATCTCTTACCTCCTCGAGCTGCAGTTTCCTCTTTGTTCCATCAGTCATGGTAAATCAGCTGCTGTAACAGACAGCCCCGAATCTCAGTGACCTCATACAGTAGAAGTGGATTTCCCTCTCCTGTAACAGCACAGTGCAGGTATTCAGTGAGCATCTACCCACCATCCACATGGTGATTCAGAGCCCGGGCTCCCTCCCTCTTGTGGCTCTGCTCTTCCGCAGAGGTTCCAAGCCCTCTGCTAGGTCCCTGCATCTTTCCAGCAGTGGAGGTGAGTGAGAGAAAAGATCATGTGGGAGGTGTTTTTTAGCCCAGGCCTGGAAATGGCATGAATCACTTCCATTCCATCATGTGGCCACACCTAACTGCAAGGGAGGCTGGGAAGTGTAGTCTTACATGTCCCAGGAAGGCTGGGAAATGTAGTCCTGTGTGTCCAGGAGGAGTAGATGGTTTACAGGGGCTCTTGGCAATCTCTTTGTATCCATTCATTCAGTGGGTGTTTGACAAGCCCTTACAACACTCCAGGCATTGGGACCATGATGATGAAGAGGACAGACCAGCCCTGTCCTCAGGAAGCTGACTTCCCAGTGGGGGCAGCAAGCAGTAAGAAGATAAACAGATCTGTTGTATAAGAAAAAGCGCGGGCTGGGCGTGGTGGCTCACGCCTGTAATCCCAGCACTTTGGGAGGCCAAGGCGGACAGATCACCTGCAGTCAGGAGTTCGAGACCAGCCTGGGCAACCTAATAAAACCCCATCTCTACTAAAAATACAAAAATTAGCCAGGTGTGGTGGCAGGCACCTGTAATCCCAGCTCCTTGGAAGGCTGAGGCATGAGAATAGCTTGAACCCAGGAAGCGGAGGCTGCAGTAAGCCGAGATTGCACCACTGCACTCCAGCCTGGGCGACAAAGCGAGACTCCATCTCAAAAAAAAAAAAAAGAAGAAAGAAAAGAAAACGCACAGTCCAAGGGAGAGAGTGACAAGCACTGCAGCTCGAGGATGACGTGGTCAGAGAGGGCCTTTGAGGGGGTGACCTTTGAGCAGAAACCTGGAGTGAAGGAAGGAGCAGCCCACGAAGATCCCTCAGGGAAGAGCATTGCAGGCAGAGGGAGCAGCAGGTGCAGAGGCCCTGAGGGGGAGTGCCCAGTGTGTTCAGAGAACAGCAAGGGGGCCACCATGGCCGCAGCAACGTGATCAGGAGGGAGGGGAGATGACGTCGGAAACCAAGACCCAAGCATCAAAGCCCCGTGGGCCGTGGTGGGAACTCTCACTTGTGCCTGGAGTAAGATGGAGCCACAGGTGGGGGACATAATGTAACTCAGGTGTTCCCAGCCTCCCACTGGCTGCGCATGGGGAATAAACGGGGATGAGGGTGCAGAGAGACCAGGGAGGAGGCTGCTGCACTGGCCCCGGGGAGAGGACAGGACAGGCATGGACAGGACCAGGCAGAGCCGTGGAGCAGGAAGTGACAGGTCCCGGATCTGTGTTGAGGACGCAGGCAGCAGGGTTTGCTGTTGGGCTGGACGTGAGTGAGAGCAAAAGCAGGGTCAAGGTGAGTCCACGGCTCTTGGCAGGGGCAGCTGAAAGCATGGCTGGAGTCACTGAGACAGGGAAGATGGTGCCGAGCTCAGTCTTAAATTCTCTGAGTCTGAGGTGTGGGAAGCACGTTCTGTACGTGATGTCATTTGTTCCTCCGAGCCAGTCCCGTTAGGCAGGCTTACTATCACCCTCCACTGTACAGAGGTGGAAACTGAGGCAAAGGGACGGTAAATCACTTGCCCAAGGTAACACAGCCAGTAGATGAGAAGCCAGGATTTGAAGCTGTCTGGTCCCAGGGTTCAGGCCCAGGCGGAGGGAGGACCCAGCGAGGGAAGATGCGCCCCTGCCCTGGAGTCTGGGAATGACACGCTTCTCTTGCCCTCAGGGAGAACCTCAGTACTCAAGTCATTCCAGCAGCAACACCCTCTCTAGCAACGCATCCAGCAGCCACAGTGACGACCGCTGGTTCGACCCCCTGGACCCCCTAGAGCCGGAGCAAGACCCCCTCTCTAAGGGTGGCTCCAGCGACAGTGGCATCGACACCACCCTCTACACCTCCAGCCCCAGCTGCATGTCCCTGGCCAAGGCTCCACGGCCCGCCAAGCCACACAAGCCCCCTGGAAGTATGGGCCTTTGTGGCGGAGGTCGCGAGGCCGCCGGGAGGTCCCACCACACAGACAGGCGGCGGGAGGTCTCCCCTGCCCCCACAGTTGCTGGCCAAAGCAAGGGCTACCGACCGAAGCTGTACTCCTCCGGCTCCAGCACCCCCACGGGACTGGCAGGGGGCAGCCGAGACCCACCGAGGCAGCCCAGGTAAGCTCTTGAACCTAGTCTGGGTTCTGGCCACCTTCTACTTCTGCCAGTTGTACTTCTAGGGTCCTGATGGTGGGGTTCTCCTCCCCAGAAACACACTCACGGATGCATGCGCCTAGTCACTGGTTTGCTGATAGAATTGGGGTGCTCATGGACCTCTGCCTTATTGCCCATCCATCAGCCTTCAGGGACTCCAGGTGGAAGGAAAGAAACCCCTGGCCTTCTGTCTGTTTTCATCTGTCTCTGGTTCTCTCTGACCCCCTGTCTCTTTTTTCTTTGCTCTCTGCTGAGACCAAAAGTTTGTATGCTTTCTCAAGGGTCACAGACTGTATCTGTTAGAGTGCATTTGACTGGAGGCAATAGGAAACCTGACCCACTATGGCTTAAACAAATAGAGGTGTAACCAACAGTCCCCTGACATGAAGTCCAGGGAGGGCACAGCCAGGTTAGTGATGCGGCTCATGGAGAGCCTGAAGGATTGGCGCTCTGTATCTCCCTGCGCGGCATCTTTACTGTGCTGGCTCATGTCTCCCTGCCTTGAGATGGAGCTGTGGTGTCTGGCGAGTGGCAGTCGGGGGCAGAGAACAGAGGGAAAGGTGGCAGCCTCCAAGCACCTTTCCCTTCCTATGGAGAAAGCAAGCACTTTCCCAGAACCCCCTTCAGCAGCTGGCATCACGGGGCCATCCCAGCTACAAGGAGGTCTGGAAGGTCATGGTTTGGCCTTCCAGGCTCTACAATATAGGGCGATGGTCCCCAAAGAAGCCGTCGAAGGCTTGTTCAGCCCAGCTGCTGGGCCCCACCCAGAGTTTCTGATTCAGTAGGTTGGAGCGGGAGACCTGAGAACATGCATTGGTGTTTTTTGTTTGTTTTTTAGACGGAGTTTTGTTCTGTTCACCAGGCTGGAGTGCAGTGGTGCGGTCTCGGGCTCACTGCACCCTCCACCTCCCAGGATCAAGCGATTCTCCTGCCTCGGCCTCCCGAGTTGCTGAGATTACAGGTGCCCACCACCATGCCCAACTAATTTTTGTATTTTTATATTTTTAGTAGAGACAGGGTTTCACCATGTTGGCCAGGCTGGTCTCAACTCCTGACCTGAAGCGATCCGCCCACCTCAGCCTCCCAAAGTGCTGGGATCACAGGTGTAAGCCACCGTGCCTGGCTGAGAATATGCATTAAGTTCTCAGTAGATGCTGATGCTGCTGGTCCCAGAGACCACACTTTGAGAGCCGCTGGTAGAGAGGCAGACAGGAGTAAGAGAGAAAGAGCAGGCATTGGCCGGGCGCGGTGGCTCACGCCTGTAATCCCAGCACTTTGGGAGTCCAAGGCGGGTGAATCACGAGGTCAGGAGATCGAGACTATCCTGGCCAACGTGGTGAAACCCCGTCTCTACCAAAATACAAAAAAATTAGCCAGGCATGGTGGCGGGCGCCTGTAGTTCCAGCTACTCGGGAGGCTGAGGCAGGAGAATCGCTTGAACCCAGGAGGCAGAGGTTGCAGTGAGCCGAGATGGCGCCACTGCACTCCAGCCTGGCAACAGAGTGAGACTCTATCTCAAAAAAAAAAAAAAAAAGCAGGCATTGGCCAGCCAGCAGCCTGGAGGCCCGACCACACACACTGACGTTCTGATGGAGGCGGTGAGCCACCTTCTAGAAAAGGGCACAGAGATGGGAAAAGTATTTCACACAAACAGAGCTCAGCCTCATCCTTGGACCCCCTTAGGGTGCTGCGACCCCAGCAGGGCTTGCTGTGCTGTAGTGTTCAGTGCCAGCCCCTGAGTCCACAGCTCCACATCCCTTCCTGACCATGCCTGAGGTGGGCTAACCTGAATCCCCGATTCCTATCAGGGCTCAGAACCTGGTTGGTGCAGGGATCTTCCTCTCCAGTGGCTCCCTAAACCCTTTGCCAGTCCTCAAACCCCAGCCTCTCTCCACACAGGACACCTACACGCAGGCAGCCAACTCAGACTTCTGACCACAGTCTGCAGTAGAATTGTGTCCATCTACACAGAAATATTTATGTTTAAAAAACAAAATGGCTTTGCGCGGTGGCTTACACCTGTAATCCCAGCACTTTGGGAGACCGAGGCAGGCAGATCACAAGGTCAAGAGATTGAGACCATCCTGGCCAACATGATGAAACCCCATCTCTACTAAAAATACGAAAATTAGCTGGGCGTGGTGGTGCACACCTGTAGTCCCAGCTACTTGGGAGGCTGAGGCAGGAGAATCGCTTGAATCCGGGAGGCAGAGGTTGCAGTGAGCAAAGATCACACCACTGCATTCCAGTCTGGCGACAGAGCGAGACTCTGTCTCAAAAAAAAAAAAAAAAAAAAAAAAGGTGAAGCAGTGGTTTCCAAAATAATTCTTAATCTGTGTGTGATACACTTTGATCCAGTCTACTGTATCTAAAAATGTTTAATGCCAGTCAATCCCCACTCAAATGATGTCATGGCTTACAGTGTTCTCTGACAGATTTGAAAACTGCTGTGTTTGAGTGACTGTAATGTCAGCACTTTCCCGGGCACACCGTGATCCAAGGATCTCCTTGCGTCAAAGAGCCAGAAGAAGGGCTGAAGGAGGAAAGAGGAGATAGAGAGAGAGACTGTCTGAGTGTTTTAGATCTCTGTTCATCTCCCTAGACAAGTGGCTGTTTGTTTTTTAGAAACAGGTCCCGCTCTGTCACCCAGGCTGGGGTGCACTGGTACAATCATAGCTCACTGCAGCCTCGAACTCCTGGGCTCAAGTGTTTCTCCCACCTCAGCACCCCCAAGTAGCTGAGACTACAGGTGCGCACCCCCAGGCCCAGCTAATTTTTTAAGTTCGTTAGTAGAGAAATGGTCTCACTATGTTGCCCAGGCTGGTCTCAAACTCCTGGGCTCAAGGGATCCTCCTACCTAGACCTCTCAAAAGTGCTGGGATTACAGGCATGAGCCACCACACCTGGTGACGAGTACCTCTTAATCTTTTGAACACATGGGCTCTTTTGAATGGCTCATTCATTCATTCATTTATTCCATTCATAAGTATTCTTAGGGATTTGCTCTGTCCCAGACACTGTGCTGGGAACTGAGAGAAATCACAAGCACATCTGGATGAGGCCCCCAGGCCTCCCCACCATCCAATGAGGGAAACAGATGAGAATCAGATTGTCACTGAGACAAATGAATAACTGTGGCCACCGGGGTCGAGCGCAGTGGCTCACGCCTATAAACCCAGCACTTTGGGAGGCCAAGGTGGGAGGATCACCTGAGGTCAGGAGTTCAAGACCAGCCTGGCCAACGTGGTGAAACCCCGTCTCTACTAAAAATACAAAAATTAGCCAGGCATGGTGGCGGGCGCCTGTTATCCCAGCTACTCGGGAGGCTGAGGCAGGAGAATCACTTGAACCTGGGAGGTGGAGGGTGCCGTGAGCCGAGACTGCGCCACTGCACTCCAGCCTGGGGAATAGAATGAGACTCCATCTAAAAAAAAAAAAAAAAAAACAAAAACAACCAATGCATTCACTCCAGCCTGGGTGACAGAGGAAACTCTGTCTCAAAAATTAAATAAATAAATAAATAAAACACTGTGGGGAGGGGGGAACCTGTCCCACGAAGAGGGACATGGGGCCAAGAAAGTCTACACTAGGGGTCTCAGGTCTCCGTTGTGGTAGCCCCCGTTCCAGGCACGGAACTGCCACCTTAGTGAACCCAAACAACTGGGAGGCTTTGAAATCCGAGACATAAAGACAGCCAGGCCTGGAGTAGACTGTGGCTGAGATGGGAGGGTGGGTATGAAATCCTCCTGTGTCTAAGGAAAGGATCTGCTGAACCCAGAAACGAAGGGAATGAAATGGGAGAGGAGCCCGCTGCAAAAGAGGGCCCTGCGGTTGGGAGCTTTAATTTGCATACAGACAATTGATGCTAATTGCAAATCATTCTTATCTACTCATTAAAGCTGCTTCCTGAAGTTTTCTCCTAGGCAACCAGGCTTGAGAGTGGCGCAGCATTTCCCAAAATGGGGTGCTTGAGGTGATTTGGGTGGTGCGGGGAGGAAAATATTTTATTTTAAATGGATATATGCTTGCTTTAATGAGTATTAGAAAAAACTGTTTGCAAATCACCCCCTGATTTTACAGAAACCACCTTGGACAAGTCAAGGAGAAAATAAAATGAGTTGATTTAAAGAACTATATCCAGGCTGGGCTCCATGGCTCACGCCTGTAATCCCAGCACTCTGGGAGGCCAAGGCAGGTGGATCACTTGAGGCCAGGGGTTCCAGACCAGCCTGACCAACATGGTAAAACGCCATATCTACTGAAAATACAAAAATTAGCCAGGCGTGGTGGCGCATGCCTGTGGTCCCAGCTATTCTGGAGGCTGAGGCGGGAGAATCGCGTGAGCCTGGGAGGCAGAGGTTGCAGTGAGCTGAGATCGTGCCGCTGCACTTCAGCCTCAGCAACAGAGCAAGACTCAGTCTCAGAAAAAAAAAAAAAGAAACATATCCATGTGGATAAGAGTGTGACCTTCAGTGTCAGCCCACTTGCGTTCAATCCCTCCCTCAGCCACTTCTTGGCTGTGTACCCCCCGGGCAAGTGACTGAACTTCTGTGGGCCTCAGTTTCCTCATTTGTAAAACTAGGGATAAACCACATCCCTACCTAATAGGGATGTGGTGAAGATTGAATGTACCCTTAGAACAGTGCTTGGACTTGAAGACTGCCTGTCAGAATCATGGGGTATGAGGGGGTATTTGAAAAACACACAAAAATGAGGCCTTGCCTGGTCCAAGCCCTGTTACAGGCAGTGTTGGGGGCACAGCAGTGACTGAGGGAGCCCCGGTCCTGCCTGACAGATGCATTCCCAGAGACAGCCCAGAGGGATCAGGTCAAGATAGGGGAGGCCCAGGCAGAGGGGTCAGGGTCAGGGTGGGGGGCCCAGGCTGAGGGGTCAGGGCTGGGATACAAGGGAGCCAGGAAGAGGAGTCAGGGTAAGATGAGGGGACACAGGTAGAGGGGCCAGGGTGGGATGGAGGGGGGCCAGGCAGACAGATTGCGGCCATGATGGAGGGGTACAGGGAACGTGGGAGCCCAAAGGGGGCCTACCCTAACCCAGTCGTGGGAGGGGCCGCTCCGTTGCGGGAGAGGCTTACCAGGAGAAAGAGTCTGAGCTAGCCAGGGGAGTCAGGAGGGAAAAGCAGTCCAGACAAAGTGGTGGCTCCCACCGTCCGTCTCACCCTACCTCCCTCCATTGGCCTCCCACAGTCTTCCATTTTCCATGTCAATGGGCGCAAGTTCCCTGGATGGCCACAGAGCCACCTGCTCGGAGTCAGACCTGGGTTCAAGTGGCCACACGTGCCTCCGCTTCCCATGGCGGCCACACTGTGCTGTGCAGTGGGCGGCCCAGCAGCCCCAGCGTGTGCTGTCGTCAGCACGTGCCCCTGGGCTGGAGTGACAGCCTGCTCCCCAGCCTCTGCCTGGAAGGCAGGCACCTGTGTTTGAACAGGCCCCGCACAAGTGCTCAGTGACTGCCCTGTGTCGATCTCCACAGATCTCCACAGCACGCCGTGGCATAGAACTTGGCATTTATTCACGCAGTGAGTGCCTGCTGCGCACCGGGGCCTCTGCAGGGAGCTGGAATGGTCAGACCAGACCCCGGCCATCCTGGCACGGACGGAGGCCCATGGGAAACAGCTAGCAAATAATGCCAAAAGCCAGGAATGAATTGTGCCAGGGGACAGCCTTCAGACACCGGTGGGGTCTGAGGGTGGATGGGATGCAGGGCTGGAGGAGGTGTCAAATCTAGCCTAGGGCCAGGGATAATGTCCCCGAACAAGGGTCAGGAGGGTCACGTCTGCCAAGGGTCAGGAGGGTCATGTCTGCCAAGGATGAGGGGGACAGGGAGGAGGGAGCGGATGAAGAGGAGGGGGGTTCAGTGGGGCGGAGAGGCATTCATCTGGGATGCAGTTATACGGATGTTTGCTCTGTTTTTTAAATTGTGTGTATATACGCAACATATATATATAGACACACACACATTCTGGGCCTCAATATATGTTGTGAACCTCAATATGTATATATACAGCTATATATATATACACACTAGGTTTTTTTTAAAGTATGCTGAATTCCTCATTCAGATGAGTGTATATATAACTATTTACCATTAAAAAAACAACCAGAAGGGAAAGATGAGGCATGGAGGAAGTATGTCTATAAACTGGAGTCGCATGTGCAGAGCCCCTGAGGTGGGGAGGAGGGTGGCATCGTCAGGCCACTGAACACAGGCCCCTTGGCTCAAGTATAGAAATTGTGGCTGGGCACAGTGGCTCATGCCTGTAATCCCAGCACTTTGGGAGGCCAAGGCAGGAGCGTCACTTGAGGCCAGGAGTTTGAGACCAGCCTGGGCAGCATAGACCCACTTCTATCCCCCAACCAAACTGCTTTTTTTTTTTTTTTTTTTTTTTTTGGGATGGAGTTTCGCTCTTGTTGCCCAGGCTGGAGTGCAGTGGCGCAATCTCAGCTCACTGCAACCTCCACCTCCCAGGTTCAAGCGATTCTCCTGCCTCATCCTCCCAAGTAGCTGGGATTACAGGCCACCACACCCAACTAATTTTTGTATTTATAGTAGAGACAGGGTTTCACCATGTTGACCAGGCTAGTCTCGAACTCCTGCCCTCGGGTGACCCACCCACCTTGGCTTCCCAAAGTGCTGAGATTACAGGCATGAGCCATCATGCTTGGCCAAAATTTTTTTTTAATTAGCTGGGTATGGCAGTAGGCTCCTGCAGTCCCAGCTGCTCAAGAGGCTGAGGTGAGAGGATCACTTGAGCCTGGTAGTTCGAGACTGCAGTGGGCTGTGATTGCACCACTGCACTCCGTCCTGGGTAACTAATTGACACCCTGTTGATCAATCAATCACTCCATCCTAGGTGACAGAGCAAGACCCTGTAGGTAGGTAGGTAGGTAGGTAGGTCGACAGACAGACAGACAGACAGACAGACAGACAGACAGACAGACTGACTGACTGACGGATGGATAGATAGATAGATGGATAGAGACATAGATAGGGCAGTCAGTGGGAGGTTGGGGAAGTCAGCAGTGGCCAGAACATTCAGGGCCCTACCAGCTCCTTTATGGAGTTTGGATCTCATCTTAAGAGCAGCGAGGGTAATGCGGGTGGATTTGTCTTCCAAAATATGGTGCTGGCGGTGAGACAGGAGGCAAAGTCTGAGGGGGCTGAGGCTTGGATCTGCATGGGAGGACGTGGGCCTGAGCTGGAGGACAGAGCAATTGTGGATGTGGCGACAGGCGGCATTGCCAGGAAATAAGCCAGGAGGGAGATGCAGCCCCGGGGCACAGCCAGCAAGCCATGTGAGAGTCCAGGGTGACTGCCACGTGTCTGGAGACTGCTGTGGCCTGGGAGAGCCTGAGGCGTTTGTGAGAAGAGGAGGCAGGGTGGGGCAGTCAGGGGGGACTGATTCTTCCAGTCACTGACCTTTGCAGCGCCCACTCTGTGCCAGGTGTCATTCCAGACCCAGCGGTGCAGCAACATGCCTCCCTTATGGAGCTGTCATTCTCCTGGAGACAGGACAAGACAGACAGACAGTCGAACCACCATGGAGCGTGCCGGCAGGTGATAAGTGCTGGGGAGGAAAGGCAAACAGAGCGGGTCTCCGGGAAGGCTTCTCGGAGGAGGTGATGCATTGTAGGAAGCCAGGGTGAGATGCAGGCAGTGGAAACAGATGTCCAGACCCTGAGGGTGAATTTATTCGCAGTGCTCCAGAAATAGTCAGGCGGCCAGAGGGGCTGAAGCAGGTGTGACGGGGGAGAGTGGCAGGAGCCTGGTTCTGGTGGGCATATTGACCACAGTCAGATGCTGGGATTTGGTTCCAAGGGACATGGGAGCCATGGGAGGCATTTGAGCACATCATCTGACTTAATGTTTTTAAAAAGATTACTGCGGGCTGGGCACGGTGGCTCACACCTGTAATCCCAGCACTTTGGGAGGCTGAGGCAGGCAGATCACTTGAGCCCAGGAGTTCAAGACCAGCCTGGGCAACATGGCAAAACCCCATGTCTACAAAAAATTAGCTGGGTGTGGTGGCACACGCGTGTTTGGGAGGCTGAGGTCGGAGGATTGCTTGAGCCCGGGAAGTGGAGGCTACAGTGAGCCGAGATCACATCACGGCACTCAGCCTGGGTGACAAAGCAAGACCCTATCTCAAAAAATGATAATAATAAAATGTAAAAATAAAAACTAGAAAGGATCACTGTGGGCTACTCTGGAGAGGACAGACTGTCTTGGGCAGTGGGAGGATGATGAGCAACATTCAAAGACTGCCAGGAGAGGGATGGGTCCTGACATGCCCAAGCAGGGAGCCCCCACCCATTCCCTTCCCCGGGCTACGGCCCTCACCGTGGAAGCCGCTGCAGCCTGTAGCAGCTTGTGCCCATCGATGACCTCACAGATGCTCCCTCCAGACATTCGTCATGGGAGCCCAGCTGCCAGGCATGCTGCCAGGCGCCAGCGCCTGCCGTGGGCACCGCGGTGGGCTGAGTGACCCTGGGCAGGCAGCCACCTGGCCCTCGCCCTCTCCTGAGGCAGCGCACACTCCCGAGCTTTCTGGGCTTTCAGAGCAATTTGTCAGAGCTGTTAGGAGCAGTCAGAGGCTCTCGGCTCCACGTGGAGCTGACGCAGCCGCAGCCGGGTGTTCCCAGGCAGGCAGGAAGCACGTGGCCTTGCTTCCCCAGGCTGTGCCAGGAGTCCCTGGGATGCCCTTCTGGGGGCACAGCCCTGAAAGGTAATCTGAGGGCCTGAAGATCCACCGGGGCCCACCCTGCCTGTGTTAGGTCACCCGAGACCGAGACCTCCTCAGGGAGTCACAGTCACAGTCAGCTTGGGAAGAGGAAGCCAGGGAGCCAGGCAGAGATCTGTGGGCAGGGAGCGGTGCAAAGGTCCCGAGGTAGAAGCGAAGGGAGTGCAGGAGCCAGGCAGAGATCTGTGGGCAGGGAGCAGTGCAAAGGTCCCGAGGTAGAAGCATTTCTGGTGTATTTGAGGACAGCTTCTGCATGGCTGGAGCAGAGTGAAGGAGAGGGAGTGTGGAGGAGCTGGGGGCAGACGCGGGCCCCTGAGGGGAGGGCTCTGGGTCTTACCAGAGTGAGGTGGAACCCTGAGAGAGTCCCGATCTGATTCTCATGTTCTCAGGATCTCTCTGGCTGTGTTTTGAGGCTGGGGAAGGATGCAGGAGGGAGGGGGAGCCAGGAGGAGGCTGCTCTGATGATACAGGTGGCAGTGGTTGGTGGAGGTAGCGAGCAGTGGCTGGATTGGGATTTCTGTTGAATCTCTCGCCTAGACCCTTTCTCTGTCCACTTTCTGAAGGCCCGTTGTTTCTGCCCCGCAGGCCACAGGGTGAAGTGGCCGCTCACGGCTCCTACACCAGAGCACAATTCCAACCACACGCAGGGGCAAATTGGCTCTTCAGCCCACGACACATGTCAGGGAGAGAAAGCAAGACTGGTCCGGAGTGAAGGCCAAGTGGCTAGGGGCCCGCAGGGTGTGCGGGTGAGCAGTGTGACTCCAGGGCTCTGCTTCTAACTGCCTGTGTCTGCATCCCAGCTCCACCTTTTACCCCAGCTGTGTGATCTCCATCAGCCCCCTTAGGTGCTCTGAGGCTCAATGTCCTCATCTGTAAAATGGGGGTAATAATAGGATCTGTCGGCCGGGCACAGTGGCTCATGCCTGTAATCCCAGCACTTTGGGAGGCTGAGGCAGGCGGATCACCTGAGGTCAGGAGTTTGAGACCAGCCTGGCCAGCATGATGAAACCCCACCTCTACTAAAAATACAGAAATTAGCCAGGTGTGGTGGCGGGCACCTGTAGTCCCAGATACTCGAGAGGCTGAGGCGAGAGAATCACTTGAACCTGGGAGGCAGAGGTTGCAGTGAGCCGAGAGGGTACCACTGCACTCCAGCCTGGGTGACAGAGCTAGACTCTGTCTCTAAAAAAAAAAAAAAAAAAAAAAAATTGGATCCATCATCTAAGGTTGTGAGGGTGGACTGAGACCATGAGTTTAAAGCACTTATTACAGGGCCAGAGACATAGCTGGACTCAAGTGTATCAGCTGCTGCTGTGTTTTATTCTCATGTATTATGTATTAATATTTATCATTAACAATTGTTGTCACTGGGAGTACAGAATGGCGGTTAAAAGTATCATCTCTCAAGCCAGACTACCTATGTCTACGTCCCGGCTCTTATCCCCCTATAGCTACATCATTTGGGGCAAGTTATTTCATCTCCCTGGGCCTCAGTTCCTGGGCCTCCGTTTCCCCCATCTGGAACATGGGAGTGGTGGTAGTTCCTGTCTTGGGGTTGCCACGGCGGCTAAGTGAGGTGACGCATATAAGATGCTTAGAACAAGACCAGGCAGCTTCCACAGGCTCGGAGTGGTCAGCACCGTCACTGTCACGGCCACCTACTGTGCCACTGCTCCTCTTCCTGCAGGCAGGGACCACAGCTCGCTCTCTGAGAGCCTGTCACCCACCCAGGACCACCCGTCGGTCCCCTTCAGAGTCCCCAGGCTGAACAGACCAAAAGCATTGCACACACTTATGCAGCTGGTATGATTTCTCTACCCAGCCTCTGGTTTTTCAGCTTTTTTGAAAGCATAAATCCTTTGACTCCAACAAAATGATAAATGCTCCCCTAAGCTGTCAAACAGGTAAATGCATAGCCTCTCTGGTTGAAGGTGAGGATGGGAGCACAGAGCAGGATGCCTGCCCCTCCCCTGCTACCACCACTGCTGTCTGAGCCCAGAGCCTAGGGACCCCACCACCACCTCCCTGGGACCTGCAGCTCCCTGATTCCTCCTCGGGACTCAGTGCTGAGCACTTAGCACATAGGATCTCATGAGGCAAGTGCTGTCATTGCCTCATTTCTCAGAGGAGGAAACTGAGGCTCACTGAAGGGAATAGACCCCATCCAAGTTGGCCAGTGTGTTGACTGGAGCCAGGATTGGAACCTGGGTCTGGTGGACAGCAAAGCCCACACTATCTTGCCCCAGTTTTCAGGTTGATACTGAGGCTTCAGGAGAACGCATGGGCACACTGGCGCTCCAGAAAGAATGTTCAGGCCGGGGGCTGTGGCTCATGCCTGTAATC
>NW_012101332.1:843470-844873 GCF_000951045.1 Mandrillus leucophaeus
GTGGTGGCGGGCGCCTGTAATCCCAGCTACTCGGGAGGCTGAGGCAGGAGAATGGCATGAACCTGGGAGGCAGAGGTTGCAGAGAGCCGAGGTAGTGCCACTGCACTCCAGCCTGGGCAACAGAGCAAGACTCCGTCCCAAAAAAAAAAAGGAAAAACTCCACCTGGTGGAACAGGCATTCACTGATGCCACTGAGAAATGACCGAGCATGGTGCCTGGCACCTGGCATGGCTCGTGGCCCATGGGGTGTCGGGGAGGGGGCGCCCACCCACCTCAGAGGGCTGGGTGGAGTTGCACAGCATATTTATGGAAATTATTATTTTGCCAAGGCCGTGCTGGGCTAGCAGAGTTTGAAGACAGGGACAGTCATGGGAATGCTTTAGGGCTGTAAGCAGCAAAATCCCAGCTCAGTTGGCAGACACTTATTAATTAATTAATTTTTTTTTTTTTTTGGAGACAATCTTGCTCTGTCGCTCAGGCTGAAATGCAGTGGCGCGATCTTGGCTCACCGCAACCTCTGCCTCCCAGGTGATTCTCCTGCCTCAGCCTCCTAAGTAACTGGGATTACAGGTGCACACCACCACACTTGGCTAATTTTTTTGTTTGTTTGTTTTTTGTATTTTTTAGTACAGATGGGGTTTCACCATGTTGGCCAGGCTGATCTCGAACTCCTGACCTCGGGTGATCCATTCGCCTCAGCCTCCCAAAGTGCTAAGATTACAGGCGTGAGCCACCCCGCCCAGCTGGCCACTTCCTTTTTACCGTGTGCCATTTATACAGTTTAATTAGACTTTTTAGGGTTTTTTTTGTTTGTTTTATTTTGTTTTTGTTTGTTTTATTTTGTTTTTGTTTGTTTTTGAGTGATGGGGACTCTGTCACCCAAGCTGGAATCCAGTGGCACAGTCCTGCCTCACTGCAGTCTCAAACTCCTGGGTTCAAGTGATTCTCCCACCTCAGGCTTCCAAGTAGCTGGGACTACAAGCATGTGCCACTCTGCCCAGCTTAATTTGGCTTTTATTCTGTACATGTTCCCCATCATTACTACTTCCAGAGATAATCCATTAGTGTACACTCCTCCAGAGATTTTTCTCCAAACCTTTACCAACCCAGTTCTTTCAAACATACCACTTAACCCTTACCTTGTGTGATATACAATGACTTTTTTAAAATTCTGGTTTATTTTGCCAGATGCAGTGGCTCACACCTGTAATCCCAGCTCTCAGGGAGGCAGAGGCAGGAGGATAGCTTGAGCCCAGGAGTTCGAGACCTGCCTGGACAATATAGCGAGACCCCGTTCTCCATAAAAAGAAAAAAAAGGCCGGGCGCGGTGGCTCAAGCCTGTAATCCCAGCACTTTGGGAGGCCGAGGCGGGTGGATCACGAGGTCAGGAGATCGAGACCATC
>NW_012101332.1:849419-853500 GCF_000951045.1 Mandrillus leucophaeus
GTGCAGTGGCACCATCTCGGCTCACTGCAACCTCCGCCTCCCCGATTCACGCCATTCTCCTGCCTCAGCCTCCCGAGTAGCTGGGACTACAGGCGCCCGCTACCACGCCCGGCTAATTGTTTTGTATGTTTAGTAGAGACGGGGTTTCACCGCATTAGCCATGATGGTCTCAATCTCCTGTCCTCATGATCTGCCCACCTCTGCCTCCCAAAGTGCTAGGATTACAAGCGTGAGCCACTGCGCCCGGCTGCATAGTTTTCGATCATAAGGATACACTTGTGGCAGGGTGTGGTGGCTCATGCCTGTGATACCAGCATCTTGGGAGGTCGAGGCAGGTGGATCACTTGAGGCCAGAAGTTCAAGACTAGCCTGACCAACATGGTGAAACCCCGTCTCTACTAAAAATAACAAAAATTATCCAGGTGTGGTGGTGCATACCTATAATCCCAGCTACTCGGGAGGCTGAGGCACGAGAATCACTTGAACCCCGGAGGCGCGAAGGCTGCAGTGAGCCGAGATTGCACCACTGCATTCCAGCCTGGCCATTTCCAACTTTTCCTGATTATAAACAGTACTACAGAGACCATCCTCATACCTGCCCGTGTGTGCTTGTGCAGGCCTTTTTTTTGCCGTTTGTTTGTTTGTTTGTTTGAGTAGCTAAGACTACAGGCATGTGCCACTATTCCCGGCTACTTTTATTTTTCTGTGGAGATGGGGTCTCTAGGGTTGGGCATGGTGCCTCACAACTGTAATCCTAGCACTTTGGGAGGCTGGGGTAGGAGGATCATTTGAGCCCAAGAGTTCAAGACCAGCCTGGGCAACGTAGCAATACCCCATCCCTATTTAAAAAACGAGAGAGAGAGAGAGAGATTAGGGTCTCTACAACATTCCTGGGCTCCAGCAGTTCTCCCACCTCAGCCTCCCAGAGTGCTGGGATCACAGCATGAGCCACCGTTCCCGGCCTTGTGCAGGCTTCTCTATTGCATGGATTTCTGGGAGGCCAAATGTTAAGCTGAGGCCAGTCATCCTTCAGTTCTCAGCTCTGATGCTCTTGTCTCCTGGGGAAAGCATTCCTGACCATTCTGTATTTTTTTAATTTTATTTTTATTTTTATTTTTTGAGACAGAGTCTCGCTCTGTCGCCTGGGGTGGGGTGCAGTGGTGCAATCTCCGCTCACTGCAACCTCTGCCTCCCAGGTTCACGCCTTCTCCTGCCTTAGCCTCCTGAGTAGCTGGGACTACAGGCACATGCCACCACGCCCGGCTAATTTTTTGTATTTGTAGTAGAGACAGGGTTTCACTGTGTTAACCAGGATGGTCTCGATCTCCTGACCTCATGATCCACCGGCCTCGGCCTCCCAAAGTACTGGGATTACAGGCGTGAGCCGCTGCACCAGGCCTCATTCCTGACCATTCTTGGTGTTACATGCTTCAGTAGTTCCCTGGACATCTCCTCACCAATGCATACTCTTTGCCCCATTGATAGATGTTGCTAAATTGTAGAAAGCATTACATAGTTGCTGTTTGTATCCAGGCTGACAATCCCTGCCTTTTGATGGGAGTGTTTAAGCCATTCACTTTAAATGTAATTATTACTGCTAATGGTTGGTTTTGCATTAGCCATTTTGTTATTTGTTTTCTGTATGTCTACTATATTTCTTGCTTCTCTGTTCTTCCTTACTGCCTTATTATGTAGTAAATAAATATAATTTCAGGCCAGATGTGGTGGCTCACACCTGTAATCCCAGCACTTTGGGAGGCCCAGGCGGGCATATCACCTGAGGTCAGGAGTTCGAGACCAGCCTGGCCAGCATGGCAAAACCCTGTCTCTACTAAAAATACAAAAATTTAGCCGGGCATGGTGGCCTGCACCCATAATCTCATCTACTCGGGAGGCTGAAGCAGGAGAATCGCTTGAGCCAGGGAGGCGGAGGTTGTAGTGTAGTGGGCCAAGGCTGCACCACTGCCTTCCAGCCTAAGTGACAAAGTGAGACTCTGTTCCAAAAGTTAAAAATAAAAAATATATATAATTTAGTATAACATTTGGATTCTACTCTCGTTTAACTATCTTTTTAGTTATTATAATGTGCATCTATCAGTGCAATTCAGGTTAATACTAAATTCCAATAAAATATAAAACTTTTCTCCAATATTGTACTATTTCCTTCTCCCTTTTTTGTGCTCTGTTTATCGGATATATTATATCCATATATGTTTTAACCCAGCAGTGTAGTATTATAATTATTGCCTTATACAGTCTTATATCTTTAAGGAAGTTAAGAGAAGAAATAAGAAAGCATATACTTATAGAATCCTATTTTAAAGCACAGTTTGCCATCTTGGGCTATTCATTTCTGTCTGCTGACTCAGGTCATTGTCTAGAGTCATTTCTTTCAACCTGAGGACTTTTTTGTTTTTCTTTTTTTGAGACGGAGTCTTGCTCTGTCACCTAGACTAGAGTGCAATGGCGCAATCTCAGCTCACTGCAACCTCTGCCTCCTGGGTTCAAGCAATTCTCCTGCCTTAGCCTCCTGAGTAGCTGAGATTACAGGTGCCTGCCACCACTCCATTGATTTTTGTATTTTTAGTAGAGTCGGGGTTTCGCCATGTTGGCCAGGCTGGTCTCGATCTCCTGACAGGTGATCCACCTGCCTTGGCTTCCCAAAGGACTGGGATTAACCGGAGGAGTTTTAAAATTATTTTGTATCAGGCAGATATGCTAGCAACAAATTCTCTCCGTCTCTGTTTATAAAGGAACATCTTTCTGCTGCCTTCATTTTTCAAGGATGGTTTTGCTGGATATAGAATTCCTGGTTAACGGTTGTTTTCTTTCAGCACTTTAAAAATTACTTTTTATTTCATTCTTTTAAATGAGAAGTCAACAGTTAATTGTATTTTTTTTTTCTTTTTTATAGAAATGGGGTCTCATTATGTTTCCCAGGCTGGTTGCCAACTCCTGGGCTCAAGGGATCTTCCCGTCTCGGCCTCCCAAAGTGCTGGGATTATAGGCCTGTTAATTGCATTGATGTTCCCCTATATGTGATGCATCATCTTGAAGCTTTCAAGATGTTTATGTTAGCATTTAACTTTCTTTTTATTTTTATTTATTTATTTATTTAATTTTTTTTTTTTGAGACAGAGTTTCACTCCTGTTGCCCAGGCTGGAGTGCAATGGCATAATGGTGTGATCTCGGCTCACCGCAACCTCCGCCTCCCAGGTTCAAGGGATTCTCCTGCCTCAGCCTCCCGAGTAGCTGGGATTACAGGGGTGCGCCACCATGCCCGGCTAATTTTTTTGTATTTTAGTAAAGATGGGGTTTCTCCATGTTGATCAGACTGGTCTCAAATTTCTGACCTCAGGTGATCCGCCCGCCTCGGCCTCCCAAAGTGCTGAGATTACAGGCGTGAGCCACCGCGCCCAGCCAGCATTTAACTTTCAACTCTTTTTCTAGGTGTGAATCTCTGTATTTTTCCTACTTGGTGTTTGTTGAGCTTCTTAGATGTGTAATGTTTTTCATCAGATTTAAGAAGTTTCCAACCATTATTTCTTCAAATATTTCTTCTGCCCCTTCTCTCCTCTCCTTCCAAAGTTCCTGATGCACATATGTTGGTACCCTTCATACCGTCCCAAAGTTTCTGCCCCGGAAGAGCTTCTTCATTCACTGAGCTGGGAACGGGTGGGGAGAGGACAAAATGGGACGAATTTCCTCTATTCTTGCCTAAAGTTCAGTTTCTCGAGCATAAATGCCTCTCAAATTGTCGTACGTGTTTGGTCAGTTTTCAGAGTACTGAAATGGTTTGTTGTGGTCAATTTTGTCATCTCTGGGGAGAAGATTTGCCAGTCTTCTCATTTGACTATAGTCAAAAAGTACCATCCTGTGATACTGCTAAATTAACCCTCAAAAAGGATTTATTAACTTATATATATAATCCTAGCTGGGTGTGGTGGCACACAGCAGTGTTCCCAGCTACTTAGGAAGCTGAGGTGGGAGGATCACCTGAATCCAGGAATTTGAGGCCAGCCTGGGCAACATAGTGAGACGTTGTCTCTTTAAATAAACAAAAAACCAATTATCCTCCCA
>NW_012101332.1:853615-859685 GCF_000951045.1 Mandrillus leucophaeus
CCCCCGCAGAATGCCCCCTTTTATATACATATGTGTATGTTTTTGCATAGAAAAAGGTTGAGCAGGCGCAGTGGCTCACGCCTATAATCCCAACACTTTGGGAGGCTGAGTTGGGTGATCATCTGAGGTTAGGAGTTTGAGACCTGCCTGGCCAACATGGTGAAACGCTGTCTCTACTAAAAATACAAAAAACTTAGCTGGGTGTGGTAGCAAACATCTGTAATCCCAGCTATTGGGGAGGTTGAGGCAGGAGAATCGCTTGAACTCAGGAGACTGAGGATGGAGTGAGCCGAGATTGCACCACTGCACTGTGGCCTGGGTAACAGAGTGAGACTCTGTCTCAAAAAAAAAAAAAAAAGAAAAGAAAAAGGTTAAGGGCCAGGCCCAGTGATGGGAACATAGCGAAACCCCATCTCTACAAAAATTAGCCAGGCATAGTGGTGCATGCCGGTAGTCGCAGCTACTCAGAGGCTGAGGTGGGATGATCACTTGAGGCTGGGAGGTCGAGCCTGCAGTGAGCTGAGATCGCGCCACTGCATTCCAGCCTGGGTGACAGAGTGAGACCCTGTCTCGAAAAAAAAAGAGAGAGAAAAGTTAGGAACGAAAAAGCGCAAACTATAAGCCATAGTTCCCTCTAGAGATGAGCAGGAGGTGGGATCCCCACCTTTAGCTGCATAGGTTGTACCAAGGAGACTGGAGTGAATTTTTCAGATTCCCATAGAGGAACCAAATGTGCTACAAGGCCATCCTCGGGTGGGATTGGGTGCTGTGCAGGCAACCTTGCCTTTTCTACAGATAGGCGTCTGTATTGTTGGAATTTTCCACAGCGGTAATATATTTGTGTCTCTCTTGTGCAAATGAACCTTTTTGATTCCCAGGAGTAAACTTCAATAGCGCTGTCTTGCCAAATGTGGAATGGATTTGGTTTTTTTATCTCTCTCATTTTTGTTTTGCAGTGACATGGGCTCGAGGGTTGGCTACCCCGCTCAGGTTTACAAAACTGCCAGTGCAGAGACTCCTCGGCCCTCCCAGCTGGCCCAGCCCAGCCCCTTCCAGCTCTCCGCCTCCGTCCCCAAGTCCTTCTTCTCCAAGCAGCCTGTGCGCAATAAGCACCCAACAGGGTGGAAGAGAACGGAGGAGCCCCCACCACGGCCACTCCCCTTCAGTGACCCAAAGAAGTAAGTGCCTGGACGTCCAGGAAGGCGCTCGCCAGATCCACACCAGGGCGTCTCGGGGGCGGAAAGAGGGTGATGCCACATGCTGTCATTGTACAGATGACTGTGAGCCAGTGTACACACTGGGGCTGCAGCTGCGAACAGGACAGGCGGGAACCCCTCTTAGGGAGCTGGCATTCCAACTGGGGTGACCAACAGTAAATGGAATGAATAGAGAAGCACGCAGTAGGTCCATGGCGGTTAGCCCTGTGCCGCATCCGGGTGAGGAACATTCCAGACAGGAGTAGCAGCTGCAAAGGTCCTGAGGCAGTGAGTGACACGGTTGCCTGCGGGCAGGCTGGGGTGGCTGGAACAGTTTGGGCCAGGGGAGGGTGTGGGGACATGAGGTCAGGGAGGGATGGGGACAGAACGCGGAGGGTCTTGCAGGCCACGTGGAAGGGGCTTGGTGTTTGCCCTGAGTGACATGGAGCCACGGGAGGGCATAGAGCAGAGATGGGGCAGGATCTAAATTGGGCGTTCCAGGGTCTCTGTGGCTGCGTGTGGGGAGCAGCCTGCGAGGAGCAGGGAGGAGCTGCTGTCGTGGTCCAGGCGGAGACGAGGGGGCGGGAGCAGGGTGGGGGGCGGAGAGGGTGAGAAGAGGGCGGTTCCGGATAGATTATCTGAAATGGAGCAGACCGGGCTTGCTGGCAGACTGGATGTGGTGTGAGAGAAAGAGAGGGGTTGAGGATGATGCCGTGCCTTGAAGCCCAGAGGATAGACTTGCCTTGAGTGGGGAGCAGTCTTCGGGAAGGCACAGTAGTTCAATCCTGGATGCTTCGGTGTGAGATTCGCAGGAGACATCCAGACGGAGGCGTCGGGGAGGCCCTTGAGTAAGGAATCCCAAATTCAGTGGAGAGGTCAGGCTGGAGGGAGAACTTTGGGTGTTAATCAGCCTAGAGCTGCGAGGCTGGAAGAGCACCTAAGGCAGGGTGTGGATAGAGAACTGTGGGACTGAGACTGAAACCCCTTGGCGTTGAGCCAAAGTGAGAAACCGGGGAAGGAGGTGGGGCAGGGAAGGCGGGGAGGTGCAGAGGCGGGGCCAGGGGAGGCGGAGCTCAGGCGAGGAGGCGGGGCCCAGCCCAGGGTGATGAGCCTGAGAACTGACTATATAGGGTTAAGCCTCCCAGAGGTCTCTCGAGGGTTCAGGAGAAAAGGGTGAGGCAGAATTGAGGAGCTGTGTGAGCAGTTCATTTGGGGCATTTTACTTTAAAGTGAAAGAGGAGAGGGGTGTGCAGTTGAGAAAGAGTTTTGTTTTTCACTTGGAGGATACAGGAGCTACCATTTCCTGAGCACTCGCCACATCTAGGTTCATTCTAAGTGGTTTGATGCAAATGAATTTACTGGATCCCGCAACAGCTCCATGGGGGTGGACCTGTCCTCCCCCCATCCCACCGCCGTTTTTGTTTTTTGTTTTTTGTTTTTTTTTTGAGACAGAGTTTCACTCTTGTTGCCCTGGCTGGAGTGCAATGGTGCTATCTCGGCTCACTACCACCTCTACCTCTCGGGTTCTAGTGATTCTCCAGCCTCATCCTCCCGAGTAGCTGGGGTTACAGGTGTGCGCCACCACGCCCGGCTAATTTCGTATTTTTAGTAGAGACAGGGTTTCACAATGTTAGGCTGGTCTCAAACTCCTGGCCTCAAGTGATCTGTCCGCCTGAGCCTCCCAAAGTGCAGGGATTACAGGCATGAGCCACTGTGCCTGGCCCCTGTCCTCCCCCTTTTACAGATGAGGCAGCTGAGGCCCAGAGTCACACAGCTGATGAGAGATGCAGCCTGGATCAGAGCCCAGGAAGCCTGGATCAAGGCTCATGTCTCTTGAGTGAGGGGCTCTGCCCTCCTCCATCCTGTTCTTTTTAGTGTCATCTTTCATGACCTAGATGGAGACATTCACATCGGGGGATGACACAGAGCTTGGAGGGAGAGACGTGTCAGGAGACAGAAACAGTGTCCCGGGAGATATCAGCAGGCAAGTGTGCTGAGCTCACGCTGAGAGCCAGAGGGGATTCTGAAAACTAGACTGATGGTTAAAACTGCTTAAAACCCCAGCAGCCTCCCATGCTCCCGGGATTACTGATGCAGGCTCACATTGACTACGCACGTTTTATACCAGGCACCGTGTTCTTTGCCCAAACTCCCGCTCAGACCCTGGATGATCTGTCCCTCACCTCTGCCCTCATTCCCGTCCACTCTCCCCTCCTCGCTCTGTTCGAGCCACACTGGCCTCTTGCTCCTCCTCACACTCTCCACATCGAGGCACACCCCAGGGCCTTTGCACTGGCTCTCAATGCTGCCTGCAGTGAGCTCCCTCCAGATCTTGTGGGGTGCAGCTCACGAGGACTCGCTCTAATGCCACCCCCTCACACAGGTCCTCCTGGCCTTCAGTAGCCCAGGCTGTCATTCCGTGTCGCTGTACTCTGTTCCACATCCTGTGTCCCCCATGGGAAATAGGTTCTGCCATCTTGGTCACAAGGCACCTGTAACGTGCCCGGCACACAGGGCATGCTCCATCCTGAACATAAGACGCGTGGATCTCGTTTGATTCTCACGGCGAACCCAATAAGTAGATACTATAAGGCCCCCACTTTTCAGTGTGCCCCAAGTTGGGCCCTGCTGAACCCTGTTACCCTCCTCAACAATCACCCGTGCACACTGCTTCCTCTGCCATGAACCCCCTAACCCACACCCCCACTCTAGGCTCACTCCTGCCCACCCATGTTAATTTGCTGGGGCAGCCGCAACAAAGTACCACACCCTAAGTGGCTTAAACTACAGAAATGTACCGTCTCACCGTTGTGGAGGCCAGAAGTCCAAGGTCCAGGCGTTGACAGGGTGGTTCCCTCCAAGGTCGGTGAGGGAGAACCTGTTCCTGGCCTCCCTCCTAGCAGCCAGTGGGTGCCAACACGTAAATGCATCACCCCCGTCTCCACCTCCTCTTCGCATGACGTTCTCCCTGCGTCTGTGCCCACATTTCCCCTTTCTGTAAGGACACCAATCTAACGGAATTAGGGTCTACCTGATTGACTTGATTGCCTCTGGAAAGACTGTCTCCAAATGAGGTCACATTTGGAGATGCTGGGGCTTAGGACTTCAATATAGCTTTTTGTGGGGGCCCAGTTCAACCCATAGCACCACTCCTTGGGTATCAACACAGACACGTCTTTCTTGGAGAAGTTCTCTGAACCCCCACACCAGGCTCAGCCCACCCCCAGCACCTGTCCCAGGGAACAGCGAATGCCACTCCCATGGCAGCTTGCTTCCTCTCTGTCACCCCCACGGGGCCCAGAACAGAGACATCCTGAACCTCACCCAGACCACACACTTAGCAGGAGCTCAGAAGATATACCTGGAGAGACAACAGCCCTATGCAACAGCAAGAGCTTTCCAAGTGACGAAATCCAAAGGTGGCTTGTATGTGTGTGTGTTTGTGTAAACATGTGTAAACTAAACATATAAAATATCAGGGGGGACACAAATGAAATCGCTTCATAGTTCCTTTTAATATTTATTTATTTATTTATCTATGTATTTATTTATTTTTGAGACGAAGTGTCGCTCTGTTGCCCAGGCCGGAGTGCAGTGGCGCGATCTCGGCTCACTGCAACCTGCACCTCCCAGGTTCAACACTTCTTCTGCCTCAGCCTCCCAAGTGGTGGGACTACATGCGCACACCACCACTCCTGGCTAATTTTTGTTTTGTTTTGTTTTGTTCTTCTTAATCTTTGTGTTTTTAATAGAGACGAGGTTTCACCGTGTTAGTCAGGCTGGTCTCGAACTCCTGACCTCAGGCAATCCGCCCCCCTCGGCCTCCCAAAGTGCTGGGATTACAGTCGTGAGCCACTGCACTCAGCTCCTTTTAATATTTATTTAGTTGCAGATACATTTTAAAAATCACAACCAGAGCCGGTTGTGCTACGGTGGCTCATGCCTATAATCCCAGCACTTTGGGAGGCCGAGGCAGGCGGATCACCTGAGGTTGGGAGTTCAAGACCACCCTGACCAGCATGGAGAAACCCCGTCTCTACTAAGAATACAAAATTAGCCAGGCATGGTGGCGCATGCCTGTAATCTGTTCCACATCCCATGTCCAGCTACTCGGGAGGCTGAGGCAGGAGAGTTGCTTGAACCCAGGAGATGGAGGTTGCAGTGAACCAAGATCACGCCGTTGCACTCCAGCCTGGGCAACAAGAGCTAAACTCTATCTCAAAAAAAAAAAAAAAATCACAACCAGATGCAGTGGCTTACACGTGTACTCCCAGCACTTTGGAAGGCCGAGGCAGGGGAATTGCTTGAGCCTAGAAGTTGGAAGCCAACCTGGGCAACAACATGGTGAGGTACCATCTGTATAAAAAAATTTTTTCGGCCAGGCGTGGTGGCTCATGCCTATAATCCCAGCACTTTGGGAGGCCGGGATGGGTGGATCACGTGAGGTCAGGAGTTTGAGACCAGCCTGGCCAACATGGTGAAACCCCATCTCTACTAAAACTACAAAAATTAACCGGGTGTGGTGGTGCATGCCTGTAATCCCAGCTACTCGGGAGGCTGAGGCTGGAGAATGGCTTGAACCCGGGAGGCGGAGGTTGCAGTGAGCCGAGATTGCGCCATTGCACTCCAGCCTAGGCAACAAGAGCAAAACTCTTTCTCAAAAGAAAGACAAAAGAGAAAAAGATTTTTTTTCAAGGTGGGTGGATCACCTGAGGTCAGGAGTTCAAGACCAGCCTGGCGAACATAGTGAAACCCCATCTCTACAAAAATACAAAAATTAGCCAAGTATGATGGCGAGTGCCTGTAGTCCCAATTATTGGGAGGCTGAGGCGGGAGAATCACTTGTACCCAGGAGGCAGAGGTTTCAGTGAGCC
>NW_012101332.1:859990-863083 GCF_000951045.1 Mandrillus leucophaeus
ACAGAGCGAGACTCCTTCTCAAAAAGAAAAAAAAAAAAAAAAAATTGCATATATAAAATATTAGCTTAGAATTATTACTTTTGTTCATACATTCCCCTTGTATGTGCTGTAACTCACTAAGCATTTTGGAGATAGTGTCTTTGTTATTATGAGAGGCACTTTTGAGTCACTTCACTTCTAACTCAATTATTTTAGATTAAACATATTTTGTTGTCGTCATTTTTGTGACAGGGTTTCACTCTGTTGCCCAAGCTGGAGCACAGTGGCATGATCACAGTTCACTGCAGCCTCTGCCTCCCGGTACAAGTGATTCTCGTGCCTCAGCCTCCCAAGTAGCTGGGACTATAGGCGCCCACCACCATGCCTGGCTAATTTTTGTATTTTTAGTAGAGAAGGGGTTTTACTATGATGGCCAGTCTGGTCTTGAACTCCTGACCTCAAGTGATCCACTTGCCTTGGCCTCCAAAGTACTGGGATTACAGGTGTTGAGCCACCACGCCAGGCACAAAATTCAAATTTACACAACAGAGGCAAATCAGAGGTGATGTCCGGTGCCGTCAGTCAGAACCTGGAGGCTGTTTTCTTCATTGAGGTTTTGAAAGGTAAAACATGCCCAAGGTAAAAACCAAAATACTACAAAAGGGTTTGCAATAGAAAGAGCTTCTCTCCCTTCCCTGGCCCTCAGCCATCCTGCTCCCTCCCCGAAAGCAACCGTTGTTTCATTTCTACATTCTTCCAGAAATGTTCCAAATGTGAGTGCACACACGATTGTGAGGGCTTCCCTTGCACCCGTTTCATTAATGTGGTCACCTCCTGCATATGAACTGCTTCCTCACTTGCTCTTTCTCTTCAAGTCTTTTTGTTTGTTTGTTTGTTTGAGACAGGCTCTGACTCTGTCACCCAGGCTGGAGTGCAGTGGCGCCATCATAGCTCACTGCAGCCTCAACCTCCCAAGCTCAAGCAGTCTCCTGTCTCAGTAGCTGGTCCCGTAGGAGTACACCACCACACCCACCTAGTTTTTCACTTTTTGTGGAGGTGAGATCTCAGATCTCACTGTGTTACCCAGGCCGGTCTCACACTCCACACTCCTGGGCTCGAGTGATCCTCCCACTTATGCCTCCGAAAGTGCTGGGATTACAGGCATGAGCCACCATGCCCGACCTAAGTTTCTTGGCAGTAGTTCCATATCAGTGTGTAGAAAGTGATGTCATTCTGGGCGTGGTGGCCCATGCCTGTAATCCCAGCACTTTGGGAGGCTGAGACAGGCGGACCACCCGAGGTCAGGAGTTCAAGATCAGTCTGGCCAACATGGTGAAACCTTGTCTCTACTAAAAATACAAAAATTAGCCAGGCATGGCGGCAGGTGCCTGTAATCCCAGCTACTCGGGAAGCTGAGGCAGAGGAATTGCTTGAACCCGGGAGGCGGAGGTTGCAGTGAGGCAAGATCGCACCACTGCACTCCAGCCCAGGTGACAGAGCAAGACCCTGTCTCAAAAAAAAAAGAAAAAGAAAGTGAATCCCTCACGTATCCAGTATTAGAAAGGAAAGTTTGGTAAACTCCAGTGTACCAAGCTGAGCTGTGTGTGAGTTTTCTAAAAATGGTTTCACGCTATCCATACTTCTTTTTTCCACATGACGTCGTATCTGGGAGGGCCTCTGCACACCATGTGGATCTGCCGTGCTCCTCCAGAGGGTGTGATTCTGGGTGGTGGACCCGGCCCTTTCCCAGCTGGGGGCTGCTGTCTGCTCCGCAGGCAGGACCCTGGGAAGTGTCCGTGTACACGTGGCACTGTGGACTCATGTGAGCCTTTCTGAAGGACGCGTTTCCAGAACTAGGACTGCTAGTGCAAAGAGCAAGCACATTTTATTCATGCTTCCGGGAGGTCTTAGCACGCCCCTCTCGAGCGGAGCCTGTGGGCAGTGCACTGGCTGGGGGGCGTGCTGAAGGCCAGGCCGGCTTCCTCACTGCCGGGAGATGGGCACCATGAGCCCTGCAGAGTCACACTCCCCTGTGCAGGGCATTCTGGGAAATGTTGAAATCAAAAGGGGTGGGAGAGTCCCCTTTTGATTTGTGTCTGTCTCTCTTTCTCTTTGTCTCTCTCTCTGTTTCTCTATTTTGGATCTAAAGCTTTTAATTTGCCTAGAGAATATACTTCCCTGATATTGACAGACCCAGCATTACCCTAGACCTGGAATTCCAATCTGGGGAGGAATATGACCTGACAGGGAAGAAATCTGGCCCTGCTCTTGCCCTTCCTTTGTTAAAATCCCAAGGCTGGCAGCTGAGAAAGAGAAAAAGGAAACCTAGTCGTTAAAACCTCAGGAACCCAAGACATCTTATTTCTTCCCCAGGTTCAAAGACTCTTTTTCTTTCTTGCATTACAGAATGAAGAATTCCAGGCATCAGCTTTTATTAAGCTAATTTTTATTATTTTTATTGTTATAACACATGATTATGTTTAAGTAAATTCAGACAGTTCAGAAGGATATCAGATAAAAGGGAAAAGTCCTATTTTTCTACCTAATAAGGTTCCTACCTCCCAGAGGTTATCATGGTTCATAATTTCTTCCAGAAATTGTTATCTGCAGGCAGAAGCATATTTTTAAATCCAATGTGGCTGTTCCCCATACCATACGTGTTTTTTCCTGCCATCTCTGATATACACGTGACAGTCAAGCTTGGCAGTGGCGTGGGTAGGCTCTGCAGCCTGGCGGCCTTGATCTGAATCCTGACTCCTTCACTCACAGGCTGTGTGACTTGGGACAAGTGGCTAAACTCCTCTGTAACTTAATAGCCTCATCCTTGAGATGGGATACCAATAGTCCTTAACACATATGGCAGTGGTGGGGATCAAATGAATTTATAAGCTGGGCACAGTGGCTCATGCCTGTAATCCCAGGAGTTTGGGACCAGCCTGGGCAACATAGTGGGACCCCATCTTTACAAAAAAATTAGCTGGGTGTAGTGGCATGCGCCTGTAGTCCTAGCTACTTGGGAGGCCGGGGTAGGAGGGTTACTCGAGCCCAGGAGGTTGAGGCTGCAGCGAGCTGTGATCACACAACACTGCATTCCAGCCTGGGCGACAGAGGAGG
>NW_012101332.1:865908-868535 GCF_000951045.1 Mandrillus leucophaeus
CCCGGCGGCCCCGGCGCCACCCCAGCCACTGGCAGCAGCTTCCCTGAGAAGAAATGTGAGCCCGGGCCCCATGGGACTGGCGCGGTATTTACCCCAAGGTTGGGAGGTGGGGATGCCTGAGCAGGGGCTCACCTGGAGGTCAAAGGCTAGAGGTCATCAGTGTCGGGGCCATCTCGGAGGAATGGGATTCGCAGGAACTTCGGAGGGCCTGATGGTGGGGCACCAGGTGTCACCCAAGGAGCAAGGATTGTTGGCCAAGCATCAGAGGGTCACCTGGGAGTCAGGAGCACCCAAGGATTGGAGTCACCTGAGACCAGAGAGGAAGTCCACCCTCAGGGTACAGGTCTGGGGAATGGGGCTGCCTAGCTGCTGCCCCAGCACCCCCCAACCCTCCCACCCGTTCCAGCACCAAGCGGTTTGCTTCATGAGCATTTTATTTGCTTCCCTGACTCCCCCTATGTTTGCCACACTTGGGGGCAGTGCATGGTGTGACTTGTCCACTCCTTAATCACCCAGCAAATATTTACCAAGCATTCCCCTTAAACAGGTACTGCGCACACCACCCCCATCAAAAGCCACGAGCCAGCTGGGGTTGGCCATGCCCCAGATGCACCCTGTGACCCCTTATCCACCCCCTAAGCCCCCCACAACTGAAAGACAGTACGTAAGTTTGCACCATGCGCACTGGGTGGCAAACCTGGCCTGGAGGGACGTGAGGCTGTTTAGGGTCCATAGTCCCCCTACTTAGTACTAGCGATGAGGAGCTTGGGGCAGAGCGCTGGCGTGCCACTGCGTGTGGGGTGCCCCTGACCTTTCTGGGTGTGTTACATTATACACAGCATCTGCACACTTACTCTCTCAAATCCAAGCACATCTCAAATTCAGGGGCATGTGTTACCCCAAGGGTCTCAGCTGAGGGGCTGTGCCTGCCTGTGCCATCTGTACAGAGCCTCTTGTGAGCTGTGGGGGATGGGGTGGAGGAGACTCTGCGACTTTTATGAAGGGCGGTCTGTCTCCCCCGTTAAAATTCCCCCGCAGACTGGGCACAGTGGCTCATGCCTCCCAGCACTTTGGGAGGCCGAGGCAGGCAGATCACTTGAGGTCAGGAGTTCGAGACCAGCCTGGCCAACGTGGTGAAACCCCGTCTCTACTAAAGATACAAAAATTAGCTGGACATGGTGGTTCCCAGCTACTCAGGAGGCTGAGGCAGGAGAATCGCTTGAACCCAGGAGGCAGAGGTTGCAGTGAGCTGAGATCAAGCCACTGCACTCCAGCCTGGGTGACAGAGCCAGACTCCATCTCAAAAAAAAAAAAAAAAATGCCCCTGCAGCTCCCTGTTGCCTTGGCGTTTGCATCTGTACTCCTTGCCCTGGTGGTGTGGGGCGCCCACCTCTGCTCCTCCACCTCGCAGAGCCTTCCTTTTGATCACTCAGCACGTCAGACCTTCCCTGCTCAGGGCATCCTGCATGGCTGTTCCCTCTGCCCGCCATGCTCTTCCCTCAGTCGTCTTCTGGGTCACTCTTGTCCTTCAGGGCTAGCTCCATTCCTGCTGTTTCCTGGAAGGCTCCTCTAAGCCCTGGGCTGGGTCCCTGCCCCCATCTCAATTCCAGAGCTGCTCTGCCCTCCTCTGTGCTCGCTTCCTGCAGTGCCTGCTGTGGGCGGGGCGCTACTCCAGGTGCCAGGATGCGGCCCTGAGCAAGGCAGAGCACACCCCTGCCCTCACGGGCTGCCCACTCCAGTGGAAATTTCCCTGCTCCCCAGGCTTCCCTCCACGTTCCTTCCTCGGCCTCTCCTCCTTGCTGCTCTGTTTCTGCCTAAGGCAGGGCTGGTCACAAAGTAGACATTCAGCCACTGCAAAGGAAGGGGACAGCAGCCACCGCAGAAAGGTGGTGACAGAGGACACAGGCACAGACTCCACAGGTTGATCTGAATTCCTCCAGCTTGCTGTACCTCATTCTTTCTGTCTTGGCTCAGATGCCCCCTCCTCCAGGAAGCCCTCCCTCCCCCTACCAGGCTGAGTCAGGCACCTCCACGGGCCCCGTCGCCCCCTCCCGGGTTTCTCTCACCCCCTCCGTCCCCCCTCACTGCCCTGTATCCCCATCACCATCCTGAGCTGTCACTAGATGAGAATATGTCTGTCTCTACCCCAGTACCGGGGGCCCCCCAAAGACAGGGCCTGGGGTTGTCTCCATCACTGCTGTGACCCCAGCTCAGGGCCCTCTGCCTCACATAACACACACATACCCTTCTTTGTCCATCTGACTCCCCCACACCCCTGAGCTGGGGAGAGTCCCGTCTGGCTCCAGTGTGGCCAGGGACCCTGGGCCTCTCTGTTTCTCCAGTGCCTGCTCCAGAGCCCTTCCCAGGCCCCATCCCAGATGGAGAGACATGGGCATTCCTGGGCTGGGCTTCACTAACCAAGTGCCCTCCACACCAAGGAGCCTGTCACACGGTGCTGCTGATGCCCTGCTCAGCAATGACAGCCACTCCCATGGCTCCCACTAGCTGAGCAGTGAGATGCCAGCAGGCTGGAGGCACAGAACAAGAAGGCCAGGGGAAGAGCAAGGAGGCCCAGGGTGGAGCAAGGAGGTCAAGAGCAGAGCATGGTCAAGGGCGGAGCAAGGAGG
>NW_012101332.1:869740-871117 GCF_000951045.1 Mandrillus leucophaeus
AAAAAAAAAAAGAAAAGTGGCTTGAGCCTCCCTGGCACCCCTCTGACCCTGACGTTCTCATTCCAGGCAGGTGGACACGAACACCAAAAACGTCTTTGGACAACCGAGGTTGAGGGCATCCCTCCGAGACCTCCGGTCGCCACGTAAGAACTACAAATCCACCATCGAGGATGACCTGAAGAAACTCATCATCATGGACAACCTGGGGCCAGAGCAGGAGAGAGACGCAGGAGTACGTAGCGCCCCATCCCCAGCTCCCGACCCCCAGCTTCCAGTGGGATCTCAGATCCGGGTGGACAGGGAGAAGGACTGTGCTCCCCACGGTCCCATCGTGCCCCCAGCTTTCAGCATCTGCCAGTCCTGTTGAGGGGTGTGGGCTCGTGGCTGGGAGTGAGGGCAGCGCATTAGTCTGGGATGGAATCACAGGATGAGCCCAGGCAGGCACACAGGAATCTACCCCATACCGAGAACCTCGTACAACTGGAGGGACCTGGGCCTCGTGCCCTCCTCCTCCAGCCCAGGATAGAAACAGCCACATCCGCCCAAACCACAGGGACTGAGTGGAGCAGGGGCTCCCAGGGGAAGTTCAGGCTCTTGTTACTCAGGGACGGGGGTGAAAAGAACAGTGGGTGCCAGGGAACCTCCATGGCACCTGCTTCCCTTCCCCTCCCAGCCAGGCCTGCCCTGCTCATCCTCACTGCCAGGCAGTAGCTGTTTTGTGGGAGCCGAGGTGGACCCCAGCCTCCCCAGGGTTGGGTCCCACCAGCCACAGCGGGGGGAAGAGAGCACATCAGCCCAGCACTACCCAATGGGGTCCCAGCACTGACTCTTGTGGGTCCAGCTTGCCTCCCACCACCTTCCCCAACCCGTCAGGCTTTGATCACCAGCCCTTACCCAGAGCTGGAGGGTGGGGTTGGGGAGCGGGAGTCCCCAGGGGGAAATGGGAGCGCTTTGGTCAGAAAGGAGGCAGAAGGCCGAGGTGGTGGCTCACACCTGTAATCCCAATACTTTGGGTGGCCAAGGTGAGAGGATCACTTGAGCCCAGGAGTTTTAAGACCAGCCTGGACAGTATAATGAGACCCCCATCTCTATAAAAAAAATCTAAAAATTAGCCAAGTGTGGTGGCACACACCTGTGGTCCCAGCTACTTACCTGGGAAGCTGAGATAGGAGGATCGCTGAAGCACAGGAGGTCGAGGTTGTAGTAAGCTGAGATCACCCCATTACACTCCAGCTTGGGTGACAGAGTGAGACCCTATATCTAAAAAAAAAAGAAAGAATCCCAGCACTTTGGGAGGCCGAGACGGGCGGATCGCGAGGTCAGGAGATCGAGACCATCCTGGCTAACATGGTGAAACCCCGTCTCTACTAAAAAATA
>NW_012101332.1:874530-893619 GCF_000951045.1 Mandrillus leucophaeus
AAGGGCGGAGCAAAGAGGCCAAGGGCGGAGCATGGAGGTCAAGGGCAGAGCAAGGAGGCCAAGGGCGGAGCATGGAGGTCAAGGGCGGAGCAAAGAGGTCAGGGGCGGAGCATGGAGGTCAAGGGCAGACCAAGGAGGTCAAGGGTGGGGCATGGAGGTCAAGGGTGAGCAAGGAGGCCAAGAATGGAGCATGGAGGTCAAGGGCAGAGCATGGAGGTCAAGGGTGGAGCAAGGAGGCTAAGGGTGGGGCATTGAGGTCAAGGGCAGAGCACGGAGGTCAAGGGCAGAGCAAGGAGGCCAAGGGTGGAACGTGGAGGTCTGGGGCGGAGAACGGAGGCCAAGAGCAGAGCATGGAGGTCAAGGGCGGAGCAGGGAGGCTGAGGGCAGAACAAGGAGGTCAAGGGCAGAGCATGGAGGCCAAGGGCCAAGGATGGAGGCTGAGGGCGGAGCAAGGAGGCCGAGGGCGGAGCATGGAGGCCAAGGACTCGTTCATTCACCCATTCAGCCAGCACTTACTGCACACCACATATCACAGAGCTGGACGACCTGAGTTTATGTCCCACGTCTTCCACTCCAGATATAATCTCTCTGTGCCTCAGTTTCTTTGGACTGTAAAATGAAAAAGTAGTGCCCACATCCCTAGGTTGAAAGAATCAAACAAGTGAATATATGGAAAGCACATAGCATACACCTCATACGTAGTCAGCACCGAGAAGTACCAGCTGGAAGCCATGCGAGCCCAGGCAAGGCAGCGCCTCGCTCGGGTCTCAGTTTTCCTCCTCCATGCGCGGAGATGGCGACACCCCTGCCCCCGCCAGGCTCACGGTGAGACTGCGAGATGATCCCCTGGGCCCTGCACAGAGGAGGTGCCAGGAACACAGAGCAGACTGGGCCCATGGTTGGGCTCTGACGATTCCCAGCTAAGGGCCCTCAGGCCTGTCTCCTGGTCTCTCTGTACCTGCCTATCCTCCTCTGTCCTTGTCCCTTAGGGGCTTCAGGGAGTCACGGAGCCCCAGGCCAGAGCTTGAGCCTGGTGCCGGGGACTCTGGATAGCCGTAGCAGGTGCGAGAGCAGTGCTGGCACCGTTGCTTCTCACCTCCAACCCCTGAGATGTCACAGGCCTCTCCTCTGCTCAGCGTATCATACCTGAACACCCCCCCACGGCAACCCCACTGCGTGTAAACACTGTCCATACACTGGCGATTCTAATTACAGGTGCAGCTGGGACTCTTATTTGTTGCCAGCTCCTGTGGCCAGCCCCCCTCCCACCGTCTCCTTGGGGTGTCCAGGGCCAACTCCACTAAGCACCTCCAGAAACAGATTTCTGATCCCCCGAGCCTTCCTGATCAGAGCTGCAATCCTGGCCCTTCTCTTTGTTTCACAGCCATATCCATCCCTCAGGAAATCCTATTGGCTGCCCCTGAAAAGTAGGCCCAGAATCTGCCCCTGGGTCCTACCATGGCCCCACCCTGGTCCTGCGCAGTGTCACTGTCTCTCTTGTGGGTCATGGTTACAGCTCCTACCTGCTCCCTGCCTCCCCCCAAATGCCCCCACATGCACACAGTCCATCCCCCACATGCACCCAGAGGGAGCCTTCCAGGGCTGCATTGCACTCAGGGTGAGAACACAGTTGCCATTGGGGCCCACAGGACCCGCATGGTGCGGCCATGTTGCCTCTGTCCTCGCTCCTGCTGCTTCCTCCCTTGCTCACCCTCACCCAGCCATAGGGGCCACCTCCGTATTCCTTAAACCTTCCAGGCGCACTCCTGCCTCAGGGATTTAGCACTGGCTGTTCCGTCTGCCTGGAATGTTCCTCCCCCAGGTGTCCCCCTGGCGCACTCCCTCCTCCCCGTCAGAGTTTTGTTCAGATGACGTCTCTGCCAGGCCTGGCCCAGCACCTTGTTTAAAGTCAGGCCTCCGTAGACTCCAGCGCTCCCAGACCCCTTACCCTGCTGGAGGTTGTCCCGGACATGTAGCGTCTCTGCATAAGCAATGGAATGTCTTCATGTGTATGTGTCCCCCACGTTGTCATGCTCAACCACTGCCATCTCCACCCTCCCCATCCAGCCACCATCTCAGCCTCGGAGCTCTCGCTGGCTGATGGGCGGGACCGCCCCCTGCGGCGCCTGGACCCTGGGATGATGCCCCTGCCTGACACGGCTGCTGGCCTCGAGTGGTCCAGCCTGGTGAACGCAGCCAAGGCATACGAAGGTAGGCGCCTTCCACCCAGTCCCGCCGGGCCCCCACGCCCTCCTCTGTTCTAGAGGGAGTTATGGAGGGCCTCGTGGCTTTGCAGGGATACCCACTCAGGTTCCAGAATCAGGGAGCGGGGTTCGAGTCCTGCCCCATCACTTGCTTACCATGCAGCCCTGGGCAAGTGTCTTCATCTCTTTGATGCGAGTTACCGTGTTGACCGACAAGTAAAAGTCACCATGCTTGAGGCTGCCATGACAATTACACAAAACACCGCATGGAAGATATGTGAGGCCAAGCATAGTGGTTCACACCTGTAATCCCAGCACTCTGAGAGTCCGAGGCAAGAGGATCACTTGAGGCCAGGAGTTTGAGACCAGCCTGGGCCACATAGTAAGACCCAGTCTCTACAAAAGAGAAAAACATAAGTGACACATGGCGGTGCACACCTGTAGTCCCAGCCACTCTGGAGGCTGAGGCAGGAGGATCGCTTGAGCCCAGGAGAGGGAGGCTGTGTGGTGAGCTGTGATCACACCAATGCACTCCAGCCTGGGCGACAGTGCAAGACCCCGTGTCTGGGGGGGTGGAAAAAAAAGTCTGTGTCCCTGAGGACATTTGGGTTTTCAGCCCCAGATTTGGGAGCCCGAAGAGGGAATAAAGACTTTCAGTGCCCTGAGGGTCCTGCCAAGACCTTGATTCTGGGTCGGGGGTTCCCCATACCAGGCCTGCAGAGATCCTCACTCCCTGGGTTCCCTGGAGCAGTGGACAGGGTTTGTTCTGCCACCCAGGGCCCTTTATGTTCTGGGAGTCCATGGGGACAGGGGGCCGGGCAGCTGGAGGCATCTCCTCTCTCATGTGGGTCTCCAGGCATCCTGGGGCCAGGACGGCCGGTTCCGGGATAGTGGGAAGTGACGAAGGCCTCAGGTCTCTCCCTGGAGACCCAGGTGCCATCAGCGGTTGTAGTGTTGTCTGCAGAAGGCAGAGCTGCCCAGACGCCGACCCTACCAACCATAGGCCACAGGAAAGGGCTTGGGCAGCCAAAGCCCCTACCCACTCCCAGCTGCTCCATGCACCTGGCATGCCTGGGGGCTGTGCAGCCCATGTGAGAAAGCGGAAGGAGCCTGGCTGGTGGCACTGATTTCTCTCCCAGGCTGTGCGTCACAGTCGCCTAGGGAGCTTTTTCCTTCCTTATAAAATTAATAGATGAACCACAGAAGGTTATGGGGGAGGGGTGGCAGTAGCAGAAAGACCCGGGAGGAAGCGGTGCCTCCCCGGGAGCCGGAAAGGGGCTGGCAGGGAGTGCAGGTCAGAGTGGTTTCAGCCTGCCGGGAGGTGCGGGGTTTTCAATGAAGATATATATGTTTTCCCATGCAATTCACATGAGTGGAAAAGGCTAAAGGAATTCTCGTTAACTTTGGTAGGTGTGTTCATAGCATAGTAGTTTTCTTCCCCCCCCAAAAAAATATATATATATATGTTTTATCCACTAGAGCTACTTAGTAAAGTTTCTACAGATGAAATACAAAGATGTCTGGAATTTGATTTAAAATATTCCAGGTTGGGTGCAGTGGTTCACACCTGTAACCCCAACACTTTGGGAGGTCAAGGTGGGAGGATGGCTTAAGGCCGGGAATTCAACCAGCCTGGGCAACATAGCGAGACCCCGTCACTACAAAAAATTTTATTTTACTTATTTATTTTTTAGAGTCTCACTCGGTCACCCAGGCTGGAGTTCAGTGGCATGATCTTGGCTCACTGCAGCCTCCACCTCTCAGGTTCAAGCGATTCCCCTGCCTCAGCCTCCTGAGTAGCTGGGATTATAGGTGCTAATTTCAAAATTCTCCAGGTGTGGTATTACACACCTGTAGTCCAAGCTCCTTGGGAGGTTGAAGCAGGAGGATTGCTGGAGCCCAGGAGTTCTAGACTGGAGTGTGCTGTTCCGATCCGGTGTCTTGACTAAACTCAGTATCAATATGGTGACCTCCAGGGAGCCAGGGACCACCAGGTTTCCTAAGGACAGGTGTACTGGCCCAGGTCAGAAATGGAGCAGGTCAGAGCTCCCGTGCTGATCAGTAATGGACTCGGGCCTGTGAAGAGCCACTGCACTCCAGCACGGGCAACATCACAAGACCCAGTCTCTTAAAACACAGATGTCAAAGTGAATATACATTAAATCCAAGATAGAAAAATATAACTATAAAGGGTATTATTCAGAGAATCGGAGAACATTTGCAGATGACTGTATATTAGAGAATATCGTGGCCAGGCGTGGTGGCTCATGCCTGTAATCCAGCACTTTGGGAGGCCGAGGCGGGCAGATCACCTGAGGTCAGGAGTTCGAGACCAACCTGACCAACATGGAGAAACCCCATCTCTACTAAAAATATAAAATAGCTGGGTGTGGTGGCGCAGGCCTGTAATCCCAGCTACTTGGGAGACTGAAACAGGAGAATCGCTTGAACCCAGGAGGCGGAGGTTGCAGTGAGCCAAGATCGCGCCATTGCACTCCAGCCTGGGCAACAAGAGTGAAGCTCTGTCTCAAAAAAAAAAAAAAAAAAAGTAAATGGGCAAAATGTTACCAATGGGTGGTGCCAGGGAAGGAGTGTTGGGGTTTTTACTGTGCTATTCTTGCGGCACAGAAATGGAAGTTGGGGAGCTGCTTGCCTCTGGGGTTCGCCCTCTGCCCTGCCCCTGGCGGTGCCACCCTCGACACACGGCACACTGGGATGCCTTCGTGTTTTTAACACCCCCGAGGAGTCCATTGTCTGGCTGTTCGTAGCTCACTAAACCAGCCACTATTGGAGGACACTGGGGCGGTGGCCAGCTGTTGCCATTACAGGAAGAAAATCCAACAGTCACATTTGAAAACGCAGACGGCTCAGGTACCCCCAGTGCCAGTCACATGTCCAAGGCGGAACCCGGGAATCTTCACTTTCACTGGCAACCCCATGCGATTTCTTTTCTCTCTTCAATATGCATGATGTGATCTGTCTCACTTCTCTTTTTGCTTTTGAAATCTTCCCGGCTTCCTCCGAAGGAAAGCGAATCGTATAACGAATCCCCGTGGACCTGGCGCCAGCCTGTCCACTTTGGACCCCTTTTTCCTACCTTGTACTTGTGGACCAAAGCCAGTCATTTATGTTGAGAGCATGCCAGGTTCAGAATCCAGTCGGATGCTGCCTCGCACTGTCATCTAACTGCCTTCTCCAGCTCTTGTATTTTGTATGAACTAGTCATTGGATCAAAAGCCTCGATCGGAATCAGGATGGGATTTTGTGTTCTTGTTTTGTGTGTTCATTTGCTCGGTGTTTTGGCGAGAATCTATCCAAGTGCCGATGCAGTCTTTCCCAAGAGTGTTGGGAAGTGTCGTGCAGGTTTGCAGGAAGAGGCATCGTCCAGCAATTGAGGGAGAAGCTGGGAGCCTTACTGACCCTCTCCTCCTCCTCCCTCCCTGGCAGTGCAAAGAGCCGTCTCACTCTTCTCTCTGAACGATCCGGCCCTGAGCCCGGACATCCCGCCTGCACACAGTCCTGTCCACAGCCACCTGAGCCTGGAGAGGGGACCCCCGACCCCCAGGACCACCCCTACCATGAGGTGAGCTTTCCCTGGGAACACGCGGGTTCATACCAGCGGCAGGTCTGTGCAGTGGAAGAGGCTTCTCCAGAGAGAGGCAGCCACTGCGGGTCACCCCCACCACTCTTCGGGCAGAAGCTGATACAGCAGCTGCTCCCCTCTCCTAACAGAGTTGGAAGTCGTTACACTGCACCTGTCTATGCACTGGGGATCCACAGTGACTAAGGCAGACTCTGCCCAGTCCCAACAGATCTCCCGGTCCGGCGGAGACGACACTGAAATCAATACACACACAGTTGTTTCGCTTCCAACTTGGAAAACTGCTAAGCAGGCCGGGCACGGTGGCTCACACCTGTAATCCCAGCACTTTGGGAGGCCGAGGTGGGTGGGTCACTTGAGGTCAGGAATTCAAGACTAACCTGGCCAACGTGGTGAAACCCCATCTCTACTAAAAATACAAAAATTAGCCGGGTGTGGTGGCGGGCGCCTGTAATCCCAGCTACTCGAGAGGCTGAGGCAGGAGAATCACTTGAATCCAGGAGGCGGACGTTGCAGTGAGCCGAGATCACGCCACTGCACTCCAGCCTGGGCCTCAGAGCAAGACTCCATCTCAAAAAAAGAAAAAAAAAGAAAGGAAAGCTGCTCAGCAGTGTCTCCCAATCCCCCAGCCCTGTGCCTCTCGCCAGCCCCGTTGCTGCCAGTCTCCCGCCTATCTGCTCCTTCGTCTCCTCCTCTGCAGGTTCCTAAACCTCACAGACTTCTGCCTCATGCTCAGCCTTCCCAGCCTCCCTGCCAGGTGCCGTGCTGGGCTATCTGAGGACCCAGTGGCAATTGAGGCCAGGCCTGGCCCTCAGGAGGCTTCACGGGGGAAGGAAGAGGACGGGGACAGATCTCTCACATTTGTCATCTCACGCGTGGCTTCTCACATTCAGCACAGCATATTTGACTGCACTCACTTGGCAGAAAACAAAATTAAAAAGAGGCAGAGAGAATGTAAATGGCACATTCTGCCTGTACATGGATTTAAATAGTGCATTTCACACTCGTCTGCACACCTCACGGTGCAGGGTTCTATATACAACCATCCGTGCACTGTACTTCATGGGCAGTGGGAGCAATTTTTGAGGGTAATTTTGACTTCTTGCTTTTCACACTCTGGCTTCAGAACTCAACCTCCACCACGAACGTAGGCCCCGCTGTAATTACAAGAAATCGGCAGTTCCAGATGGTGCTGCCAGGCTCAGGGGCAGGAGCAGCCTGGGCTGTGGGAAGCAGTGGGACCTGTGGCCCCTGGGCGGCACTCCTGGAGTCCATTTGCCCCCATCTCCCTCTGCAGCTGCCGATTCCCAGGACTCAGCAGCAAGGTTGTAGGAAAGGGTGGGCGAGGCAGGAGGGCCAGCCCCCGACCGCCACCACCTGTGCACCCGCAGCGTCCAACAGAGCCTCCTTCAGCCCCAACTCCAAGCGGGAAGGGGCTGTGCGTTCTCTGCAGCGGCCAGGCAGGCCCAGGGCTGGGAGGATCTGCAGAGGGGCAGCTACTGGCCGTGGGTCCGACTCAAATCCTAGCAGCAGCACGTGGGTGGGCGATACTGCCTGCATATCCTCCGCTGGCCAGCGGGTAACTGTGCAGCACATCCGAAGGCCACAGTGGGCAGAGGAGCTCTGTGAGATGAGCCGGGCAGCCTGGGGCTTGGTGCGGGTTGGCTGTCAGTGATGGGCACATGGTCAGCATCACTGACAGGACCGTTGTTGGTCCTGCCCACGAGGGTGGGCCCTTTTGACCATCTGTCCATTCTCGTGCTTCCTGTGCCTGGAGTGGTGCCTGGACCCGCCAGGTGCTCAGCAGGCATCTGTGGAGCAGGCTCTTTGTGTCCTGGAGGTACGAAGAAGGGGTGCTCCCTGAAGTCACATGCACGGCCCAGCCTCAGGGAAAACACACACTTCAGGGCGGGCGCCCCCCCCTTCCCCTGGCCTGGTGCTCCCAACACCCCATCCACATCCACCGAGGTGCCCCTGCTGGGTGGAGTATGCCGGTGGAGGGCTGGCTTCCTGCTTCCCCTGGGAGCTTCTCCTCGGGCTTCGCCAGAATGTCAGGGTTAAGGGGGCCCGTACCCCCAGGCTCCTCAGCTGTGGGCCAGAAGCCCTCCTCAGGGGCTGTGGGGCCTCAGGCTGACCTGGTCCCTGTCTTTCCAGTGAGGAGCCGCCCCTGGATCTGACAGGCAAGGTGTACCAGCTGGAGGTGATGCTGAAACAGCTGCACACTGACCTGCAGAAGGTAACGCTGGGGGCCACGCCCTCTCCATCCCACTTCCCAGACACTGGGCAGGGTGGTCAGCAGGGATCAGGCACCTGCCTCGGCCATGCAGCACCCACCCCACCCCCACACCTCCTGTGCTTGAGTGCAGTCATGGGTGAAGAGTAAACAGTGATAACACCCAAGGCTAGCAAGCACTCAGAGAAACTCATCCATTCTTCGGGGGAGAATAATCAGCCCAGGCTTTTCGGGGGGCAGTTGGACAACATTTATCAAAAATGTAATTGTGGCCAGGCGCGGTGGCTCATGCCTGTAATCCCAGCACTTTGGGAGGCCAAGGGGGGTGGGTTGCCTGAGATCAGGAGTTCGAGACCAGCCTCGCCAACATGGTGAAACCCCATCTCTATTAAAAAGTATAATAATTAGCCAGGTGTGGTGGCGGGCGCCTGTAATCCTAGCTACTTAGGAGGCTGAGGCAGGAGAATCACTTGAACCCGGGAAGGCAGAGATTGCAGTGAGCTGAGATCACGCCACTGGACTCCAGCCTGGGCAACAGAGCGAGACTCCGTCTCACAAAAAAGAAAAAAAAAAAAATGTTGACCCAGTAATTCCACTTGTGGGAATTTATCCATGACAGCGTGAGTACAGAGATTGTAAACAAGGACGTTCATTGCCACACTATTGGCAATAAAAAATTGGAGCCAGCGTGGCTGTCCCTCAGCAGGAGAGCGGCGGTGTAAATTACAGGCGCCCATGCAGCGGGACAGCGTGCAGCCAATTAAAGTAATCACAAATCTATATATTTACTAACACGCAAAAGAAATCCAGTAACTTACGTAAAAACCAAAGCGAGCTGCAGCACTGTTGCCTAGAACATCATCATACTTACTTATTTATTGTTTAACCACCACGGTTGAGAGGGCCATCTAGAAGGTGACAGTCAATTTGTTCTTTGGACTTGTCTCCATGGGGCGGGAGGATGAGGAGGAGACTGGCCAGGTGTGGTGGCTCACACCTCTAATCCCAGCACTTTGGGAGGCCGAGGCGGGTAGATCACCTGAGGTCAGGAGTTTGAGACCAGCCTGACCAACATGGTGAAACCCTGTCTCTACTAAAAATACAAAATTAACCGGGCTTAATGGCGCACTCCTGTAATCCCAGCTACTTGGGAGGCTGAGGCAGGAGAATTGCTAGAACCTGGGAGGCAGAGGTTGCAGTGAGCCGAGGGCGACAAGAGCGAAACCCAGTCTCAAAAAAAAAAAAAAGAAAAATGAGGAGGAGACTTTTATCTATTGTTTCTACACTTCTGAGTAAAAGTGAGAAAAGTGGCAGAGCATGTAACGCGTTAAGTCCTCGAGCTGTGGAATCAAAGGGGCCCAGGTTCTGACCTCCGCCCCACCACATAATGCCGTGCGACCTAAGACAAGTCCCTGCCTCCGGGGCTACGTCCTCCTGGAAGAATGGGGTCTGCTCAGGCCACTCTGCCTCCATGTCTCAGCTCCCCACTTGCTGTGTGAGGCTGGGGTCGTCTTCCAGGAAACTGGGGATAGCGACAGTCCCCAAGTCCTCAGGTAGTGTGATGGTGGGATGCGGTGGCCACAACAGTGCTGTGTGTCAGGCGGTGACTCCACCTCGGGCTGCATTCCAGGAGCTGTACATAGATGAGCTCCAGGCAACCCTCAGCCCCCTGGTAGGGTTGTGGGAACCGAGTGACTTGCCCAGGGTCCCTCGGTTGTGGAGAGGCAGAGTGGGATGTACACCCCGGCCTGACCCGGCTCTAGTGGTCGGCTCCAAAGCACAGCCAGGCCAGGGTTCGCAGGCCCCAGGGAGCCATCGGCTGTTCCAGGAGCAGCCAAGCCCACTCGCCTGACGCCAGCTTCCCGCCCCACACAGGAGAAGCAGGACAAGGTGGTGCTCCAGTCAGAGGTGGCCAGCCTGCGGCAGAACAACCAGCGGCTGCAGGAGGAGTCGCAGGCCGCCAGCGAGCAGCTGCGCAAGTTTGCAGAGATCTTCTGCAGGGAGAAGAAGGAGCTCTGAGGCGGGAGGGCCACCACCCGGCCTTTGCTCCTTCCCTGCAGGCCATGGCGCTGCTCGCCTCTCTCCCTCCACTCGGCTCCCAGCTGCCCGTGTGACCAAGATGACTCAGCCAGGGTCCTCCCCGTGGACACAGAAACCCCGATGGCCTCACTAGGGCTGTGAGTCTGGGTCAGCGCACGGCCCTCATGCCCGAGGGTAACGTGGTCTCAGGCCTCCCTCCGAGCTGCCCAGCTGTGGTCCCGGTGAGCTGGGCCGTGCTTACACCGCTTCCGGGCCTGTCCTGCTGTCCCCATCTAGCCTCTTCCTGGGACCAGCCCTCTGAAGCTGATGGGGACACAGAGAGGACCCAGTCCCCAGACCCCGCGGCTCCAGGAGGTCACAGAGCAGGTTTCTGCGCCATGCACAACGACGTTGCGGCTTGTGGGGCCGAGGCCCCTGCATGAAAAGTACAGCGTGAAAGCAACCCTTTCTTCCCCACATCCGGAGAGGTGAGGCCCGCGTGGACACAGACCGGGGCGCCTCGGTCCCTGGCGCGTGAGCTCCAAAAAGCACGAACATGATCCCCCCCAACCCCCTCCTCCCAAACAGCTGCCAGGAGCACTTTCTTAGAGTTTAAATTATTTTCTTGGGGGCCTGAGGATAGAGAGAGGCAAGGCCAGCCTCCAGAGCCGATTTATTTGAGAGAGAAACTCTATTTGTACCTCCGGGACGGTTTATATGATCTTTTTCTATCAGCTCCTCTTCCACCAGAGGCCACTGCACCTGGGCTGGGGGTCCACAGGCCCCTCCACCTTCCAGCTAACCAGGTCAGGCCGGGGTGGTGGAGCCACCACACAGCCGACTCTCTCCTCCTCCCGGCACGACCTGGCCCTGACCAGCAGCCTCGGCTTCTTCTGGGCTCCAGGAGGGGCTCCCGAAGCCCTCAGTACAGGGCTGGAGGAGAACAGCCTTCACCTCCTCTGGTTTTTTTTTCCTTTGCAAGTCTCCCAGCCCATCTCTCCGAGCAGCGACCACCAGACCCCCTCACCGTGCTCCCTGGGGAACACTGCCCCGCGAACCCCACTGGACGCTGGTTCTCTAAAGGCAATAAGGGGCGGCCACGCCGGTGTGGTACCATGCTGTTCACCCAGGAAACCGTTTCTTTTTTTCCTTCTTTAAAAACAAACAGAAAAAGATATATATATATATATATTTATTTTTTCATGTAGAGTTGGCGCCAGAACAAGCCTATATGGCCACAGTCTGTGGATTCACCCCCCAACCTCAAGCTGAGGACCAAGGCGTGTCCCCCGTGGGCTGGGGGTCAGTGGGAGGACCAGAGGGAGGAAGTCAGGGCAGGCAGGCAGGCCGGTGCCCTTTTTGGGAGGCACCAGGCGGGGAGGAGTTGGCAGAGCAGGTCTGGCCATGAGCCAGCACCAGGCAACCCGGCCCTTGTCCAGGGACCCCTGCCACCTTCTGTCTGGGGTCAGGAACTTCAGGGAAGGGGGCTCCGGGGACTGCATAGGACGCAGGCACTCAGGGAGGTGCCGGTGTGGATGGGTGGGGGTGAGAGAAGAGGGTTCTCATCGCGTCTCCTGTGATCAGCCTCTGGCCCCCTGGAGGAGGAACCCTCAGCGCTGCCCCTGCCCCCACCCTCACCCCCCACACCGAGAGTGAGGTGGGCGTGCCCCAGGCAGCGTCCTCAGCCCTGGCCAGCTACTGTGATGCCATCTTCTCCCCCATCCCCTTCTCTGGGGGGCCCTCCCATCCCCCATCCCCACCCCTTAGACCCTAATCGGGCCCCTTTTGTTTTCTTCAGTTGTCTCCTCCCATCTTCAGATCATTCGAATCATTTTGGGGACTTAATCATGTACATGGACAAGTGTAAATTATGATTTTTGGTTTTGTTTTGTGTTATTTTTTAAGGATTTCTGCAAAAACAGATCTATTTAATTTGAGGTTGGTGTTCTATCCGATGGCTGAAGATAGCAGCAGGTTTTGTTTTTTTTTTTCATATGTTGATTTTTTCATTTGGATTTTTTATTGTTATTCTTTATTGTCTTTTCTTTTCCCCCCATCCCTGTCTTGAGATTTTCTGGCATGTTTCTGGAGGTTTCAAAGGAAATAAACGTTTCATAGAAATAGCTTGTGTGTTCACTTCTGGAGCAGCTGCCTGGAGTTGCTGACGGGAGGGTGTGGTCCCGCATCGGCCCCTCCTCCTGCTCCCGTCCCCAAGTCCCCCACACCATGACCACCACACATGCGTCCTAAGAACCAGGGGCACCTGCCTCGCTAACTTCTTTTCCTGGGAATCCAAAGGACAGAAATCCAACACTCAGAATGTGAAATGTCCTTAAGTTCAAAAGAGTGAAATTCTGCCTCAGAGGTACTGGAGGCCTGAAGGCCAGACCTGGCTCAGCTGGTTGTGTTGGGTCTTAGAAATATTGGCCAACTTTTAATCTGGACATTCAGCCAGGCGCTGTGGCTCATGCCTGTAATCCCCGCACTTTTTGAGAGGCTGAAGCAGGAGGATTGCTTGAGCCCAGGAATTCAAAACCAGCCTGGACAACATAGCAAGATCCTGCCTCCAAAAAAAAATTTTTTTTTTTAATTTTTTGAGACAGAGACTCTTTCTGTCACCCATGCTGGAGTGCAGTGGTGCAATCTCAGTTCACTGCAACCTCCGCATCCTAGGTTCAAGCGATTCTCTTGCCTTAGCCTCCCGAGTAGCCGGGATCACAGGCACCCGGCTAATTTTTGTATGTTTGTAGAGACGAGATCTCACCATGTTGGCCAGGCTGGTCTCGAACTCCTGACCTCAAGTGATCTGCCCACCTCACCCTCCCAAAGTGCTGGATTACAGGTGTGAGCTGCTGTGCCCGTGCCTGGCTTAACTTTTTTTTTTTTTTTTTAGTGGAGATTGCACATGAAGAAGGCCAGGTTTCCAGCTTGGTTGATCTTTCCTTTGCTGCAAGACTCACAAGGGGCCCCTGCCTCCTTTGGTCCCCGCCACATGGCTGCATTTGGGACACTGTCCCTCTTCGGTCTGTAGAGGTGGGAGGAGACCCCCACTGCCAGTTGCCAAGTGAATGCTTTGGGGGTAGGAAGCAGCCCCTCATCGCCGCAGATCTGCATCTGGCCTGATGAACATTTGCATTTTGGGAGTCCGGATCAAACTGATTTCGGAATCAGGAAATTCCTCCTGAAAATCCGGAAGTGCAGCGCCTTGAGGGAAGCCTAGACTCCTGATGGGGCTGGCCAGGTGGGGTCTCTCTGCCCCCCTTACCCATGTACCTGTCATGGAGTTTCACATCCCTGAGCTAAAACCCAGTGCTTCTCTGACTCAGACCCTGCCCCCTCCAAAAAATGTCTTTTTCCAAAAGGCGTGGGGCTGGCATCCGGAGGAGCAGGACCAGCCATTCCCACGTCTCCTAAAAATTCTGGAGTTCTCCAGACACTCTCCCAGTCTCCGCCCTCCTCCTCGACGCCCCGTCCTCAACCCGCACTGCCCTCCCCCCGCCACCAGGCGAAGGGGGCGGGAAGCCTGGGAACAGGCTGTTCTCACATCCTCTCCTGGCGCCGAAGCCACGCCAGCTGCTTCCAGCACCCCACAACTCGCACGCACGCCAGCCCCTGGTCGCGCCCGAACTGTGCTTTGAGGCCTGGCCCTTCCCTTCGTGTCCCAGTTTCTAGCTTCCTCTGCCCGTCTCGGATCTCCCTGTCTCTCCTCCCCAATCTTTCTGGGTCCCTCATACCTCTGGCTCTCTCTGCAGATTGTTCTGCTGTTCCCCTAAATTCTGTCTTCTCCTCCTCTCCCCTGCTACCTGCGTCTCTCCCCCTCTCTGCCTGTTGTCCTGGGACTTTGCCTGTCCCTGATCCCAAGTCTCTCTCTCCACCCGCAATGTGGCACCTCTGTCTCCCCTCCTGGAGGACCTTTCCCTAAATCTGCTGCTGCTCTTCCCCAATCACCATCCTCCTCCTCCTCCCGCCTCTCCCAGCATGTCAGCCATTCTTTATTACTGTTATTCCCTCTCCCACTAAACCTCCTTCTCACCCCTGCTCCCTTCCTCTCTCCCAGTCCTTCCTCCTGTCTCTCCCTTCTGCACCCTCCTGCTCTTTTTTCTGATTCTCTCAATAACTGTGTGACTGTCCTCATCTCTTTCTCTCTCCTGATCTGTGTCCTAGTTCCCTCACTCCTCACTCCCGCCCCCCACGTGTCGCCCACATCTCAGTCTCTCTCCCAGTGCCAGTGTCTAGATACCCTCCTGCCCTCCCTTAGTACCTCTCTTTCCACCCCATCCCCACTGCTGATTTGCCCCACATCCAGGACAGGGAGCTCCCTGGAGATGTCTGGGCCTGGGATGACACCTCCTGACACCCCCGTTCCCCACCCCAGTCTCAGGAGGGGCCAACCCACCGTCCTCTTCCCAGCCCTTCCCTTCCCCCGGCCGGGCTCCTGCCTCCCTCTTGGCTGCGCCCGCTGCAGCTGCAGCAGCCCGTTGCCGGGGCAACCACAGCTGGCTGGGCGGGAGCCCCTCCACCCCATCCCCCTTCTCCTCCTTTCTGGCAAAGCAAGGCGGAGCTGGGACAAAGCCGGGGAGAGGCAGGGTGCAGGCGGGAGGAGAGGGAGGTGGATGGAAGTAGGGGCTGGCTGGTCGCCTCACCCCCTACAAGGCCCCCCCCACCCCTGGCCCTCCTTCTTGGTGATGCCCCAAACCAGACGGGAGAACGAGGCAGTCGTGGGCAGAGGGGTCAGGCCCAGTTTAATACACAGAACAAGTTAATTCACAGCAGAGGCAGGCAATAGAGGAGACTCGGTGACAAGTGGGAGGGCACTCCTGGATTGGGGGACATCCCCCCAAAACCCACCACCTCCCCCACCTGCAGTCTCAGTTTCCCTTTTTAAAAACCCGAACAACAAACACACACAACCACAAGAAACAACCACGCCCCCTCACTCCCCCCAAAATGGCCAGTGAGGGGGGCGGGAGCCGCCAGGCCTGGCGGGGCGGGAGGAGGGCGGAGGAGGGAGGGAAAAGGAGTCCGTGGCGGAGTCTGTGCTTCTCATTCCAGCAGGCGCTGGGCGGGGGCCCACCCGGCCCCACCACCGCCACCCACCAGCCACGGCAGGCACGGGGCGGGCACAGGCCAGGGCGGTCGGGGAGGGGCAGGAACAGAGTTCAAAACCAAGGTTCACATCATGCAGTATCCACCGTGGGCACCGGGAGGGGCAGGTGGACACCACGCCCACCGCCCTGGGCACAGGAGGGGAAGGTGCCCACCTTGGGTGGGGCGCGGGACGGCTGCAGCTCCAGAAATTGGGGTTCGGGCGCCCGGCAGGGGGCCGGCAGAGGCGGGTGCCCAGTGGACGCTCTCAGCAGCGCCCCTCCACCCAGCCAGGCCTTGGAGGACTCTTTGTATATATTAACTTCTTTTCCTTTTTTTTCTTTTTTTTTTTTTTAACTTTTTGTCTTTTTCTTTAGAAAAAGGCTCTGTCCATGCCCCTGGCTGGCACCCACCACCCCCCATGCCCGCCCAGAGGCGGGGTATGGCTTTGAGGGGAGAAGCCCCTGGTGTCCATTTGCCAAGGGACAGAGAGGGAGGGAGGGAGGGAGAGGCCCCGGCCGGGCCCACCCACCCACAGGGCAGACATTCCACTTGCACAGAGGGGAGGGGGTGGCCCAGCCCCCTCTCGGCTTCCCCCTCTCCCGCTCCCGCTGCGGGGCATTCAGGGTGGGGGAGAAGTGAGGAGCTCAGAGAGGCAGGTAGGCGAGCACCACCCCAGAGTCCCGGCGCCGAGCCGGCCTAGGTGAGGGTGATGTAAGCGGAAGCCTTTTCCTTCAGGTGCCGAAGACAGAGGTGACAGCTCCAGCTCCCTGCGGGGGCGGCCGAAGCTGGAGTCAGGCCCAGGTCCGGGAGGGCTGCCCCAGCCGCTTCCCACCCAGAGGACACAGTTCTCGACAACCGGGAGATGGGCGTTCCCACCCCCCGCCCACGTGGTGCCTGCCTCTCCTCTCACCTTCCGGGGGCTCCGCCATGGGGGGGCTGAGGCAGTACATGTGGTAACCCCGATCGCAGTCGTCACAAAACAGCAGCTGGTCCTGGGGGGTGAGACCCGCCCAGCTGGCACCCTGGGGGCACGGGCACCAGAAACGGGGGTGGGGGGCTGGGGCAGGGGCTAGGTCAAGGGGGCTGGGGGGAGGTGAGGCCTGCCAAGAAAGTCTCTGAGAAGGTCTTTGCAGCAGGAAATGTGTGCACAACACTGCTTAGCCAAGCACATATCCCTCCGGACGGTCCCTTCGCGATTTATAGTGGGGGTTTCATAAGGATTTATAGTGGGGGTTTCACAAGGCTCTGCGGAAGGTTTATTATTATTATTATTTTATATTTTTAGAGACAGGGTCCTACCCTGTTGCCCAGGCTGGAAGTGCAGTGGTGCAGTCACAGCTCACTGCAGCCTCACACTCCTGGGCTCAAGTGATTCTCCTGCCTCAGCCATCTGAGCTGGGACTACAGGTGTGGGCCACCACGCCTGGCTGTTTTTTTTTTTTTTAATTTTTTGTAGAGATGGGGGTCTCACTATGTTGCCCAGGCTGGTGTAGAACTGCTGGGCTCAAAACTCCTCAGCCTCCCAAAGTGCTGGGATTACATGGGTGGGCCACCACTCCCGGCCTGTGGAAGGCCTTATATGACACCAAGATGATCTGATACCGGCTCTGCCAGCAACGGTCATGGCTTTTTTTTTTTTTTTTTTGAGACGGAATCTCGCTCTGTCACCCAGGCTGGAGTGCGCAGTGGCGCCATCTCGGTTCACTGCAATCTCCACCTCCTAAGTTCAAGAGATTCTCCTGCCTCAGCCTCCCAAGTAGCTGGGACTACAGGCACCCAGCTAATTTTTGTACTTTTGTAGAAACAGGGTTTCACCATGTTGGCCAGGCTGGTCTGGAACTCCTGACCTCAGGTGATCCACCCACCTCAGCCTCTCCCAGAGTGCTGGGATTACGGGCGTGAGCCACCGCGCCCGGCCTGTGGAAGGCTTTAAACAATCCTAAGATGATCTGACACCAGCTCTGCCAGCAGTGGTCATGGCTTTACATCTCAGCTCTTCCATTTCCCTAGCTGGCTGACCCTGGCCAGGTCTCTTTCCCTCTCTGAGCTCGGTTTCTTCCCTGCGAAGTGGGAACAAGACCCCCTGCTTCAGAGGGTGGTTGGGAGGAGTCAGAGAGACGAAGAGGAGAAAGTGCCGGGTTCAATTTATGGACACCAGCATGATGGTAACACAGGGGACTCGCGTTCACCAGGGAGGGCTCAGACACAGGCTTTAAGCTCGAGGAGCGGAGGTGGACGTGCCAAGCGGGGCGGGCAGCAGGGCACGCGGGGGGCGGGCGGCACTCACGTCGTTCTCGGAGGTTCCGCACAGGCTGCAGGATTTGCACTCAATGCACTGCCAGCGGTAGGTCCGCACAGCTGCCGTCATGTTCACCGTGAATTGTAAACACGAGGGGTGTCCTGGGGGCCAAGGGGCAGGGGTGCAGTTAGGAGGTCAGCGTGCCCCTGGTGGGCACTGACCACCAGGGGAACTATCGCTCAGCCCCTACTCCCGGCTGATGAGGCCGGGATGAGCTGCCGGGGTCCACAGCCTGACCCCACACCTGCCCAGCAACCACGTGGCCAGCAGCCGTCCCCCGGCCACCACAGTCTCCTACCACAACCACCATGGCAACCACACTCTGCTCCCCAGAACGCCATGGCAACCGCATTCCATTACCCACAGTGCTGTGGCAACCACTTTCTACCACCCACAACACCGTGGCAACCACCTTCTGTTAACCACCGTGCTGAGACAGCCACATTCCATTACCCGCAGCAGAACGACCAGGGTCCTGTTAACCGCAGCAGCGTGGCGACCACACTCTCCCAGCCACAATGCCATGGCAACCGCCTTCCACAACGGGGTCCCCATACCTTGGTTTCGTGCAACTAAAGCCCATTCCACATGATGCCCCAGCAACCAAACTGTTACTGACAATACCGTGGAGCGCCAGGCTGTCCGTCATTCCACGGCCCCGGTGCAGAGACACCCGCAGCTGCGACCTGCAGCCATGACCCGTGGTGCCCGCCCCCTGCAACCACGGCCCCGGTGCCATCACAACTACATTCCATGATACCGAGTTGCCATGACAACCACATTGCACTACCCATGATGCCATGACAACCACAATGCATGGCCTACTGTGCTGTGGCATCCACAGTATGTATTGCCCACAAGTCCACCACAGGAAACCACGTTCTGTAAGCCACAATTCTACGGCAAGCTCGTCCTGCTACCAGCGCCCAGGTGGTGGCATCCGTCACTCACACCGCACAGCCCACTACCCGCCACGCCTTGACCCCCGTCTCTTGCTACTCCTTTTGTCTTGTTTTGGTTTTTGAAACAGGGTCTCACTCTGTTGCCCAGGCTGGAGCACAGTGGTGCCATCACAGCCCACTCTGCAGCCTTGACCTCCCGGGCTCCAGCAATCCTCCCACCTCAGCCTCCCGAGTAGCTGGGACTAATGGGGTGCAAAACCATACCCAGCTTTTTTTTTTGAGATGGAGTCTTGCTCTGACACCCAGGCTGGAGTGCAGTGGTGCGATCTCAGCTCACTGAAACCTCAGAGTCCTGGGTTCAAGCGATTCTCCTGCCTCAGCCTCCAGAGTAGCTGGGATTACAGGCACGCGCCACCACACCCAGATAATTTTTATATTTTTAGTAGAGATGGGGTTTCACTATGTTGGCCAGGATGGTCTTGATCTCTTGACCTTGTAATCCACCCACCTCAGCCTCCCAAAGTGCTGGGATTACAGATGTAAGCCACTGCACCCGGCCAATTTTTTTTCAATAGATGGGCTCTCATTATGTCGCCCAGACTGGTCAAAAACTCCTGGGCTCAAGGGGCCGGGTGCAGTGGCTCATGCCTTTAATCCCAGCACTTTGGGAGGCCAAGGCAGGCAGATCACCTGAGGTCAGGAGTTTGAGACCAGCCTGGCCAACATGGTGAAACCCTGTCTCT
>NW_012101332.1:894055-894474 GCF_000951045.1 Mandrillus leucophaeus
AGGAGTTCGAGACCAGCCTGGCCAACATGGTAAAACCTCATCTCTACTTAAAAACAAAATACAAAAATTGACCGGATGTAATTGCTCACGCCTGTAATCCCAGCTACTCAGGAGGCTGAGAAAGAGAATCACTTGAACTCGGGAGACAGAGGTTGCAGTGAGCTGAGATCGTGCCACTGCACTCCAAACTGGATGGAAGAAAAGAAAGAGAAAGAAAGAAGGAAAAGAAAGAAACAAAAGGAAGGGAGGGAGGGAGGGAGGGAAGAAGGAAGGAAGGAAGGAAGGAAGGAAGGAAGGAAGGCAGGCAGGCAGGAAGGCAAAGAAAGAAAGAAAAAAGAAAGAAAAGAAAGAAAGAAAGAAAAAAGAGAAGAAAGAGAGGGAGGGAGGGAAAGAGAGAGAGAGAAAAAAAGAAAGAAAGA
>NW_012101332.1:895194-899146 GCF_000951045.1 Mandrillus leucophaeus
AGAATCAGTTGAACCCAGGAGGCGGAGGTTACAGTGAGCCAAGATCATGCCAATGCATTCCAGCCTGGGTGACGGAGGGAGACTCCATCTCAAAAAAAAAAACCTCCTGGGCTCAAGCAGCCTCCCACCTCAGCCTCCTGGGTAGCTGGGACTAATGGGGTGCGACACCATGCCCAGCTAATTTTGTTTTTAATAGATGGGATCTCACTATGTTGCCCAGACTGGTCTCAAACTCTTGGGCTCAAGGGAGCCTCCAGCCTCAGCCTCCTGAGTTGCTGGGATTACAGGTGCGCAACAACACACCTGGCTAATTTTTAAATTTTTTGTAGAGATGGGGGTCTTGCTATGTTGCTCAGGCTGGTCTCAAATTCCTGGCCTCAAGTGATCCTCCCACCTCTGCCTCCCAAAGTGCTGGGATTACAGACGTGAGCCACTGCACCCGGCCTCTCACTACTCTTGATGCCATGCTAAGCACAGGCCGCTACCCACAGTGCCATGAGAGCCACATCCCGTTATCCCTGAAGCCTCACTGATCCGATCCAATTCCCACCATCCTCAGCAGTTGCATCAGCCTCGCTAGCTCTGGTTATCCCCAGTATCCCCTACACGCTCGGGGTCCCCTCAGTCCTCACCGCCTTGCCTCCCTCCCTCCAGGTCTGCACTCCTGAATGTCCTCTGCACCCGGCCCCCAGAAACCTCAGGTGGGGAGCATCACCTGATCGCCCACAGTCTGCACAGGAGATGAGGTCCTCGGGACACCCCGTCTTCTTGGAGCCCCCCAGGCAGAAGTCACAGTAGCCGTTGGGGATGACAGTGCCGTCGGGCGCCTTCTTGGCTGCAAGACAGCGGACAGGCATTGGCACGGGGCAGGCAAGGGCACCCCGCAAAGGTGGCTGCAGACGTTAGGAGCAGAAGGAGGCGTCCATACCTGTGTGTTTCCTTTGTGCCTCAGGGACCCAGGCCAATTCTTTGTAAAACTCTGGGGTAAGGGGGACAGAGAGAGGGACTCTCACCACAGGCAAGGCTCCACCCTGCCCCCAGCCTCAGCCCCAGGGATGGACCTCTTAGTCCAGGTGTGGGGAGGTGGGAAGAGTGAGTAGCTACCCTAAGCCGTGGGGAGAGGCGAAAACAGTTCTCATCGGGACCCCCAACTCTTCTTTTTATTTATTTATTTATTTTTCAATTAAAAATAAAAGCAGCATCTTGGTATGTTGTCCAGGCTGGACTCCAACTCCTGGCCTCCAGCGATCCTCCCACCCCAGCCTCCCAAAATGGTGGGATTATAAGTGTGAGCCACTGCACCCAGTCAGGATTCCCAACTCCTTGAGACAACTGACCCGTCCTCTTTATTGGGTCAAAACTTGGTAAAGACAGCGTGAAGAAGGGCTCCCTGCTTCCCTTCTCACATACATGTCTCCCAGCCACCCACTTCCAAGTGCACCCTCAGTAATTTGTATCTAACAAATTCAGAGAGTACCCCGAGCCAAGATCTGGTACAGAAACAGACACTCAGAAGAAAAATTCTGAACACCGAGGTGCCCAGCTGTGTAGTGGCCTGGGGTGAGGACACTCAGCCTCTGCCTCTGAGAGATAGGTGGGAAGACGGTGTCTCCCTGCTGCCTCTCCCAAACCCTCCTCCCCGCCCCCATCCCTCAGCTGTCAGAACTGGCATGGGATTGGCACGGGCGGACGCCAAGGGCTCCCAGGTCACAGACCCTGCCCCTTGACCAAAGCTTAGCCGAGAAAGGAGAAAGGGAAGGCAGGGCGGGAGGGGAGCCATCTATCACCCCCCCACTCCCCAAGCTCTAATTGAAACAATAAATCAGACCCAGAAATATTACGCCCGGCCGGGAGCGAAGGAGCGATGGTTGGTTGCCATGGCAACCCCAGAGCCAGCATCCCCATGGTCGGTGGGGGGAGGGAACGGCTGAGCTGGAGATTTTCCAGAAATGTCTAATGCCCCCCCACCCCCACCCCCAGCTGGGCTCCTCTTCCCCACTCCCAGGGCCCCTCACCACCCCCACCTGGCCTGCCAGCTCACGTTTATGGTTGTTTTTCCGGTGGAAGGGCAGGGCGTGGCGTTCGGCGTTCTCCTCCCCCTCCTCCTCAGCCAGGTGGGTGTGGGTGTAGTGGTAGCTGAGCCCCGGCCGGTTCTTATACCGTTTCCCACAGACTGGGGAGCGAGCGAGCCAGGAGGGCCTGTCAGCCCCTCCAGGCCCATGCTGCCTCCACCCTGGCCTCCAGGATCACACCTCCCCCACTCGGCCAGAGACCTGAGCATCCCCCCAACCCGGGTCTGGAACAGGAGGGAGAGGGCCACGAGGTGGGGATTCTCTGGGCCCCCCTCTCTCTGCCTTTCCCCCTCTTCAGAAGGACTCACTATCACAGACATACGGCTTGTCTCGGTCCTCCAGGGAAGCGGTGTCCTGGCGTTTCCGAAGACCCCCGATGCCATATGCCTGTAGGGAGAGTCAGGAGTGAGAGGTCAAGAAAGTAAGAAAACAGGCCGGGCGTGGCGGCTCACGCCTGTAATCCCAGCACTTTGGAAGGCCAAGGCAGGCGGATCATGAGGTCAAGAGCTCGAGACCACCTTGGCCAACATGGTGAAACCCCATCTCTACTAAAAATACAAAAATTAGCTGGGTATGGTGGCGCCTGTAGTCCCAGCTACTCAGGAGGCTGAGGCAGAAGAATCGCTTGAACCCAGGAGGCGGAGGTTGCAGTGAGCTGAGATCACGCCACTGCACTCCAGCCTGGCGACAGAGCAAGACTCTGTCTCAAAAAAAAAAAAAGGAAAAAAGAAAGTGAGAAAACAGAGTCTTTTGCAAATTCAAATTGCAGCTCTGCAAATGTCCTAGCTGTGGGGCTTCAAACCTCTCCAAGTTTTAGCTTCTTCCTCTGCGGCACGGGGATGAAGGTAGCTCTAACCCACTGCATAATCTCTGCTTTGCAAATGGCTTAATACAGATGAGCCTCAGTTTCCTCATCTGTAAAATGGGTATTAAATCCCCCACCCCTGCAGGCTGTTCTGGGATTCAATGAGGTCAAACTGTGGCAGGGGTCGACCACTGCGCCTGCTCCACGAATGAGACCTGTCATTGAGGGGAGCAGGGGAGAGGAGAACCTTGGGGTGATACCTTTCCTTTGGCCCTGTTCTTCCTCCTGGGAATGTCATCCTCCAAGTCTTCCACCTCGAGATCATGCGGAAACTCCAGCAACTGCTGTTTCTGGGCAATAGAGAAAGGAGACGGATCAAGAAAGTAGGAGCCACTGACCTGCTTTTGAGGGGCTCTGGGCAGAGGTGGAGATTGGGGATGAGAGCGTAAGTCGGGAGTTCTTCCAAACAGAGATGAAGTCTGGGAGGATGGAGACTGGGATGCCCAAGGGCTGGAGGAAACCGGGGGGTTTCAGAGCAGGAACATGAGGGCCCGGGCTGGCGGCCGGCAGGGGTGAGAGGAAGTCATGTCGGGGGGTCCCCCAGGGGTGGGCCTACCTGACAGTCCATAATGGTCTCCTCCTCCTTCAGCTCAATCTTCTTCTCCCCCGTCTCTGCACACAGTAGAGCCTCGAGGACCGGCCCTTCTGGGAGGCCACCCTCCTTCTTCAGGGGTGCTTCACAGTCTGGGGACAGGGCCATGGCGGGGTCAGATGGGGAAGTTGACCCTGGAGGACTCCTCAAACTATGCAGGTGGGGGGACCGTGCCCTTTGCGGGAGGGAAGAACCTTTCCCACACTCGGCCAGCAGCCGAGGCGAGGATTTAACTACACGCCCTAGAAGGGAGGCCCAGACCCCGGGGAGACCCAGCCACACCCTCAGATGCCCTGGGACGCACGGCAGGAGACACAGTCAGAACTTTGGATACACCGGAAAGCCTCAGAAAAAGACACAGGCCATCAGGCACACCCAGACCTACTCAGGGAAGACACGGCGACTCTTTTTTTTTTTTTTTTT
>NW_012101332.1:902286-904189 GCF_000951045.1 Mandrillus leucophaeus
CTGGGCCCATGTAGGAGGAGATGCAGTCGCCACTCAGTGACTCAGAGAAACTGTGGAATCTCTGGGAAACACCCGAGATGCACATGGGCAGACACACAGCCAGCCAGGCAGACACTTGCTAGAAGGCGGATAAAGGTGACCGACGGGCTTGGACACACAGCAGGCCCTGGGACACCGTTGGGGGCCCCAGCGGCTGCACCCACCGATCTTGTACTCGCAGGGCCTGAGTCTGGGGTCCTCCAGGATGTTGAGTCTCCGTTTCTTCCTCCAACAGCGGGCGGGGTACGTGTAAATCTGTCCCGGGGCCAAACCTGGAGAGAGAGAAAGGTGAGAGGGCGGCCGCCGTGGGGCAGCCCGGCCCCGCCCCGCCTCGCGCCAGCCCTCCCAGCGGTACCCGGCCCGCGGTGGGTCTTCTCCATCCAGATGTAGCAGTTGTTCTGGGCCACGCCGGTCTGCGAGTCGAGGAAGGGCAGTCGCAGGCTGCGCTCCGCACACAGGCGCGCGTTGTAGCTGCGGCAGTGCTCGATGGCCTCGCGGTAGAAGTCCTCGCCTAGGCTAGAGGGGCAGCGAACGGGCGGGCGGCTGTCAGCAAGGGCAGGCGCACAGGGTCGCCCAGCACCCCTCCCCCGGCTGCCGGCCCGCCCAGGCTCGGGAGGGGTGGGCAGACCCCTCCAGCTTCACCTCTCTCCTCCTCCCACTCCGGGACCCAGGCTGGGGGAAGGGGACAGGGCCCAGGGGCCCCTAAACTGGGACTCAAACAGGCCTCCAGCTCATGAGTAGAAACACCATACAGAAACAAACAAAAACACACCGGGATGTATCCCTACATGAACACATGCAGACACACAACACAAATCACACACAGTCACACGGGATTCACACACACAAAGAGAGACAAATCCCAGTACTCACAAAGGAGAAACAGACAAACCTCACACACGTGCACACATAAATATCTACTGAAAAAGACAAATATCCCAAGTTCCACAGTGTGGAGACGAATCACACAAATAACCATGCACAAAGACACATCACACATCCACAGACACACACCAGAAACACATCACTCACACAAAGACACACAACATGGAAACATAACACTACACACACACACACACCTCATGCAGCCAAAGACATACAGACACACACATGTCAAAGCACAGGAACTACAGAAACCACTTACCCCCCTGTGCACTCACCCACGTATCCAAAGACACAACACAAACCACACACACAATATCCAGACACACAACACAAAGAAATCACATAGATTCACACAGGTACACACATTTACAAAGATGTGCAATGTGGAACCAGTATCTAAAATATAACACATCCACACAGACACACACACATATAAAACACAGAAACAGCCAAATCCACCCACAGTCACACAAAAATTTACACACAAATACACACAGCCCTACATACCCAAAAACACAGAACACAAGACAAATGACAGATAGTTCCAAAGGACACAGACACACACTGGGAGACCCAAATATCCAAAGATATCTAGTGCAGAATAAAAAGAAACGGACACACGTCCACACACCTATCCCCCAAAAATTCTTTAAAAAACCAGAACACAAATAAGTGGTACATACACACACTCCACATCCCAAGACAAAGGTAGTGTGGACTTCACTCCAGTTTGCCAAGGCTCCCGCACCCCCGGGTCATTTCACCCTCTCGCAGACCCGAGGGTCGCAGGGAGGGGACGATGTCCCCCTTCCCCAAAAAGAATCTGGAGGTCCCCCACGCCCTCCACCCCTCCAGGGAGCGGCGCATCCGACATCATTCTTGTCAGAGACCCACAGTCACACACTCTCGCACCCCCACGCAGCCCCGCACTCGGTGACAGCCCCCCAGACACCCCCTCGGCCCCACCCCCGGCCGCCAC
>NW_012101332.1:906419-907283 GCF_000951045.1 Mandrillus leucophaeus
ACCCCAATGACCCTGATACTCCTAAACACATTGAAGGTTAAGTCCAGATCCTCTGATGGACTGACACACACATGCAGAAATACACCTGATACGCCAGACACCATCAGGAAGAGATTCCCCCAGACACTCCGAGGCACCTACACACCCACAGAAAGAGACGGCCGCACCGCCTAACACACCCAGACACACTGGGAAGGAGCTGGACGCCCTGACAAACCAGACACACACAAGACACAAGCCTTCTAAGACACTTGGAGACACCCGGGAAGATCCACCTAAGAGAGGAGAGAGCTCCAAGCAGACACTGAGACATCCAGGCGCCCTTGGGGAGATACAGAGGCGGACACCCTCAGGCACCCACAGAAGAAAATACAGGCAGATGGCCGGGCACGGTGGCTCAAGCCTATAATCCCAGCACTCTGGGAGGCCGAGTCGGGTGGATCACCTGAGGTCAGGAGTTCGAGACCAGCCTGGCCAACATGGTGAAACCCCGTCTCTACTAAAAATACAAAAAAATTAGCTGGGCATGTCGATGTGCGCTACGTGGGAGGTTGAGACCGGAGAATCACTTGAACCCACTAGGCGGAGGTTGCAGTGAGTTGAGATCGTGCCACTGTACTTCCAGCCTGGGCAACAGAGCCGGACTCCATCTCAAAAAAAAAAAAAAAAAATACAGGCAGATACTGATCCATCCCAATTCCCAGGGGAAGGGATGCAGTCAGAAACTCCATACACCCACACACACCTAACAGGTATCACTATGCCCTCCAATACCACTGGACCCCTTGGCGGGGTGTGGTGGCTCACGCCTGTAATCCCCACACTTTGGAGGGCTGAGAAGGGAGGATCCTTTGAGCTCAGGAG
>NW_012101332.1:907333-914434 GCF_000951045.1 Mandrillus leucophaeus
AAAAAAAAAAAAAATTTAAATTAGCTGGGCATGATGGCGCATCAGTGTAGTACCAGCTACTTGCGAGGCTAAAGTGGGAGGATAGCTTGAACCTGGGAGGCTGAGGCTGCAGTGAGCTGTGGTCTCACCACTGCACTCCAGTCTGGATGGCAGAGCAAGACTCTGTCTCTAAAAGCAAACAAACAAACAAAAAAAATAAGTAAGCAGGGCGAGGTGACTCATGCCTGTAATCCCAGCAATTTGGGAGGCTGAGATGAGAGGACCACTTGAGCTCAGGAGACCAGCCTGGGCAACATAGCGAGACCTGGTCTCTACCAAAAAGAAAATAAATAGCTGGGCATGGTGGCACATGCCTATGGTCCCAGCTACTCAGGAGGCTGAGTCAGGAGGATTGGTTGAGCCCAGGAGATCAAAGCTGTAATGAGCTATGATCACACCACTACACTCCAGCCTGGACAACTGAGCAAGACCCTATCTCCAAAACAAAAAAAAATAGATGCTCAGTAGATATTTGTTGAATGAGTAAATGCACCCATCATGTGCTGGGCATAGTTCACCCTGTGTTGCTATTATTATCTGCATTCTCCAGGTGAGGAATCTGAGGCACAGGAAGGTGACCTCACATACCTGCATCCCCTGGCGGCTCTTTGAAAGTGAGACTGAAGGAAGGAGGCAGGCACCCTGACGCCCCTCCCCAAGTGGCCCTGACCTCCTTCTCTCTTCCACTGTCACACACACTGACTCCACCGGAAGAGATCCCCAGGGAGTGAGCGGACCCACTGAGTCACACACTGACCCAGTCTCTCCACACCACCACCACCCCGTCCCTCTTCCCGTCTCACCCCTCCTCCCCCTTTCCCCTTCCTCTCTTCCGCCGCGACCCCTGTAGAGCCAGAATTCAGATTTGGGCGGCTGCTGTAATTAACACGCCCACAAACGCCCTCATCCACCAGGGGGCGCCCCAGCCGATAATAGTGGCCCGCTAGCCTTCACCACTTTTGTCACTTGAAATCCCCCCATGAGAAAGATCCAGTCAAGGCCTCCTACACTCACGGTCACTTCTACACACACACACACACACACACACACACACACACACACACACACCCCTCTAGACTTAGACCCTTTCCACCAACTCGCCCATCTAAGCCAGGTAAGGCCTTGGCCGGCCCCTCTCCTGAAACAGGAGGAAGTGGGTCTCTGATTCACATATGGCCTGGAGTGTGACAAAGGGATTAAGTGGGGGAAAGTGGCACCCCTACGATCACTCTGGCCTCCAGGGGCCTATAGTGGCCACCCCACGCCTTGCCCATGGTGAGCTGTGACCCCACCTTCCTCTCTCACCTCCCATTCGCTCACAGGTCCCCTAGCACACCCTCTTACACTTGATTCCCACACCTCTAGCCTCAGGCACGCACCCCTGCCCCACCCCAAACTCTCATGTCAATTTGATTAAGAGAAGCCCGAGTGTAGACACTCTGAGTGTAGACCTTTCTAACAGTCCTCCTCTACAAGCAGAATTTCTATTTGTCTTTTCTTTTCTTCCTTTCTTTCTTTCTCTTTTTCTTTCCCTTCCTTCCTTCCTTCCTTCCTTCCTTCCTTCCTTCCTTCCTTTCTTTCTTTCTCTTTCTCCTTCTTTCTTTCCTCTTTCTTTTTCTCTCTCTCTTTTTTTTTGGACAGGATCTCACTCAATGGCCCAGGCGGGAGTGCATGAACACAGCTCACTGCAGCCTCCACCTCCCAGGCTCAAGCGATCCTCCCACCTCAAACCCCCAAGTAGCTGGGACTACAGGTGTGCACCACCACACCCGGCTAATTTTTGTATTTTTGTAAAAACAGGGTGTCCCTATGTTGGCCAGGCTAGTCTCAAACTCCTAAGCTCAAGTGATCTGCTCACCCTGGCCTCCCAAAGTGCTGGAATTACAGGCATGAGCCTCCGTGTCTGGCCCACCAGCAGGGCCTCTACCCGCAGACCCAGGCTGACACTTGGAGCAGGCTCTCCTTTCTTTCCTTCCACCCTAACCACCTGCACACACCACTCCCACACACTTCTACACACTTGAACTCCCAGTCCTCTCCCTGGCCCAAACAATCCTCCTGCCCCATCCCCCAGTGCCCTGTTGGGGAGCTGGCCCACAGTAGAAATCAATTTCATAAATCAATATTGATACTACGAATAATAATCACTACATTTGATCAGTGTTGGTCTCTGTGCTAAGTGCTTTACAAAGATGGCCTTATTTAAGCCCCAGGACAGCCCCATGGGGTGGTAAGGGCTGTTAGAAGCCCCCATACACAGATGGTAAAACTGAGGCTCGCGGCAGGGAACATTCGTGGCTCAAGCTGGTTTCAGCACTCAGGCAGCCGGAACTTCGGAGGGCGGCACCCTCCAGCTCCTTCTCCCCATGGGATTTGACTCGCATTCCTTCAGGAGCCAGGGAGTCCCCACCCTCACCCCTGCAGAGACCTTTTGGAAGGGGAGGGCACAGAGGGGCAGGGCCCTCCCAGTCCAGGCTTACTCTGGCTGGGCCCCTGCTCAGGGCTGCAGCACACCTCCTCCCGGGGTCTGGGCCAGGGTCAAGGTGAGGGGCCCCATCGCCTGTAGATCCACCAACTTGCACAGGTGCCCCGTTCCCAGCCATTTTGCGGATATCCCTCACAGGACAGACAGCTGTCTGTGTGTACTACTTAAGGTGAGAGGGCAGCAGAGGGGTGTCACCACCATGCACCACCTCACACGGACCCAAGCCCCACACACCGGCTCCCGGCACCCTGCTCACGGCGGAGCCACACGTGTAGGCGCGTGCCTCTAAGTCTCTGCCCCGCTTCCTCTCCCAACTCCCACCCTCCACCTCCCACCCCCATTCCCGCCAGAAACCAGAAGCAACTGGCGGCCTCTGGTCCAGCCAGCAGGCGCATCCCTTCTCGTGGGTGGGGTGGGGGGCCGCTCCCTCTCTCACTCTCTCCCTCTCACCCCCCTTCACCCCCGCCCCCAGCCCTCGATGTTCAAGGTCAAGGCAGCCAGTGCACGGGGTTGGGGGAAGGGTGGGGGAGGTCGCCCCGGCCCCTTTGTGCGACGCCGCGGGCGCTCGCCCTCCGCCTCCTCCACCAGGCCCGGGAGGAGGGGGAGGGGAGCGCCGCGCTCGCCTGCGGGGAGGGAGGGCGGGAGCGGCCGAGCGCCTGTCACTCGGAGCCCGCTGTCACCGCCTGGGAACAGGGGGTGGGGGAGGGCTGGGACCCGGGAGTCCGGGATCCCGAAGAGGAAGCAAGAGCGAGATGGAGAGGGGGAAGGGGAGGGCTGGAGAGCGCGAGGGATGGCAAGGAGAGGGGACGGTCAGGAGGGGCCAGGCTGGGACCCAGGCGTCCGAGTTCCCAGTCACCAGGCCCGGGAAGAGGCGAACGCTCGGAGGGCCGCGGCCAGGGAGAAAGGGAGGGAATCCCCGGAGACCGAGGGCGCTCCCGGCACCGCCTCCTGGGCAGCCGGTCCCCAAGGGGATCAGAGATGCTCCCGTTTGATGTGTATGGGCGGGGAGAGGGAAGGATGCTGCGGTCCAGGCTGACCGTGGGTTCGGGGTTTCTAGTTCCCAGAGATTCCGGGAGGAAAAAGGGGAGGCAGCGGGGATGGAACTCGGGACCCCCGACGTCTCAGCTCCCACCCTGCGGCCTCGAGGGCCGGGGTCCCCAGAGAAAGAAGGGGAAAGAGAGAAAGGCGCTTTGATGAGGGGAGAGCGGGTAATGGAAACCCTGGAGACCGAGGTCCGGACTTAGGTGTTCGAGCTTCCAGCCCCGGCTGGGGCAGGCCCGGCACCTCCGGAGACCCTGAGGAAGAGATGGAGGAGAGGGAAGCCCCTACCCCCACTCTGGGTGGGGAAACGGCCTCCGCCACCCCCAGCCCGCGCCACATTCCATCACTGACAGCGACAAAGAAGAGGCGCCCCCGCGACCCTGGAGGGACTCCCGCCCCCAACCCCAGGGGGCGACAGGGGGTGGGGGTCCCCGGGGCAAGGGTTCGCGCTGGGGGCCCCCATTCAACTACGGTCCGCGCGCTGGGTTCTGTCTCTTATACACATCTAGATGTGTATAAGAGACAGACTAATAATAATAACAATAATTAATTAAGCATATATCTGCATCCAACCACTTTCTGGCTCAAACCTCCAACAGCTTCTTTCATAATTTGAATAAAATGCAAAGCCCTCACTATGCCCTCCTCCATCCCTCCTCAACCGTCATCACATTTCTGGCCTCTTTCCCCTCCTTCCTTCCCTTGACTAACTTCACTCCAGCCCCACCAGCCTCCTCCCTGTTCCCGGAACATTCCAATCCCACTCCAGCCACAGGACCTTTGCACCTCTGCCTAGCGTGCTCCTCCCACAGACACCTCCCTCGCTCCACCCCGCACTTCATTCAGGTCTCTGGTTAAATGCCACCTCCTCAGAGACAACCCTAGTTAAAATAGCAGCTCCTGGCCTCCTGCCTCAGCCTTCCAAAGTGCTGGGTTACAGGCACAAGCCACAACACCCAGCCAAAATTATGAATAAATAAATCTATTGGCCGCGTGCAGTGGCTCACGTTTGTAATCCTAGCACTTTGGGAGGCCAAGGCGGGTGGATCACCTGAAGTCAAGAGTTCGGGACCAGCTGGCCAACACGTTGAAACCCCATCTCTACTAAAAATACAAAAATAAGCCAGGCATGGTGGCTCGTGCCTGTAATCCCAGCCACTCGAGAGGCTGAGGCAAGAGAATCACTTGAACCCAGGGAGCGGAGGTGGCAGCAAACCGAGATCGCACCACTTCACTCCAGCCTGGGCAAAAGAGCAAAAAACTCCGTCTCAAAATAAAATAATAAAATAAAATAAATGTATCAATTAGTCATGCTCCATGCCTCTCCCCAATGTCCAAAAGCATGAACCCAGCATGAAGAGAGTCAAGTGGGATCCAGGCTGTGCCCTACCCCATATAGACTCTTAGAAAACCTGAAGTGAGGGGCAAATTTGGGGTCTTTATTAAGGAAAACTGCCCACCAGAGGGTCTGGACCTAAGGCTTCAAGGCAGAGAGAAGGGATAGATTAAAAGGCACACTTGGCTGGGCGTGGTGTCTCACGCTATAATCCCAACACTTTGGGAGGCCGAGGAGGGTGGATCACCTGAAGTCAGGAGTTCGAGACCAGCCTGGCCAATATGGTATAACCCCGACTCTACTAAAAATACAAAAATTAGCCAGGCGTGGTGGTGGGCACCTGTAGTCCCAGCTATTCGGGAGGCTGAGGCAGGAGAATCACTTGAACTAGGGAAGTGAAGGCTGCAGTGAGCAGAGATGGCACCACTGCACTCTAGTCTGGGCAACAGAGCGAGACTCCATCTCAAAATAAATAAATAAATGGCACATCCACTCATTTCTAGAGAACGATGGTCTCCATCCCTGTGTGGACGTGCTGGGGACACAGCAGTGGTTGAGATGGCCCAGACTTTGCCTTAAGCTTGGAGTCCAGAAGAGTAACAGACTCATCACCAGACAGTGATGCCCAGAGGGGTCCAGGTGGGATGGGGAGCACAGGCAGAGGCGTCGGGGCGGGGACAAGAGGGACACAGGCAGAGGGTCCGGGCAGGGTCTGGGGGGCACGGGCAGAGGGATCCGGCCAGGGATTGGGGGCACAGGTGGAGGGCTCGGGGCTGGGGCGGGGGAGGCACAGGGCACTGTGGGAGCCCAGAGGCGGCTGTCTCCTGGCCTAGAGTGACAGTCAGGGAAGCCTTCCTGGAGGAGAGAACACCCGGCCTGCATGTGAATCCTTTTGAGTCCTGACCCCCTGATCTACCCAAACACAGGGTAGGGTTCCTGCTCTGACCCCTCAGGGCCATAATGCCTGATGTTCCCATCACTTAAGTTTTGGGGAACAAACCCTAAAAGTCTCGACCTGTGGTCGCTTCTCCTAATCCTGGAACCCAAGGGTTTGCCCACCAGAGGGCGCTGTGGCCCCAGTCTTTGTCCAGCAGAGGCTGCTTCGGAAGCCTCAGATCCGGGAGACATCCTGCAGGTCTTGGGGCTGCCGGTGGAGACACTGGGCGCCCAAATCTGAGCCTCAGACCCTGCCCAGTACCTGGTCACCAGGGTCTCTTCCTCTCCTTCTCTCTCTCTCACACACACACACACATACACGCCTCTAATCCAAGGTTCCGGCAGACCTGGAATCACAGAAAACTCTCTGCCCCATGCCCGTTGGGTCCAGCTTTTGCCTCTGAAGGAGATACGACTGCTAACAGCCACTTCTCCCCTCTCCTCCCCGCTACAGTTCAGAGGAAGCCTCCCCTAAGCGGCCCTTGGGATGTTCAGATGTGCTCGTCAGAAGTTTCCTGCCCAGGTCTGGCGCAGTGGCTCATGCCTGTAATTCCAGCACTTTGGGAAGCGGAGGCAGGCGGACCACCTGAGGTCAGGAGTTCGAGACCAACCTGGCCAAAATGGTGAAACCCTGTCTGTACTAAAAGTACAAAAAATAACTGGCTGAGCGTGGTGGCAGGTGCCTGTAATCCCCAGCTACTCAGGAGGTTGAGATGAGAGAATCGCTTGAACCCAGGAGGCGGACACTGCAGTGAGCTGAGATCATGCCACTGCACTCCAGCCTGGGCAACAAGAGCGAGACCCTGTATCAAAAACAAAAAAAGTTTCCTGCCCAGATGGGGATGCTGAGGTGCAGAAGAGGTGGGGCTGGTGGGGCCACGCAGTATCAGGGCAACAACACTCATGACCATAATAGCAAATAAGGACCCGTTGGTTTAGCTCCTCCTGAGTCAGGATCTGTACTGAGCTTTAACAAGCTACACACATCACTGAATCATATAGACCACACTTGGGAAGCAGGAACCCAAACCTCAGCAATGAGCTGAGGCAGGAAGCCCTCATCCTTCATGGCAGGGAGAACTGGGGTTTGAACCCAGGTGTCTCATGCTGGGACGCTGGATGTAATCCCAGCATCCAGCACTTTGGAAAGCCAAGGTGGGAGTTTTGTTTTGTTTTTGTTTTTGTTTTGCTATTTTGAGACAGAGTCTCACTCCGTCGCCCAGGCTGGAGTTCAGGGGCGCCATCTCAGCTCACTGCAACCTCC
>NW_012101332.1:914875-915404 GCF_000951045.1 Mandrillus leucophaeus
GGGGCACTTATACTCCCAGCTATTCAGGAGGCTGAGGCAGGAGGGTGACTTGAGCCCAACTTGGGCTTCTGAAGGAGACAGGATTGCTAAGGTCGAGGCAGTAGTGAGCTGTGATTGTGACACTGCACTCCAGCCTGGAGTGCAGAGGGAGACTTGACACAGACAGGAGAGCGAGACTCTGGCTCAAAAAAAAAAAAAAAGAGAAAGAAATATCAGGCCGGGCATGGTGGCTCAGGCTGGGCATAGTGGCTCACGCCTGTAATCCCAACTCTTTGGGAGGCCGAGGCAGGCGGACCACGAGGTCAAGAGATTGAGGCCATCCTGGCCAGCACGGTGAAACCCTGTCTTTACTACAAATACAAAAATTAGCTGGGCGTAGTGGCGCGCACCTATAGTCCCAGCTACTCAGGAGGCTGAGGCAGGAGAATCCTTGAACACAGGAGGGAGAGGCTGCACTGAGCCAACATTGAGCCAATGTACTCCAGCCTGACGACAAAGTGAGACTCCGTCTCAAAAAAAAAAAAAAAAA
>NW_012101332.1:915454-922718 GCF_000951045.1 Mandrillus leucophaeus
AAAAAAAAAAAAAAAAAGGAAAGGAAAAAGAAAGAAAGAAGAAAGAAAGGAAAGGAAAAGGAAAGGGAAAGGGAAAAGAAAAGAATCTCTGTGACTATTGGTGAGGGCTCAGACTGTGGAGGCAAAGGGGAGAGCAGAGACCAGGGAAGTGGTGCCAAGATGGGTCAGAAGGGAAGGGGAGCAACAGGGTGGGTATGAGAAGGGGATGGGAAGTAAGAGAATGTGGCTATTATATGACCACCCACGTGGTGGCCTAAAACAACAGAAATGGGCGGGCAAGGGTCACGCCTGGAATCCCAGCACTTTGGGAGGCCAAGGAGGGCAAGATCACTTGAGGTCAGGAGTTCAAGACCAGCCTAGCCAACATGGTGAAACCCCGTCTCAACTAAAAATACAAAAATTAGCTGGGTGTGGTGATGCATGTCTGCAGTGTCAGCTACTCAGGAGGCTGAGGCAAGAGGATCACCTGAGCCTGAAAGTTGGAGGCAGTAGTGAGCTATGATCACACCACTACACTCCAGCCTGGACAACAGAGTCTCTCTCTCAAAAAAAAAAAAAAAAGAAAGAAAGAAAAGAAAAAGAAAGAAGAAAATAAAATAGATTCAGCAGAACACAGATTCTAGAAAGAAAAAAGAAGCAAATAAAAAATAATTTAAAAAGAGAAAACAGATTGATTTGAAGGAGTGAAGAAGTGTGGTGGCAGGCGCCTGTAATCCCAGCTACTTGGGAGGCTGAGGCAGGAGAACTGCTTGAACCCAGGAGGCGGAGATTGCAGTGAGTCGTGATGGCGCCATTGCACTCCAACCTAGGTGAGAAATGAGAGAGCGATACGTTTCTCAAAAAACAAACAAACAAACAAACAAAAACACAGAAATGTATTCTCTGACACCTTAGAGGCCAGAAGTCCAAAGTCAGTGTCACTGGGCTGACAGCAAGGTGTGGCCCGGGCTGTGTTCCTTCGGGAGGCTCTAGGGGAAAATCTGTTCCTCTCCAATTCCAGCTTATGGGGGCTGCTGGCAGTCCTAGGCTTGGCCACATCACTCCAGTCTTCAAGGCCAGCATCTCCACATCTCTGCTCCACCTTCACAGCACCTTCTGCTGTCTGTGTCAAGTCTCCCTCTGCCTCCCTCTTAAAGGGCACATGTAATCGCTTTTGGAACTCACCTAGATAATTCAGGAGAATCTACCTCCCCTCAGGTCCCCTTTCTTTTATTTGAGACACAGTCTCACTCTGTCCCCAGGCTGGAGTGCAGTGGCGCCATCTTGGCTCACTGCAACCTCCGCCTCCCAGGTTCTAGCTATTCTTCTGCCTCAGCCTCCTGAGTAGCTGGGATTACAGGCGCCTGCCACCATGCCCAGCTAATTTTTGTATTTTTAGTAGAAACGGGGTTTCACTGTGTTGGCCAGGATGGTCTCAATCTCTTGACCTTGTGATCCGCCCACCTCGGCTTCCCAAAGTGCTGGGATTACAGACGTGAACCACCGCACCTGGCTTTTTTTGTTGTTGTTGTTGTTGTTTTAGAGAGAGAGTGTCTCACTTTGTTGCCCGGGCTGGTCTCAAACTCCTGGGCTCAAGTGATCCTCCCACCTCAGCCTCCCAACACCCTGTGATTACAGGCATGAGCTGCCACACCCAGCCAGATCCCATGTTAAGATGCTTAACTCAATCTCATCTGCAAAGACTCTTTCCTTCTACGGAACTATGATCTCTTTGGGGAGGCATGATTCAGCCTCCCCCAGCAGAGTGGACAGAATCTGAGAGTGGATAATTTACAAATCTGACTTGGAGTGTCAAGAATGAGGATGATGCCAGGGTCTGTAACCTGAGCAACCAGAGGCCCCTGAGATGGGGCCACATGAGAAAGGGGCAGGTTAGGCAGAGGCCAGGAAATCCAGAGGTGTTGGGTCTGAGATACGCATCAGACATCCAAGTGTTGTTGGGTGAATCTGAAGGTCAGAGAAGAGGTCAGGCTGGAGAGAATGGTGGAAGACTGTTGATGTTACGTAAAGTCATCTTCTCCACGCAGGCATTCTCCCCAGGGGAGCTCACTCAGCCCTCTCACTGTAGGTAACATCAACAGTCTTCCAAACGTCAGAGACCCCGGCTGACCAGCATTGACAGGTGAGAGAGTGAAGAGGAACCAGCTGAGAACGAGGATGGAGACAGAGGAGGCAGAGAGGGGAGAGGAGGCCAGAGACAGTGGCCCTGTAAAGAAAACATTCAGGCGGGCATGGTGGCTCACAGCTGTAAGCCCAGCACTGGGCAGCTGAGGGGGAAGGATCTCTTGAGCCGAGGAGTTTTCAAGACCAGCCTGAGCAACATACTGAGACCCTCGTCTCTACAAAAAATAAGAAAATTAGCAGGGCATGGTGGTGCATGCCTGTAGCCCCAGCTACTGGGGAGGCTGAGGGGGGAGGATCACCTGAGTCTCCATGCCTCCCTTGCTCATAGTGAGGGTTCCAAGTGTGTCTCTCTCCTTTCCCCGTCCTTGCTCACAAGCTTCTTATTTTGTGGAAGCCACGAGAAGAGAACACCCTAATTCCCTCCTCTCCTGCCGACTGGCCCACCTCCTGGCTTCTGTGCTGGTAGGTAGTTTCGGGTCCTGTTGGGATGAATCAGCTGTCTCTAACTGACCCCTCCTTGGGGACTTTCCCCATTTTCTTTTTTTTCTTTTTTTTCTTCTGTATGTGCCGCTACATAGGGACCCTTTTGTAGGATTATTTTTAAATTTTTTAAAAAATTTCAATCGTTTTGGGGCACAGGTGGTTTTTGGTTGCATGGATAAGTTCTTTAGTGGTGATTTCTGAGATGTTAGTGCACTTGTCACTGCAGCATGTACACTGTATCCAGTATGTAGTCTCTATCCCTCACCACCTCCCAGTCTTCCCTGCCCCAAGTCCCCAGAGGCCATTATATCATTCTTACGCCACTGTGTCCCCACACCTTAGGTCCCATTTACAAGTGAGAACATACAGTTTTTGGTTTTCCATTCCTCAGTTACTTTACTTAGAATAATGGCCTCCAAGACTGGGCGCAGTGGCTCACGCCTGTAATCCCAGCACTTTGGGAGGCCTAGGCGGGTGGATCACCTGAGGTCAGGAGTTCGAGACCAGCCTGACCAATATGATGAAACCCCTTCTCTACTAAAAATACAAAAAAATTAGCCGGGTGTGGTGGCGCACGCCTTTAATCCCAACTATTCAAGAGACTGAGGCAGGAGAATCGTTTGAACCCAGGAGGTGGAGTTTGCAGTGAGCCGAGATCCTGCCATTGCACTCTAGCCTGGGCCACAGAGCGAGACCTTCGTCTCAAACAAACAAACAAAAAAAAGAATAATGGTCTCCAGCTCCATCCAAGTTGCTACAAAATACATGATTTCATTCCTTTTAATGACTGTACATGTACCACATTTCCTTTATGCACTCAGTGGCTGATGGGCAGAACTTCTTTTTGAGACACAGTCTCACTCTGTTGTCCAGAATGGAGTGTAGTGGAACCATCACATCTCACTGCACCCTCAAACTCCTGGGCTCAGGTGATCCTCCCGCCTCAGCCTCCTGAGTAACTAGGACTACAGGCACATGCCATCACACCTAATTTTTTTTTTTTCTCAGACAAAGTCTCACTGTTGCCCAGGCTGGAGTACAGCAGCACAATCTCGGCTCACTGTAACCTCCACCTCCCAGGTTCAAGCAATTCTCCTGCCTCAGCCTCCTGAGTAGCTGGGATTATAGGCATGCACCACCACACCCCGCTAATTTTTGTATTTTTAGTAGAGATGGGGTTTCACCATGTTGATTAAGCTGGTCTCGAACTCCTGACCTCAGGTGATCCACCCATCTCAGCCTCCCAAAGTTCATCTGGAATTTTGATGAAGATTGCTGTGGGTGGGTGCGGTGGTTTATGCCTGTAATCCCAGCATTTTGAGAGACTGAGGCAGGCAGATCATGAGTTCAGGAGTTCGAGACCAGCCTGGCCAAAATGTCGAAACCCCATCTCTACTAAAAATACAAAAATTAGCCAGGCGTGGTGGCACACGCCTGTAATCCCAGCTACTCAGGAGGCTGAGGCAGGAGAATCGCTTGAACCTGGGAGGCGGAGGTTGCAGTCATTGGAGATGGCGCCACTGCACTCCAGCCTCAGCGACAGAGCGATGCTTGGTCTCAAAACAAAGAAACAAACAAAAACCACTTCAAGCTGGGCATTGTAGCGGGTGCCTGTAGTGCCAGGTACTCAGGAGGCCGAAGCAGTTAGGATCGCTTGAACTCAGGATTTCGAGGCTGCAGTGAGCTATCATGGTGCCGCTGTGCTCCAACCTGGGGGACAGAGCAAGACCCCTTATCAAAAGAAAAAAAAAAAAAAGATGAGAAAACAAAACAGCCAGGAGACAGGTGTGGTGGCTCACGCCTGGAATCCCAGCACTGTGGGAGGCCGAGGTGAGTGGATTACCAGAGGTCAGGAGTTCGAGACCAGCCTGACTAATATGGTGAAGCCCCGTCTCTACTAAAAATACAAAAATTAGCCGGGCCTGGTGGCGCACGTGTAATCCTAGCTACTCAGGAGGCTGAGGCAGGAGAATTGCTTGAACCTGGGAGGAGGAGGTTGCAGTGAGCTGAGATCACACCATTGCACTCCCGCATGGGCGACAAGAGCAAAAACTCCATCTCAAAAAACAAACAAAGAAACAAAACAAAACAAAACAAGTAAAAAGGAGAAACTAAAATAAAAACAAAACAAAAAAATAAATAAAATAAAATAAACCAATTCACATAGCCACGAGGGGGCGCTAAGGCCTCACGTACGCACGTAGAGGGCTGCGGCGCTTGGAGACAACGTGGCCACCCGGGAGTAAGGTTCTTGGGCAAGCGCCCACTGTCTGCCCCGCACCGTTCTACACAGGAACACAGCCCTGCTCAAGGTAGGCGAGGAGCTAATATTCTGAAGATGGTGGGGGGGGGGGCGGTGAACAGGCAATAGAATAGACAGACCAGAATGTAGGGTTTTTTTCTTTTTTTTGAGATAGGGTGTCGCTCTGTTTCCCAGGCTGGAGTGCAGTGGAGCAATCATAGCTCACTGCAGCCTCAAACTCCTGGACTCAAGCGATACTCCCACCTCAGCCTCCAAAGAACACAGGTGCGCAACACTACATCCAGTAATTTTATTTTTTGTAGAGACAGGGTCTCGCCAGGGCTGGTCTGGAACTTCTGGCCTCAAGTGATCCTCCTACCTCAGCCACTCAGAGTGCTAGGATTACAGGCGTGAGCCACCACACCTGGCCGATAAATGCTATAAAAAATAAATAAATCGGCCGGGCACGGTGGCTCACGCCTGTAATCCCAGCACTTTGGGAGGCCAAGGCGGATGGATCACGAGGTCAGTAGTTCAAGACCAGCCTGGCCAAGATGGTGAAACCTTGTCTCTACTAAAAATACAAAAAAAAATTAGCTAGGCGTGGTGGCAGGTGCCCGTAATCCCAGCTACTTGGGAGGCTGAAGCAGAGAATTGCTTGAACCCAGGAGGTGGAGGTTGCGGTGAGTTGGGATCACGCCACTGCACTCCAGCTTGGCAACAGAGTGAGACTCCATCTCCAAAAAAATTAAATAAATAAACAAATCAAGTGACAGGATAGTGACTGAGGGTGCTCCTTAGATTAGGTGCTCCAGAACACCTCCCTGAGATGACATCCACATGATGGTGAGGATGAGAGAAACCTGGGGAGAACTGCAGGCAGAGGCAATGTGGCCGTGGGTCATGGAGGGGGCGGCAGGTGGGTCTGAGGACAGGAGAGAAACTGATGTGGGTGAGGGTCAGACAGCAGAGGGCTGAAGGCAGAAAGGTGACAGGGCACAGTGTGGCCAGGAGGACTGCCAAGGAAAAGCTGTGAAAAGTGGTGATACGAAACGTCTTCAGGATGGTTTTTAAATTATTTATGTATGTATTTATTTATTTTTTGAGATGGAGTCTCATTCTGTCTCCCAGGCTGGAGTGCAGTGGCGCGGTCTCGGCCCACTGTAAGCTCCACCTCCTGGGTTCACGCCATTCTCCTGCGTCAGCCTCCCCAGTAGCTGGGAGTACAGGCGCCCATCACCACGCCTGGCTAATTTTTTTTGTATTTTTAGTAGAGATGGGGTTTCACGGTGTTAGCCAGGATGGTCTCAATCACCTGACCTCATGATCCGCCCGCCTCGGACTTCCAAAGTGTTGGGATTACAGGCATGAGCCACTGCGCCTGGCCTTTCCCGCCGCTCCCCCCCGCCGAGATGGAGTCTCGCTCTGTCACCCACGCTGGAGTGCAGTGGTATGATCTCAGTTCACTGCAACCTCCGCCTCCCAGATTCAAGCGATTCTCCTGCCTCAGCCTCCAGAGTTGTTGAGACTACAGGCATGCACCACCACGCCCGGCTAATTTTTCTTTCTTTTTTCTTTTACTTTTTTCTTTTTTTCTTTTTTTGTATTTTTAGTAGACAGGGTTCCACCACGTTGGCCAGGCTGGTCTCAAACTCCTGACCTCAGGTGATCCTCCTGCCTCGGCCTCCCAAATTGCTGGGATGACAGGCACGATCCACCACACCGGGCCCAGGGTGAGTTGTTAAATGGCTGGCAAGGCATCTCACGCCTGTCATCCCTGCACTTTGAGAGACTGAGGTGGGAGGATCACTTGAGCTCAGGAGTTTGAGAACAGCTTAACCAACATAGTGAGACCTCACCTCTACAAAATATTTACAAATTATCTGGGCAAAGTGGTGCACACCTGTGGTCCCAGCTATGTGGGAGGCTAAGGCAGGCGGCTTACTTGAGCCCAGGAATTAGAGGCTGCAGTGAGTTACGATCGCACCATTGCATTCCAGTTGGGGTGAGAGAGCAAGACTCTGTCTCTAAAAAAAATAAAATTAAATTTAAAAAGCAAAGAGTAATGTTTGGAATGTCTGCCTTGTTGGTACAAAAGGGGTGACTAGAACATAGCTTCACACTTGTTTGTATTTGCAGAAAAAATATTGCAGTAATACTGAGAAATTGATTTTATTTTTAAAATGGTGACCTTTGGAGGAAAGAGGAAGAGGGAACAGGGTGGATGGAACTTAGGGTGAGAGTGAGAAAAGGCATTGTCTGGCTGCTGAGTGGGAAACGGACCACAGACGGTGGGAGGCAAGGAGCCAGCTGGGTAGGGAAGTGAGTGTGGCTACAACGGGGTGGGGCATGGTGGGTCAAGTACATCGCGTCTTTTGGGGCTTTTTTTTTTTTTTTTTTTTGAAGCGGAATTCC
>NW_012101332.1:928878-930434 GCF_000951045.1 Mandrillus leucophaeus
CCCCGTCTCTACTAAAAATACAAAAATTAGCCGGGCCTGGTGGCGCACGTGTAATCCTAGCTACTCAGGAGGCTGAGGCAGGAGAATTGCTTGAACCTGGGAGGAGGAGGTTGCAGTGAGCTGAGATCACACCATTGCACTCCCGCATGGGCGACAAGAGCAAAAACTCCATCTCAAAAAACAAACAAAGAAACAAAACAAAACAAAACAAGTAAAAAGGAGAAACTAAAATAAAAACAAAACAAAAAAATAAATAAAATAAAATAAACCAATTCACATAGCCACGAGGGGGCGCTAAGGCCTCACGTACGCACGTAGAGGGCTGCGGCGCTTGGAGACAACGTGGCCACCCGGGAGTAAGGTTCTTGGGCAAGCGCCCACTGTCTGCCCCGCACCGTTCTACACAGGAACACAGCCCTGCTCAAGGTAGGCGAGGAGCTAATATTCTGAAGATGGTGGGGGGGGGGGCGGTGAACAGGCAATAGAATAGACAGACCAGAATGTAGGGTTTTTTTCTTTTTTTTGAGATAGGGTGTCGCTCTGTTTCCCAGGCTGGAGTGCAGTGGAGCAATCATAGCTCACTGCAGCCTCAAACTCCTGGACTCAAGCGATACTCCCACCTCAGCCTCCAAAGAACACAGGTGCGCAACACTACATCCAGTAATTTTATTTTTTGTAGAGACAGGGTCTCGCCAGGGCTGGTCTGGAACTTCTGGCCTCAAGTGATCCTCCTACCTCAGCCACTCAGAGTGCTAGGATTACAGGCGTGAGCCACCACACCTGGCCGATAAATGCTATAAAAAATAAATAAATCGGCCGGGCACGGTGGCTCACGCCTGTAATCCCAGCACTTTGGGAGGCCAAGGCGGATGGATCACGAGGTCAGTAGTTCAAGACCAGCCTGGCCAAGATGGTGAAACCTTGTCTCTACTAAAAATACAAAAAAAAATTAGCTAGGCGTGGTGGCAGGTGCCCGTAATCCCAGCTACTTGGGAGGCTGAAGCAGAGAATTGCTTGAACCCAGGAGGTGGAGGTTGCGGTGAGTTGGGATCACGCCACTGCACTCCAGCTTGGCAACAGAGTGAGACTCCATCTCCAAAAAAATTAAATAAATAAACAAATCAAGTGACAGGATAGTGACTGAGGGTGCTCCTTAGATTAGGTGCTCCAGAACACCTCCCTGAGATGACATCCACATGATGGTGAGGATGAGAGAAACCTGGGGAGAACTGCAGGCAGAGGCAATGTGGCCGTGGGTCATGGAGGGGGCGGCAGGTGGGTCTGAGGACAGGAGAGAAACTGATGTGGGTGAGGGTCAGACAGCAGAGGGCTGAAGGCAGAAAGGTGACAGGGCACAGTGTGGCCAGGAGGACTGCCAAGGAAAAGCTGTGAAAAGTGGTGATACGAAACGTCTTCAGGATGGTTTTTAAATTATTTATGTATGTATTTATTTATTTTTTGAGATGGAGTCTCATTCTGTCTCCCAGGCTGGAGTGCAGTGGCGCGGTCTCGGCCCACTGTAAGCTCCACCTCCTGGGTTCACGCCATTCTCCTGC
>NW_012101332.1:931884-934034 GCF_000951045.1 Mandrillus leucophaeus
GAAGCGGAATTCCATTCTTGTTGCCCAGGCTGGATTGCCCAGGCTGGAGTGCAATGGTGCGATCTTGGCTCACTGCAACCTCTGCCTCCCGGGTTCAAGCTATTCTACTGCCTTAGTCTCCTGAGTAGCTGGAATTACAGGCATGTGCCACCACGCCCAGCTGTTTTTTGTTTGTTTGTTTTGTATTTTTAGTGGAGACGGGATTTCGCCATATTGGCCATGCTGGTTTCGAACTCGTGACCTCAGGTGATCCACCCACCTCAGCCTCCCAAAGTGCAGGGATCACAGGTGTGAGCCAGTGCTCCTAGCCCCTTTGGGGCTTTTCTGTATCTGAAGGCCTGTGGTTCAGTGTTCCCAAGGGACTTCCTGCTGGCCAGAAACGGTGGCTATAGAAGCTAATGATCAGTCCCCTCCTCACAATAACAGGGTTGATGACAGTGCTTACCATGTACCTGGTCCTAGCCTATGCTCTGCATTCAAACATCACAACAGGCCGGGCACGGTGTCTGCCACCTGTAATCCCAGCACTTTGGGAGGCCGAGGCAAGTGGACTGCTTGAGCCCAGGAGTTCGAGACCAGCCTGGGCAACATGGTGAAATCCCGTTTCCACAAAACATACCAAAATTAGCTGGGCTTGGTGGTGCATGCCTGTAATCCCAGCTGCTTGGGAAGCTGAGGTGGAAGGATCATTTGAGCCCCTGAGGCGGAGGGAGCAGTGAGCCAAGATCACACCACTGCACCCCAGCGTGGGCAGCAGAGTGAAACCCTGTCTCAAACAACAAAATAAAACAGAACCTCGTAATAATCCCTGGAGGTAGGTACTATTAAAATCACCTTCATTTTACAGATGTGGACACAGACACAGAGAGGTTAAGTGACTTTCTCAAGATCACACAGCTAGGAAGTGGCAGTTGCTCTTAACCACTAACCACTGTGGTGTGCCGTTTCCCAATTCTTTTCCTTTTTTTTTTTTTTTGAGACAGAGTTTTGCTCTTTCGCCCAGGATGGAGTGCAACGGCGCAATCTCGGTTCACCACAACCTCTGCCTCCCGGGTTCAAGTGATTCTCCTGCCTCAGCCTCCCCAGTAGCTGGGATTACAGTCCTGCACCACCACAAAATTAGCCCGGCTAATTTTGTATTTTTAGTAGAGACTGGGTTTCTCCATGTTGGTCAGGCTGGTCTCGAACTCCCGACTGCAGATGATCCGCCCGCCTCAGCCTCCCAAAGTGCTGGGATTACAGGCATGAGCCACCGCGCCCGGCCCTTTTTATTTTATTTATTTATTTATTTATTGAGACACTGCTCCATTACCCAGGCTGAATGCAGTGGTGTGATCGACCTCCTGGGTTCAATCCTCTGACCTTGGCAGGGATTGCAGACTTGAATCACCCCGCCTGGCCTCCCAGTCCTTCACTGTAACATTGTTCTGTTAATTGCATTGCCCTTTAGGTTGGTTATCTCCAAGGATTGTGAGCAATCATTAACACCTTAGTATGAATTAGCCAATATTTTCCCATCATGGAACAACAGCAATTGTTGCTGTGGTTTAAAGGGACTCTGGAGAGCAGGAGTTAAATAGTTGGGCTCTGGAATCATAATGCCTGGGACTGAAGCCCAGCGCCACCATTTCCCAGCCATGTGACTTTGAACAAGTGACATCCCTAATCTGGGCCTCTGTTTCCTCATCTGCAAAGTACTCATTTTCCAGATGAGGATACTGAGGCCTAACACACAGCACACACAAGACTTTAGAACCTGGGTTTTGAGCACATACCGCCTCCACCAGGACGAGGAACCCAAACCAGGTTCTGTGGGAGGGAAGTAGAAGGGGTTCTGCAGGCCCAAGTGGGGTGTTCTGGGACAGGGTCCCAGGAGCTGGGATGTCAGCAGGAAGGACTTGCTCATCCTCTATACAGTGTGGAGGAAAGGGGTTACTGGAAGCCTTGGGTCCATCTGCACAGAGACGGCAAGATCACCTGAACGGCTGGACAGGCCAGGGTGCTCCTGGATGCTCCTCCTCAGGGGGCTCTTCTCTTCCTCCCAGACTGGAGTTCAGACCCCCAGGATAAATGCCTAATCCTGGCGGGGCCACTTGATGGCACAGGTGGGGACAGGGCCCTGGGGCCCCAACTTCAGTCAGTGGAGGCGA
>NW_012101332.1:936353-936755 GCF_000951045.1 Mandrillus leucophaeus
ATCTCCTGACCTCGTGATCCGCCCGTCTCGGCCTCCCAAAGTGCTGGGATTACAGGCTTGAGCCACCGCGCCCGGCCGGGGTATCTTGAGCCATTCAGCACACCTCGCTCTGATCCTCATACTCAGGCCCTTCTCCCCCCATAGTGTGTGAGCACCTTGATGCCAGAGACCATCTTCCTCTCATCTTTGCAGCCTCAGTACCAAGGGCCATTTAAGCACAGTGCAGATTTCATGGAGTGGCTGAATGATTTGTTTGTTGTGTGATCACCTGTACTGAGTCAATATCGGTCACCTTCCGTCATGAGCGTGCCCCTTGACCCAGATTCCTGCAGGAGCACGCATATAGGGGCCCTGCTGGCAGGGACTGGGGATAGGGGTGGGGTGGGGAGTTCAAGGGAAGGC
>NW_012101332.1:936805-944656 GCF_000951045.1 Mandrillus leucophaeus
TGCTCCCTTGGGACCCTCCAGGCCTCTCCATGCCCCAGCATGAAAGGATTAACCCCAGTTCAATAGGGGGTTTCCCTGACCCAGCTCTGGGGGCCGTTGTCCTTCCTGACTGGTGGATGGCCCTGACAATATTTGGCATTTTCCCTGGCTCTGCCCCAATATCAATCCCTCCACCCATAAGTTCAGAATCCTCAGAGAGGGGTATCCATTTCACAGAACTCCTATGCATCCTTCAAAGCCTACCTTAATGTCACTTCCTTCAGGAGGCCCTCCCAGATTTCTTCACCACCCCCAGAGTGAATAGCTCCCTCCCCACTGCCAGGCTCCCAGGTATCTTGAGCCATTCAGCACACCTTGCTCTGATCCTCACACTCAGGCCCTTCTCCCACCATAGTGTGTGAGCACCTTGATGCCAGAGACCATCTTCCTCTCATCTTTGCAGCCTCAGTACCAAGGGCCATTTAAGCACAGCGCAGATTTCATGGAGTGGCTGAATGATTTGTTTGTTGTGTGATCACCTGTACTGAGTCAATATCGGTCACCTTCCGTCATGAGCATGCCCCTTGACCCAGATTCCTGCAGGAGCACGCATATAGGGGCCCTGCTGGCAGGGACTGGGGATAGGGGTGGGGTGGGGAGTTCAAGGGAAGGCGAGGTCTAGGATATGAGTCCCAAGGGCGCAGGCTCAGCAAGGCCCGTTCTCATGCTCTCTGGCCCAGGAGGAGTGATTCTCCATCTGGCAGGCCGAACTGCGGTGCTGGGACAGGGACATGAGCAGAGGCCACAGGAGGAGAGAGGGAGGTTGTGGGGGGAGCTCGGGGAAGCCCATGGTAACCGGGCGGGGGGAGGAAAAACAACCACACAATGTTATTATTGTTACAGAACCATTAAATACAACTTATACACAAGCTGGGCGGTGTCGGCAGGGCAGGGAGAGTGCGAGAGGGTCAGGGGTGAGCAGTCCGGGCTCGGTCCTGGAGGGGGCTGAGGCTGCCATCGTGGGAGGGGCTGGGCTGGCGGAGGCCGGGCTGCCTGTGGAGGCCTTGAAGCTTTGCCAGCAGCTCCTGGATGAAGTCCTGAGACAGGGCGGGGGAGCTGAGAACATGGGAACATCGCGGGGGCACCCCCTGCCCCTGTCCAGCCCAGTCCCTGACCTGGGCGCCTCCTCCTATTCTCTGATTGTGGGGTTGGGGGAGTTAGGGGCGGAGGCTATAGACAGAGAGAGAAAAGTGAGCTGGGAGAAAGACAGAGCTGGGGAAAGAGCAATGGGAGGAATGGAGAGAAAGAGCTAGGAAGACAGATAGAGATCCAAGGAGACAGATAGGGAGTGGGGGAGGGGGAGAAACAGACACAGAAAGAGAGAGACGTGTAGAGATAGAGACAGACAGAGACATAGGGACAGAGAAAGAAACACAGACACGTGGAGACAGGTCCCCAGAGATAGATCCAGGGCGGACAGAAACGCAGTGACGTTTGTCCCTCAGAGCTAGTTGGAGAAACATGAATAGTTTTCCCTTTTAAAGCAGGGAAGGAAGTGGGAGGGGTTGGGCCGCTCAGCTTCAGGGCCTGGGAAGATGGAGGGCCCCCAGAGGTGGGGAAGGGAGCCTGGGGTGGCAGAGGCAGTGACAGGGGAGAAGGACAGAGGGAGACTGAGCCTGAAGGTTGGCGGCCAAAGGACAGGCACAGGAGAGACAGAAACAAGACAGATGGGGGAGGACAGAATGGAGCCCCCTCGGCAGGTGGGGGACAGCGGGAGAGAGACAAGGAGGAGGACAAAAGATACCCCTGCAGACCAGAAAGAGCTACAGAGGGTGGTGGAGGGGGTTCCCCAGAGACCCTTCTGCCTGTCCCAGGCACGGTCAGCTTCTTCCTACTCCCCCATCAGAGAACCTGGGGCCAGAACAGGGCCCATAATGAGGGACAGAAAACTCACCTCGACAGGTTTCCCACACGACTTCAGGAGTCCCTAAAACCCCCAACCAAAAACAAAACAAAACAAAACAAAACAGTAAATGACTAACAGCTACTCCCCTCCAGCCCCTTCCCTTTCCCAAAAAGCCCCAGCAGCAAGACAAATGGAAGTCAGACTCCAGGGGGGACTGCCTACCAAGCTTCAAGAGAGGAACAGAGCCCAAGGGGCATGTGGAGTGACTCAGGGCAGGGGTGAGTCACTAGATCCAGAGAGGGCGAGAGGGTCACACAGCACTTCTCTCCTCTAAAAAGGCATACGCCATAAGCAAGGCCATGGCTGCCAAACTGCCTGGGTTCGATGCCCAGCTCTGCTCCTTCTGAGCTGTGTGACACTGGGCAAGGGATTCAACCTCTCTGGGCCTCATTTTCCTCATGGGGAAAATGGAGCTCACACTAGCGACTGCTTCGGAGGGTTTTGTGAGGGTTAAATGAGTGAATACATGTAAAGCCATCACACCAGTGCCCGGCATCTAGTGAGCACTCAGTAAACATGTGAACTATTGCTATTATTTTTAGGGAGGTGCAAAGTGGGGAGCTGGGGGACACTTCCCCGCCACCTACCTGGATTTTCCGGCTTCTCTCCTCTTCACTCTCTAACTCCAACAATTCGTCAATGTTGATCTCGTCGGGCATGTCTGCCTCCTAGAGCCAGGGAGAGAGGGGTGCCTAGGATCGCCTTCCCTCCCTCCCTCGCCTTTGGCCAGGGCTCTGCAGGAGCCCCACCGGCCCCAGGGCCCAGCTGGCGGGTTCTGGAGCATTCATGTGGCAGTCAGGGACGGCACTGCCAAGGCAGGACATCTGGGTGTTGGGGGGGAGGGGTGACAGATGGGCTGATAGAGCCCCAGGGCCCTGTACCAGCCCGATGCCTGGGCGCATGGGCCCCGGGAGCCTCGGGGCTGGCACGGGTCTCTCGCCTTGGCTCCAGTTCCCACAGAGGAAAACAGGCCTAGTGGAGTCCTGGAATGTCAGATTCTGGGATTCAGGAGAGGGGCTGGCTTCTGCCCTTTCAAGGAGAAGTCTTAGCACTAGGTGTGGGGGAGGAGAGGCTGGCAGCCAGCAGCCAGCTGGGGCGGCCCCTTCCCCCAGGGGACAGGAAGGGAGGGGACCACTTGGGCCAGCCCCTGGGGGGCCAAAATGCAGCCTGATGAGACCGGAGGGAGGACCACTGAGGCCCCTCAAGGTGGGTGGGTGGGATGAGTCATGAGCTCAACTCAGCTGCTAAGAGCGGGGCGCTTAGTGTGGCCTCTACAGGCAGTGGCCCAAGCGCAGGCTGGCTCAGTCACCCTGCTGGGAACAGGACCCAGCTGTCCCCAGCTGTTGAGGGAGCAAGAGAGCCTTGGGGTCATGAATCCTTTCCTCCCCAACCCAAAGTCCGGCTGTCGGCTTCAGGCCTGGGGCTTCAGGGCTGGATGGTCCTGGTTCATGTGTGATGAAGAGGCTTCAGCAAGGACACAGGTGTGTGAGTCTCTGCCAGGGCTACTGCCTGGTGCCAAGGGCCGGGGCTGGTTGAGCAGGCAGAGGGACCCGGCATCGTGCAGTGGCTTCATATAGTGGTCTATGGTCCTGCAGGTGTGTGGCTCTGGCTTGGGTGCGTGACACATCAGCATGTGTCCACAGTCAGCTGTGGGGCCCACCACCCAAGCATGGCCTCATAGATGACACCTGCCACTAGCAACCAGATTGGTTCACCAGTATGGGCCCAGGTCTGAGTCTGAGAACAGAGGGACTGCATGTCACTGTGGGGGAAGGGCCATGCCCTTCCACCACTGTTGCACCATGAAGAAGAGGACTCGTGGGTCCTGTGTACACTGTAGCATACAGAAGTCACAGAAGGCCCAGAGCAATGGCTCACGCCTGTAATCCTGACATTTGGGGAGCCCAACAAGAGAGAATTGCTTGAGCCCAGGAGTTCAAGACCAGCCTGGGCAACATAGCGAGATAGTGAGGCCCGATCTCTTTTTCTTTCTTTTTTTTTTTGAGACAGAGTCTCCTTCTGTCACCCAGGGTGGAGTGCAGTGGCATGATCTCGGCTCACTGCAACCTCAGCCTCCCAAGTTCAAGTGATTCTCCTGCCTCAGCCTCCCTAGTCGCTAGATTACAGGTGCCCACCACCATACCCGGCTAATTTTTGTATTTTTAGTAGAGATGGAGTTTCACCATGTTGGCCAGGCTAGTCTCGAACTCCTGACCTCAAGTGATCTGCCCACCTCAGCCTCCCAAAGTTCTGGGATTACAGGCGTGAGACACCGTGCTCGGCCAGTAAGGCCCCACCTCTAAGGAAAAAGAAAAAAGAAGTCACTGAAAGTGTGACTTCAAGCAGAAGCTCAAGTGATGACGTACCTGTGTCTGTCATGGAGCTACGGCTTAGGCTCTTGTGTGCCTGTGAACAGCAGTGGGTTCTGCAGTTGTATGTCTGCCTGTTCCTATAGCTTACAGTTTTATGTCTGGGTGTAGTTATAAACTCTGTTGGGCTTTGTTTGTTTTTGAGACACGGTCTCACTCTGTTGCCCAGGCTGGAGTGCAGTGGCGCAATCTTGGTTCACTGCAACCTTGGCCTCCCAGGCTCAAGCAATCCTCCCACCTCAGCCTCCCGAGGAGCTGAGATTACAGGTGTGTGTGTGCCACCATGCCCGGCTATGTTTTAATATTTTTGGTAGAGACAGGTTTTTCCCATGTTGCCCAGGCTGGTCTTGAACTCCTGACGTCAAGCAATCCTCCCGCCCCAGCCTCACAAAGTGCTGGGATTACAGGCGTGAGCCACTGTGCTGGACCAATTTCTGTTGTTTTATGTCTTTGAGTGGCTGTGGATCAGCGCTTATGCTTGCAGGTGGTCATGGTTTTTTCTTTAGGAGATAGGAAGGGCTGTAACTTGAGTTATTTTGTGTTCCAATGCGGTTGTGCTGTATCTGCCTACGGCTGTGGCCCACGCCGCTGTGTCTGCGGGTGGCTGTGGCTGTAGCACATGTTGAACTGTAGGTGACCCTCCACCAACCGCCACCCCCCCGCCCCTGCTTGTGTCCTTGTGGGTTTGTGCATGGCTGTTACTTCTGTGTTGTGTCCGTGAGCTGCTAGAGCTTCCTTCACTGTGCACATCTGTGTCTGCTTTTGCTTCCTTTGCCGTGGGTCTCTGTGTGGCAGTATCTCCCCTGTCACTATGTCTATGTTTGGCTTTATGACACCCCCCTTCCCCCACTCTTTCTCCAGATGTGGTGGTTCCAGCTCAACTTAGCCTCCTCCCTCCTCATATGCTAAACTCCTGGCCCTCCCCAGGCATTTGGACACATCTCTGGAGACTCAGGTGTTTGTATGTTGCTCTCGGTGTGTCCACAAGCAAAATGCCATAGGGCACGGAGAGGGCCAGGCCAGTGAGTGCCCAGCCCTGGGGCACTCGTCCTCTTGTGCAGACCAGGCTGACCGTGCACCAGCGAGTGAGCACCGAGACCCCAAGGGCGTGGGATCTCCGCGCCCGGGCTCCATCTGTCCCCGACCACTCCCGAGCCCTCCCCGGGCTCACCATGCCGCGGTACAGCTCCTCCAGGCGCCCGTCGATCCACTTCTCCACATCCAGCCGTCGCTGCAGCTCCCGCCGGTCATATTTGACGGTGACGCGCGCGTGCCGCTTCTGTAGCCCCCCGGGACTGCCCCCTGGCCCACGGGCCCGCGACGGAGACTGCAGCTTGCTCAGCACGCGCTTGCCCAGCCGCTGAGCTGCCATCGCGCTGCTGGCCCCAGCCCGGTCCCGCGCTGTGCGCCTTCGCCTAGCGCCCGGGGTGCTTCTTACGGGCCGGGGCGGGGCTGGCCGGGGGCGGGGGCTTGGGCTCGCCTGGAGGTCGGCCCCGCCCCGGCCGCCTCGGGCCTCAGTTTCTCCGTCTGCAACGCGAGAGTAGGCCTCTGCGTCGGCTTGAGGCACGCAGTCGTGCGGGGTTCAGGTATGGGCGGGGACCCAGAACCCCAGGCGGGTCCCTGCGTCGGGGGCTCCGGGGCCTGGATCCCGTGGGGCGGGGGCCCGGGACAGACACTCGGGACTCGGCCTGTCTGCGCCCTCTGGTGGTGGCAGGGGTGGTGCGGGAGCGCCTGCGCCACCATCGCTGTCGAAGGTCCAGCAATCACTTGTTCCTTCGTTCATTCATTCACTCATCCATCCATTTGTTCACTCATTCCGTTTAACGAATTTATTTTTTGAATCGGTGTCTCTCTTTGTCGCCCAGGCTGGAGTGCAGTGGCGCGATCTCGGCTCATTGCAACGTCAGCCTCCCAGGTTCAAGCGATTCTCCTGCCTCAGCCTCCGAAGTAGCTGGGATTACAGGGATGCACCACCACACCCAGCTAATTTTTGTATTTTTAGTAGAGACGGGGTTTCGCCATGTTGCCCAGGCTGGTCTCAAACTCTTGACCTCAGGTGATCTGCCTGCCTCCGCCTCCCAAAGTGTGGGGATTATAGGCGTGAGCCACTGCCCCTGGCCCCATTCAACGAATATCTATTAAGTATCCACTCTGTACCAGACACTGCTCTACGCTCCGGGGATACAGCAAGGAACAAGACAGACAAGCCCAGTCCCACGCAGTTGACAGCTGTAGCCGGGACACACGAGAAACACAGTAAGCATGGTATTATACAGTTTATTATCATATAAGTGCTTTGGAGAAATAGAAAGCAGAAAAGGACAAATGGAGTGACGGTAGGGTTGCAATTTTATCGAGGGTGGCCAGAGAAGTCCCTTACTTCAAAATAGTTGTCCCACTTCTAATTATAAGCAGCAAGAATTATACTTTAAAATTTAAATGTGGCTGGGTACAGTGGCTCACGTCTGTAATCCCAGAACTTGGAAGGCCAAGGCGGGTGGATCACGAGGTCAGGAGTTCAAGACCAGCCTGGCCAACATGCTGAGACCCCATCTCTCTAAAAATACAAAAGTTATCTGGGCGTGGTGGCACGTGCCTGTAATTCCAGCTACTCCGGAGGCTGAGGCAGGAGAATCGCTTCAACTCGGGAGGCGGAGGTTGCGGTGAGCCAAGATAGCACCATTGCCCTCCAGCCTGGGCAACAAGAGCGAGACTCTATCTCAAAATAAATAAGTTAAATTAAATACAATAATAATAAATAATTGTTTATTTATTATTGGTGGTTCATGCCTGTAATCCCAGCACTCTGAGAGGCTGAGGTGGGCAGATCACCAGGTCCGGAATTAGAGACCAGCCTGGCCAACATGGTAAAATCCCATCTCTACTAAAAAAAAAAAAAAAAAAAATAGCCAGGTGTGGTAGTGTGCACCTGTAATTGCAGCTACTGGGGAGGCTCAGGCAGAAGAATTGCTTGAACCCAGGAGGCGGAGGTTGCGGTGAGCCGAGATGGTGCCACTGCACTCCAGCCTGGGTGACAGAGCAAGACGCCATCTCAAAAAAAAAAAAAAATTGTAGAGACAGGGTCTCACTATGTTGCCTAGGCTGTTCTCCAATTCCTGAGCTCAAGCAATCCTCCCACCTTGGCCTCCCAAGGTGCTAGGATTATAGGCATGAGCCACCTCACCCCACCAATCAGCCAAAATGTAAAACTTTTGAGTTTCAAAGCACATCACCAAGAAAGTGAAGAGACAACTCATAGAATGGTAGAAAAAAAATAGCAATCATGTAACTCATAAGGTGTTGGGATGAGCCACCACACTGGGCTGAACTGTACACTTTAAAAAGGTGAATTGGGCCAGGCACAGTGACTCATGCCTGTAATCCCAGCACTTTGGGAGGCCGAGGCGGATCATGCGAGGTCAAGAGTTAGAGACCAACCTGGCTAACATGGTGAAACCCTGTCTCTACTAAAAATACAAAAATTAGCTGGGCATGGTGGCATATGCCTGTAATCCCAGCTACTTGGGAGGCTGAGGC
>NW_012101332.1:945431-946163 GCF_000951045.1 Mandrillus leucophaeus
TGTTAGCCAGGATGGTCTCGATCTCCTGACCTCGTGATCCGCCCATCTCGGCCTCCCAAAGTGCTGGGATTACAGGCTTGAGCCACCACGCCCAGTCAAGCTGTTTTATTTCTAAATTAAAAACAGGCCAGGCGCCATGGCTCACGTCTGTAATCCCAGCACTTTGGGAGGCTGAGGTGAGCGGATCATCTGAGGTCAGGAATTTGAGACCAGTCTGGCCAACATGGCGAACCCCTGTCTCTACTAAAAATGCAAAAAAATTAGCCAAGCATGGTGGTGCACCCCTGTAATCCCAGCTATTCAGAAGGCTGAGGTGGGAGAATTGCTTGAACCTGGGAGGCAGAGGCTGCAGTGAGCTGAGCTCGCACCATCACACTCCAGCCTGGGCGACAGAGCAAGACCCCCATCTCTAAAAAAATAAAAATAAAAAATAACTATCCATAGCTCCCCACGGCCCTCAGTCTAAAGCACAAACTCCTTGGTTTAGCAGTCCCAGCTCTGCCAGGGACAGTCCCATTTCAGTACCTTTCACTCCCAGTTCCCTCTGCCAGGAAAGCTCTTCCCTACAATATCAGCAGGGCTCACTCCTTCACCTCCCTCCAATGTCACTGTTCAGTGAGGTCTTCCCTGGCCACGCTATTTCACACTGCAACTCTCGTGCCCCTCACCCAGCTCTGTTTGATACATAACACTTACCACTTTCTAACATTTGAGATATTTTTTTTTTCTTTT
>NW_012101332.1:946213-947710 GCF_000951045.1 Mandrillus leucophaeus
TTTTTTGAGATGGAGTCTCACTCTGTCGCCCCAGGCTGGAGTGCAGTATTGTGATCTCGGCTCACTGCAACCTCCGTCTCCCGGGTTCAAGAGACTCTCCTGCTTCAGGCGCCTGAGTAGCTGGGACTACAGTTGTGTACCACTGCGTCTGCTTACTTTTTATATTTTCAGTAGAGACGGGGTTTCACTATGTTGGTCAGGCTGGTCTCGAACTCCTGACTTCAGATGATCTGCCCATCTTGGCCTCCCAAAGTGCTGGAATTACAGGCGTGCGCCACCACAACCGGCCTCTAACATTATATATAATGTACTCATTTAATGTATTGTCTATGCCAGGTGTGGTGGCTCACGCCTGTAAACTCAACACTATAGGAGGCTGAGGCAGGAGGAGCAATTACATCCAGGAGTTCAAGACCAGCTTGGACAACATAGTGAGACCTTATCTCTACACACACACACACACACAAAAAAGGCCAGGTGCAGTGGTGCGTGCTTGTAGTCCCAGTTACTCTGGAGGCTGAGTTGGGAGAATCACTTGAGCCCAGGAGATGAAGGATGCAGTGAACTGTGATCGCACCACTGCACTCCAGCCTGGGTGATAGAGTGAGACCCTGTCTCAAAAAGAAAAATGTCATATTTTCTGTTCTGTGCAGTGACAGAAAAAAAAATTATTGTCTGTTTTCCAACTAGTAGCATACCAAAGGCGGGGGACAGGAGTGGTCCACTTTGGATACAGGCAAAAAGAAGGTGCACTATCTGTAGAGAATTTAAAAACAAAAAAAACTGACCAAGGCTGGACGTGGTGGCTCACACCTGTAATCACAGCACTTCGGGAGGCCAAGGCAGGCAGATCACCTGAGGTCAGGAGTTCAAGACCAGCCTTGCCAACATGGTGAAACCCTGTCTCCATAAAAATAGAAAATTAGTCAGGTGTGGTGGCACACGCCTGTAATCCCGGCTACTTGGGAGACTGAGGCAGGAGAATCGCTTGAGCCCAGGAGGTGGAGGTTGCGGTGAGCCGAGATCGTGCCATTGCACTGCAGCCTGGGCCACAGAGTGAGACTCCGTTTCAAAAACAAACAAAACAAAACTGACCAAAAGTTGGTCTGGTTTTTATTTTCCTTTGCATTGACATTTCTAAACAGTGTCAATGATAAAATAGTCTTCCCCAGGGAAGAAACAGAAACAAAAACCTTTTGGTGGCCTGCTTTCTAAACAATTGATGCAATACAAAACAGGGGGAAAAGAAAAACAATTGATGTAATTACTGTCAAGTTTGTTTTTCTTTTTTTTTTTTTTTTTGAGATGGAGTCTCACTCAGTTGCCCAGGCTGGAGTGCAGTGGTGCGATCTTGGCTCACTGCAAGCTCCGCCTCCCGGGTTCACGCCATACTCCTGCCTCAGCCTCCCAAGTAGCTGGGACTACAGGCGCCTGCTGCCACGCCTGGCTAATTTTTTGAATTTTTAGTAGAAACGGGGTTTCTTTTTTTTTTTTTTT
>NW_012101332.1:948644-952480 GCF_000951045.1 Mandrillus leucophaeus
GAGTCTCGCGCTGTTGCTCAGGCTGGAGTGCAGTGGCGCAATATTGGCTCACTGCAAACTCCGCTTCCGGGGTTCAAGCGATTCTCCTGCCTCAGCCTCCTGAGTAGTTGGGACTACATGCGCCCGCCACCACACCCAGCTAATCTTTTGTATTTTTTTTTAGTAGAGACGGGGTTTCACGGTGTTAGCCAAGATGGTCTCCATCTACTGACCTCGTGATCCGCCTGCCTTGGTCTCCTCCCAAAGTGCTGGGATTACAGGCATGAGCCACCGCGCCCGGCCCTCCTTTTGAGTTTTTGTGTTTAAAGCTCAAAACTGGATGGAAACCCCATCTCTACAAAAAATACAAAAATTAGCTGGGTGTGGTGGCGGGTGCCTGTAATCCCAGCTACTCAGGAGGCTGAGACGGGAGAATCGCTTGAACCCGGAAGGGGGAGGCTGCAGTGAGAGCTGAGATCCCACCACTGCATTCCAGCCTGGGCAACAAGCAAAACTGTCTCAAAATAAAATAAAATGAAAGAAAGAAGAGGCCTATGCCTTCTTCCAAGCCTCAACGGCTCAGCACATACTTCTCTGTTTTCATGCTCAAGCCTGGGTTTAGTGGGTCTGAGTGGCAGTGGGAGATTCAAGTGCTGGGAGAGACCTTTGGCCTCACATTCAGACTCCACCTTGAGTCCCATGACCTCACTGCAAGGTGAGACTTCCACTGTTTAAGGTAAACACCATTTTGAGAACTCAGTTATCAAAATGTATTATTATGCTACCAGGGAGGCTGACGAGTGGGAGTGGCCCTGGCTCCTGAACACACTATTCTCTTTCCTGCCTGAAGACCTCTGCATTTGCCTTTCCTGATGCTTGGAATGTTTGTCCCTTGGCCTTTATCATCCTTCAGAGTTCATTATCAAAGCCACCCCTCACAGAGCCCTTCCTCCACCACCCAATTCAAACGATCTCGTTATTTTCCATCCCAGCTCCTGATTCATTTTCTGCATAGCACTGTTAAAGTGTTTTCAGGCCTGGTGTGGTGATTCATGCCTGTAATACATTATTGGAAGGATGAGACAGGAGGATCCCTTGAAACCAGGAGTTTGAGACCACCTTGGGCAACATATCAAGACCCGTGTCTCCACAAAAAATTTAAAAATCAGCTGGGTGTGGTGGCTCACATCTGTAGTCCCAGCTACTTGGAAGGCTGAGGTGGGAGGATCCCTTGAGCCTGGGAGGTCAAGGCTGCAGTGAGCCAAGATCATGCCATTGCACCCCAGCCTGGGCAACAAGAACAAAACTCCATCTCAAAAAAAAGAAAGAATAAAAAAAAGTGTTTTCAATAATAATGCATTTATTTTGATTACCTTGTTGGCTGTCCTCTACGCGTGTGCCTGCCCCACTCCATTCCCCTTTCTAGAGTCAGCTCACGGAACTCCTCTTCCAGGAAGCCCTCTTTGACTCCCAGGCTCGGTCAGGTGTCTCCTCTGGGATTCCCCAGGGGCTTCCTTTCTCTCAATTCTGATGCTGCCTGTGCTAAGTATTTGTCTCCATATCTGTCCTGAGAACCTTGGAGCCAGGGCCCGGGGCTGTTGTTTTTGCATGGGCCTATCACCTCCTCCAAGAAGCCCTCCTTGGCCCTCTCTCAGGCTGGATGGGAAAGCTGTCTGGGCTCCCATCATGCCCTGGTTTTCTAGCGTCCCAGCCTCTGATCCCTCAGCTTGGCCTTCCCCATCACAGCTTTCATCACTTTGCGCTAGCTTCCGCTATCACTACTCTGGGCCGTTCCTGCTCGGTGACTCAGGGACCAGTCTGGCACGGCCACCGCTGGGTCCCCAGCATTAAGCCCCGGAGCATGAGCCCAGTGAACTTTGAATTCAGGAAGGAATTCACAGGAAAGCTGCGGGGAGGCGGGCTGAAAACCACAGGCTTCCAAGAAACGCGTGTCTGCCGCCCCCTCCTCCCACCCTGAGACCAGTCCAATGGCGAAGGCCCTCCTCGGACTTCGTCACCAAGCCCACGGGAAGGGTGAAAGGTGCTCAGCGAGCAGGCGCCCCACCCCGCCAGGTTCTGTTCGAGACCAGGATCGCGCAAGTCCCGCCTCTTCCCCCGGCACCAGGGGCGGGCCCAGGTGCGTCCAGGGCGGGGGAGTGGCCGCGCAGGTGCCGGCCCTTTGCGCCTGCGCCCTGCTCGCCCTGCCTAGCCAGGTGCGCCCCGCCCCCTGCCTGCCCTGCCACCTTCGGAAGCCGCTTCCAAAGGCGTTCGCCATTGGCTCTGGCGACCCCCGTGCGTTGGGAGGTGTAGCGGGGCTCTGAACGCGCGGAGGACCGTTGAGTGTCGCAGGCGGCGAAGGTGCGAGGAGCAGACCCAGGCATCGCGCGCCGAGAAGGCCGGGTGTCCCCGCACCGAAGGTTCGGAAAGGCGACTTCCGGGGGCTTCGGCACCTGGCGGACTCTCGCGGAGCGCCGGCACCTGAACGCGAGGCGCTCCAGTGCGCGTGCGCGGCGAGGGGCTTCCCGCACCTGATCGCGAGACCCCAACGGCTGGAGGCTTGTGGCGTCGCCTGCGCGTCTCGGCGGAGCGGGCAATGGCGCAGCTGTGCGGGCTGAGGCGGGGCCGGGCGCTTCTCGCCCTGCTGGGATCGCTGCTCCTCTCTGGGGTCCTGGCGGCCGACCGAGAACGCAGCATCCACGGTGAGGGCCGGGCGGGGAGGCTGGAGGCGGGGGGCAGGGGCTCGGGGGTCAACGGGGGTCTGAGCAGGGAGAAAGTGGCGGGGGAGGAAACTGGGGGCGACTTGATGGCGTTCAGCGGGTGTGGTGGAATCAGCCCTGGAGGACTGAGCCTTGAGATGAGGTTTGGGAGCCCTCGAGAGCGAAGACGGGCGAAGGAGCGAGGGTTAGGAGAGTTTCCTTCGGGTGAAGGAAGAGTCTAAGGGTATTGACCAAGAAGGCGTGGCACTGTTCCTTCCTGTGGCAGGAGCGGGGTGAGCAGCCGCACTAAAGACCTGCCTCCTCCTGGCGGTGGAATGTACCATGGCCAAAGCCCTGGGAGAGGCCAGGCCTGTGAGAGGGTGGGGGTTGGATTGGTGACCTGGTGGCCGTTTTAGACTAAGGGAAGAAGCCCACCTCACCGCTGCCTCTTTGGAGATTGGACGAGAGCCTCCCCCGAAGTTTTTGTAGTTGAGTTGCACTAGGTGCCCGAGAAGGAGGGAGCAAGAAAGGAAACAAGCGTTGGGGAAGAGGAGGCTCTGCTAAGGCGCGAGAGAGTATTGGCAGCTGGAGTTGGGTTCTTTGAATTGGTCCTTAGAAGTCGGTGGCGAATAAGGTGATTTAAACCTCTACACTCTTAAGGAAGTATGGTCTGAAAGGTCTCTTTGAACAAGTGTTGTTATAACCTTAACTGCTTCAGACAAGCACCAGCGGGTTTTGAAAAGAGCTCTCTTGAAAGAATTCATTGATTCAGCAAAACTTAACTGAGGCCCTGCTACGAGTCAGGCACTGGCGCTGGTGATAACAGTTAACTCAGACGAGCTGGCTTCCTGCATTCACAGAGCTAATATTCTAGTGGGAGAGGCAGAGCTAGTGAAAGTTTATTTTATTTTATTTTTTTTGATAGAATAAAATCAAATTATGAGTCTCGCTTTGTCGCCCAGGCTGGAGTGCGGTGGCCCCATCTCGGCTCACTGCAAGCTGCGCCTCCCAGGCTCACGCCATTCTCCTGCCTCAGCCTCCGAGTAGCTGGGACTACAGGCGCGCACCACTACGCCCGGCTAATTTTTTGTATTTTTAGTAGAGACGGGGTTTCACCGTGTTAGCCAGGATGGTCTCGATCTCCTGACCTCGTGATCCGCC
>NW_012101332.1:953490-956280 GCF_000951045.1 Mandrillus leucophaeus
GCACCTGTAGTCCCTGCTACTTGGGAGGCTGAGGCAAGAAAATCGCTTGAAGCTCAGAGGCGGAGGCTGTAGTGAGCTGAGATCAAGCCACTACACAGCAGCCTGGGCAACAGAGCAAGACTCCGTCTCAAAAGAAAAAAAAGAAAAAAGAGCAGGATAGGTGTGCACCAAGTCATCACCTGTGGTAACTTCTGGGGACTGATTAATTTCCCTATGCCCCAGGCAGGAGAAAAAAGTGAATTGGTGGGGAGAGGCTCAGCTGTAGGTGACTGGGAGTCAGGCATGCAGACGCTGACCGTTCTTGCAATCAGAACCAGAATTTGGCAGCGCTGCTGGACTTTCTCAGGTGAAGTAATTACGTTAGGATGTACCTCCCAGTTACCTGGCCTCTTGCTACCTCTGGTGCTTACTCTGAGCTCGGATGTGCCGTTTAACCTTTGAGACAGCTGGGTGCGGTGGTGAAGTTACGTGCCTTGTCCGAGGTCACTCTGCAGTAGTAATTGACAAAGCCAGGTCTCACTGCAGAGGCCTTGTCTGTTCAGAGTGGCATCCCTGACTGCTGCTGCCGGCTGGACCTACTGACCTTTCAGAAGTACTAGTGTCTGACTGGGTGAACTAATGCCCTCACTTATCACAAGTTCTGTTTGTTTGAAAGCTTGAACAGCTTAATCGGAGGCAGGAGGCAGTTTTGATTTTTTTTTTCCTCCCTCCTTCCTGATTGCTTCTGTTTTCTCTGGAAGCGAGTCATCCACTGGGAGTGTGGTGTTGCTGAAGCTCCATGCAGTGGCTCAGGTGCTGCCGGATGAATGTCGTGGTGAGGGAGGAGTGAGCAGAGAATGTGTGAGGGAGTGAGGATGGGGGTTGGTCAAGAAATTTATTCTGTGTGAAGATGTGAGGGGGCGGAGGGCCGAGTTGGTAGGGCCAGCAGATTGTTGGAGTTGAGGTTCTGAAGGGAATGAATCAGACAGATAGGATGCAGTGAATAGTGAGTGAGATGCATGAGAGGGAGGTTCTGAAGAGGTGGCAGTTATTGAGACAGGTCTAGGTGTGACCCTGAGAGGGAGGGGGGCGAGGGTGGGACGAGATCAGCTGGAGGTCTTGGAACCTCCAGAGAACCATCTACCTGGATATAGAAATCTCTTAAGAATGATGATAAGAGCAGCGGGAGAGGTGGCAGGCCCGGAGCTAAAGTTGGGAAGAAAGGAGTAGTTGTCTGGGTTGGCAGACAACGTGCCAGGCAGGGTAGTGAATGATTTACTCTGATAATGGGCGTCTGCCAGCTGGGGGTTTTGGGAAGGGTGGAGGGAGAACAGTCCAGAAGCAGCTCCCGGGAGCAAGGAGACCTCCCTACTTGGAAGGGCCCCAGGAGGTGTGTCCTCAGAGGAGATTGCAGTTAGGTGAGAGGGTGGCAACAGTGTTCAGAGGAGAGATTGAGGACATGGAAGATTTGCCGAAGACCAGTCCTGAGTACCAGAGGGCCCAGGAGTTGGAGGAGGGGAGATGGGGACAAAGCAGGCCCCGCTGTGTGAGAGCGAGGGTTAATTCAGGGGTCGGGGCTTCCTGTGATAAGCATCATGTGGTCTACGATTGATGTGTCGGTGAGACTCTCAGTAGTGAGGGCAGGTGGGAAGGGACAGGTGGACGGGCCGGACACGGCCCAGGAAAGAGTGTCCTGACTCCAACCTCTGCAGACAGAGGTGGGGGGAAAGCTGAGCTTGTGCCAGGTGAGAAAGCTCCCCGATCAAGTGTTAGGTACAATTACAGTCTGGAGTGGAAAGCACGAAGATTATGAACTGGGCCACTCCCAGGAAGCTTCACACAGCCTTTCTGTGACTGGTACATGTAACAGAATTGCAACTTTTTCAACGTAAAAATGTAGTTTTTGGCTTTGCCTGAAAGACATGAAGATGTAATGGAACCAGACCAGAACACAGGCCTGTTTTCCTGCCCAGCATTCCCGGGCTGGAGCCCAGTACCTCTTTCAGGAAGGAGATATACCACTCCCAGCCTGTAGGTACTTACTCAGCCTGCCTCATCTCAACTACTGCCTGCCCTCTATCTCTGTAGGCCTTTGGTTTGTGACCCCTACGTTAAACATATGCTCCATTTAGTAAAAGGTAACATGTAACAGTTCTCTATAAATTGTACATTACAGCGTGAGACAGAGTGTGTGTGTGTCTGGGTATGTATGTGTGTTATGGCTCTTCGGGGAAATCCTTTTATCGGTTAGCTGCAAATATACATGATTTTTTAAATTTTTCCTTTTCCCCACCCAGGTGGTAAATTCTGGAATTTGGAAGGTCCTGAAATGTGTAATGTTGATCAACACTGGACCAGATCATGTATTTCCTCCACAGAATAGGAACTTGAAAGGTCCTTTAGAAGTGGCCAGTTAGGTGTAGTTCTTGCTGCCAATAACTTTGTGCCTGGCCCTGGGCATCAGAACTTGTGTTAATGGTTACTTGGCTCAAGGTCCTTTGTGTTTTTTTGTTTTGTTTTGGAGACAGAGTCTCTGTCATCGCCCAGGCTGGAGTGCAGTACTGCGATAACTGCAAGCTCCGCCTCCCGGGTTCACGCCATTCTCCTGCCTCAGCCTCCCAAGTAGCTGAGACTACAGGTGCCTGCCACCACACCCAACTAATTTTTTGTATTTTTAGTAGAGACAGGGTTTCACCGTGTTAGGTTGGTTCAAGGTCCTTTGTTGATTCTTCTTGGGAATTTCCACTGGAGGCAAGCAGGGCAACACTCATTTGAGAACCTCTTCCTGCTTTTTTTTTTTTTTTTTTTTTT
>NW_012101332.1:956330-961816 GCF_000951045.1 Mandrillus leucophaeus
TTTTTTTTTTTTTTTTTGAGACAGAGTCTTGCTCTGTTACCCAGACAGGAGTGCAGTGGCGCCATCTTGACTCACTGCAACCTCTGCCTCCTGGGTTCAAGTGATTCTCCTGCCTCATCCTCCTGAGTAGCTGGGATTACAGGTGTGCAGCACTGAGCCCAGCTAATTTTTGTATTTTTGGTTGAGATGGGATTTCAACATGTTGGCCAAGCTGGTCTCGAACTCATGACCTCAGGTGATCTGCGCACCTCAGCCTTCCAAAGTGCTGGAATTACGGGCTCGAGCCACTGGGCCTGGCCTTCTCCTGCACTTCCAAGGGATTTTCGAAATCCATGGACCTCTTGGGTTAATTACAGTGTCTCCAGAACCTTAACTAAAAGGTAAGCTTTCCAGCAGATTCCATAGACATGTTATTAGTTGCCACCCTTTCTTTACTTTCATCCTCACCCCCATGGGTAGTTATGACGCATGTTGTGGTCAGAGATAAGATGACAGAAGAGCTAAAGTAAAGCTGGTGTTGACGATCAGCTGGGAATTCTCTAAAGCAGCTTCTCACATTATTCTTATCCTCCATAGAAGGGGTGCTTGTCCTACTTGCAGGCAAGGCAGTTTGGTTCCAGGGTAGCTCGAAATTTTATTCACTGATATAGTCAGTAAATGTTTATTGAGCTCCCACCAGTTGCCAGGACTGACTCACTCAAAATAGAGCACTGAACAAAACAGACCGCCTCCCCCATCCATGGCAGACGTGTCGTAATGAGAGGAAGACAGTACAATAAATGAACAGATGAGTGTATGTCTGGTGATGAGTGTCAGGGTTGGTGTGCTTAGCACTGAAAATGAGGGCTTCTGAGGTTCAAATGGTTGCAGTTCCTAAAGAAGGTTGAGGGCCTTGCCTTCAGGTCTCCACGGGAGACTGGCCCCTTTCCACTAGAAACATTACTTTGCGCAGTCAGTATTTGAGAGCTCAGTCTGTGATGGAGAAAGCATACTTCTCCTCTTTCACCCTACCCCCAACCTGTTTCTCATTTTACCCATCACCAGCCATTTGCAGCATGTATGCAGAGCTTCTGTTTGCCGTGTCTGGAGACTACAGGGGAGGCTGAATGAGGGTTGATAAGCCTGTGGCTCATGTGAGGCGGAAGAGAGCCCAGCAGGAGTCACACTGAAATGACTCCATTAGCCCCAGGATGCCTCGGCCCACTGGCCGTGACTAATGTGGACATTAGAATGTAGATTCCGATGTCCTGCAAGATCCTTCTCACAAGTGTCATTTCACGGTTGTTTCTGGCAACATCTTTTTGAAAACTCCCTGTAAAGACGTGCTGATGTTGATGCTGAGGCCCAGGAACTTTGGAGTTTATTTACTTTTTGTTTGTTTGTTTTATTTTCCTTGGCAGGTGAAGTAGGAGCTAGGGTTTAGTTATTCTGAAGTTTACTTGAAATATGCTTTTTATGATTAGAAGTCATTTTAGAAATGAGGGCAAGAATTCACATGTTGTTTTACACACACGTGTTGGAGACGGAGCTCAGGGTGATTCCTGACTGGGCCCAGGGTCCATGGCCTCAGAAGTTCCTTAATCGAAATCCTTCACTTTTATGTAACACTGCTGGCACAATGGCTCACGCCTGTAATCTCAGCACTTTGGGAGGCCGAGGCGGGTGGATTGCTTGACTCAGGAGTTTCAACATGGTGAAACAAAAAATGCAAAAAATTAGTCAGCCTGTGGTCCCAGCTACGTGGGAGGCTGAGGTGGAAGAATTGCTTGAGTCCAGGAGGTAGAGGTTGCAGTGAGCTGAGATCGCACCATTGCACTCCAGCCTGGGCGACAGAGCGAGACCCATCTCAGAACAATTTTATATGTGATGATTTGTCCATGTGTATCCCAGGGTCTGTCATTTAGAGTCTGTGGCATGTTCTTAAAGGGGTGGAAGAAAAAAAAGATGCTACAATAGTTTGTGACCTTTTGAAGGGCCGCTCTACATGAATAGATATACAGTATGTCTGTGGTATTAAAATTTCATGGGGCGATTAGGAAAAACATGTCCCAAAAGTCTCCTTAGGAGGAAGGTAGTAATGAAAAAAGGTTGAGAAACGCCATTCCAGAGAGAGGGTCCAAGAGCTTTCCTCAGTTCTGAAAATGGTCCGTGATTTGCAGAAGGTAAAGAGTGCCTGAATGTGAATTAACAGCAGACAGTTCCTTGGAATATTTGAAACTATTTGTTTCCTTCCCAGCTATTCAGATGGGCTGCTCAGGTTCTTGTTACAGATTGAGGCGAGGGTGAACTTAGTAGTCCTGTTTCAGAGTGGAATATGGAGTGACAGTGGGCGTGAGTAGTGATGGCTTGCATTGTGTTGATAGGTTATGAAATGTAAATTTTTTATTTTTTGATACGGAGTCTCGCTCTGTGGCCAGACTCTGGAGTGCAGTGGTGTGATCTCGGCTCACTGCAACCTCCACCTCCTGGGTTCAAGCGATTCTCCTGCCTCAGCCTCTTGAGTAACTGGGATTACAGGCATGCGCCACCACGCTGGCTCATTTTGTTGTATTTTTAGTAGAGACGGGGTTTCACCATGTTGGCCAGGCTGGTCTTGAACTCCTGACTTCTGGTGATCCTCCTGCCTCGGCCTCCCAAAGTGCTGGGGTTACAGGCATGAGCCACCGTGCCCAGCCTGAAATGTAAACTTTTATATCTAAATATTTTATATAGAAAATGCCAAGATTTTATATCTGAAACACCAAGATTTTATGAGCCTCATAACTTAAGTTGGATTTGTAATTGTAAATGTTCTTTCCTCATAAATACCTGAGTTTTTTTTTTTTTGAAAGGTTCTGAATTGTCTCAATAATGAAAACTTCCAGACACTCAAACCTAGAGGAGATGGGTAGTTGGTAACTTTCTGTACTGGAAACAGAAACACTCAAATATGTAGAACCTAGCCAGCTAACCAAAGTAGGTAGATTTGTAGATCACCTTAAAATAAGGCTGCACAGTAAATGTCACCTTTGGAATGTGGCTTGGTAGAATTGAAGTAGGCTTCAGTACCTCCTGTCATTCAGTACCTGTTTTCTTGAATTCCTGACTTCAAGTGATCCGCCTCGGCCTCCCAAAGTGCTGGGCTTACAGGCGTGAGCCACTGTGCCCGCCTCAGTACCTCTTTTTAAGATGCTCTCATTCATTCCCTGGGGAAAAGATACTTGAAGTGCAAGTGCAGGTGGGTGTGGAAAGCATGGAGGGTTTGTGTTGGTTCATTTGTTTGGTGTTTGTTTTTTCCACCAGTCCCTCCCTCTGGCTTTCTGCCTCCCAGCCCAGCATATCCTGATCTTGTAGCCATGCAGGACTTTGACCCATGTGGTGGTTCGCCATTGTCTTCCTCCAGATGAAGATAATAAATAATTGGTTTGGCTTGAGGTTGTACTTCTGGCCTTCCCTGTATATCCTCTTCCTCCTTATCCTCTCCGTCAGCATGCTTGGTTGGACTTTGTAGTGAAATGTGTCATTCTCTTTATTCTGACTGTCCTTATATTAGTCCTACCTTCATAAAAAATACAATCATAAAGTCACAATATCTACTATTAAAAGTTTTGTGCCAGGCCAGGTGCGGTGGCTCATGCCCATAATCCCAGCACTTCAGGAGGCTGAGGTAGGTAGAGGCTGAGCCCAGGAGTTCAATATTAGCCTGGGCAACATGGTAAAACCTCGTCTCTACAAAAAATACAAAAATTAACTAGGTATGGTGGCACACGCCTGTAGTCCCAGCTACTTGGAGGCTGAGGTGGGTGGGTCACCGAGCACAGGTTGAGGCTGCTGTGAGCCGAGATTGTACCACTGTACTCCAGCCTGGGTGACAGGGCAAGTCCCTGTCTCTAAAACAAACAGCTGTGTGCCAAATACTATTTTAAGCACTTAAAATGGATTAAAAACTCCTTTAATCTTTGTAACACTTTTTCTTTTCTTTCTCTTTTTTTGAAATGGAGTGTCGCTCTGTTGCCCAGGCTGGAGTGCAGTGGCATGATCTCAGCTCACTGCAACCTCTGCCTCCCAGGTTCAAGCAATTCTCCTGCCTTAGCCTCCCAAGTAGCTGGGATTAGAGGCATGAGCCACCACACCCAGCGAATTTTTTATTTTATTTTATTTTATTTTTTTGGTATTTTCAGTAGGGACGGGGTTTCACCATGTTGGCCACGCTGGTCTCGAACTCCTGACCTTAAGTGATCCGCCCACCTTGGCCTCCCAAAGTGCTGGGATTACGTGCATGAGCCACTGCGCCTGGCCTGTCTTCACAGCACTCTTATATTGGTATGGTGTGTCAAAGAAAAACCTCCCATTTGCATTGCTTTTAGGAAATGAATCTGCAAGCCCATGAACTTTATCTCCATGGGGCCCGTGGAGAGAAAGCCGACTGAGTCTCTGTGCTTTATTATTCATAAGCCAGTTGAAGTTCCAGCGAACAAATGCCATTTCCCAGACAAGCGATTGGCAAGATAGTCTCAAGACTGATGGTACATTCCACAGCAGGAAACTTGGTCTGGAGAGAGGTTACAAAAGGGAACTCTGCTCACAGACTTGCCAGAAACATTTTATTCTGACCAGATCCAGAACAGGTATAAATCACATGCAGACACACCTTCCCTCCTGCTTGGGCTGAGGTCTGTTCATAACATCCTCAAGATAGTTGTCTTGCTAACGTTCCCAGTCTTTCACCTTAACCCAAAGGGACATGATGGCTTCATAATCAGAGCTTTGCTTTATCATTCTGAACCTCTATAATCTGCATGATTAAATTTTTTTTTAACTTACTAATTTTTTTTAGAGATGGACATCTCACTCTGTTGCCCAAGCTGAACTGCAGTGGCACAACCATAGCTCACTGCAGCCTTGAACTCCAAGGCTCAAGCAATCCTCCCGCATCAGCCTCCTGAGTAGCTGAGATTACAGGTGTGAGCCACCATGCCTAGTGAAAAATGTGCATGATTTTAGAAATTAGCCATACCTAAATCAACAGAATATGGGACTTAATAAAAGAACAAGGGGTTTATTCATTGTTTATTGCATGTGTTATTGTTGCCTGTTATGAAAGAGGAAAAAAGCACAGAGGAAGATTGCCCCAGGTAGCACAGCTGGCTTGTGCGAAGCAGCCAGGGATTTATGTGCTCATTGGTCCTTTGCTGGAACAGCTCAGGGTGTAGGCTTTTTCCTCTAATCTGCCCTACACACTTTTGCCAAATGACTCTTCCTTATTGTGTTACTCCCCTATACCAAAGCATAGCTTACAAACTCTTTGAATTGAGGGTGTGATTATAATCTTTTACCTTTTTCCTTTTTTTTTTTTTTTTTTGAGACGAAGTCTGGCTCTGTCGCCCAGGCTGGAGTGCAGTGGCCGGATGTCAGCTCACTGCAAGCTCCGCCTCCCGGGTTCATGCCATTCTCCTGCCTCAGCCTCCAGAGTAGCTGGGACTACAGGCGCCCGCCACCACGCCCGG
>NW_012101332.1:962516-967505 GCF_000951045.1 Mandrillus leucophaeus
CCACCAGGCCTGGCTAATTTTTTGTATTGTTAGTAGAGATGGGGTTTCACCATGTTTGCCAGGATGGTCTTGACCTCCTGATCTCGTGATCTGCCTGCCTCGGCCTCCCAAAGTCCTGGGATTACAGGTGTGAGCCACCGCGCCTGCCCTTCTGTGATTTTTCTCTATCCAACTGAGTTTTGTGGCTCCAGCTTAATTGCAAACCCTGGGAGGACAAGAACTATATCCCCAGTCAGTCTGGACAATTCCAGTTCACGCTACCATATGTCTCAGGGTAGCCGTTGAGAGCACCTCCTTCCATTGTAAAAAGTGTCTGGGGCGCAAGCAGTCCACCTGTCTTGACCTCCCCAAGTGCTGGGATTACAGGGGTGCATCACCACGCCTGGCCCTTTTTTCTCGTTGTTTGAGTTAGGGTCTCGCTTTGTCGCCTAGGCTGGAGTGCAGGGGCACAATCATTGCTTACTGCAGCCTCCACCACCCAGGCTCAAGCGATCCTTCCATCTCAGCCCCCCTGAGTAGCTGGTACTGCAGATGCACACCACCACACCCAGCTAATTTAAAAAAAAAAAAAAAAATTGTAGAGATGATGTCTCACTGTGTTGTCCAGGCTGGTCTCAAACTCCTGGCCTCAAGCCATCTTCCCCCTTCAGCCTCTCAAAGTGCTAGGATTACAGGTGTGAGCCACCACGCCCTGCCTAATTTTTTTTCTTTTTTCTTTTTTTTTTCTTTTTTTGAGACAGTCTCGCTCTGTCATCCAGGCCAGAGTGCAGTGGCATGATCTCAGCTCACTGCAACCCCTGCTTCCCAGGTTCAACCAATTCTCCTGCCTCAGCCTCCTGAGTAGCTGGGACCACAGGCACATGCCACCACGCCCGGGCGTTTTTTTGTTTTTTTGTTATTTTTTTTTTTTGAGATGGAGACAAACTTGACCAACATGGTGAAACCCTGTCTCTACTAAATACAAAAAAAAAATTAGCTGGGCTGGGAGGCTGAGGCAGGAGAGTCTCTTGAACTCCAGAGGCAGAGGTTGCAGTGCGCTAAGATCGTGCCATTGCACTCCAGCCTGGGCAACAACAGCAAAACTTTGTCTCAAAAAAAAAAAAAAAAAGAAGAAGAAATGAAAAACCACATAACAGCCTCTTTCCTTCCTCTAGTGCCTTTCTCCAAAGGTAGATTAATACATGCATCCTGAAGCTTTTTAATAGATAAGCCATTCTTTTGCTTTTTCTTCCCTCTTACTCGTTTTTCTGTCCTGGCACATACACATACACATTTGTGTATTTCATTTTATCCTGTTTTCCATTGCTGATCAGCCGACCTTGTATTTAAACCGTTCTGAGTATTCCCTTGTGTGGACGTCTCAGAAGCCATTTAGCTAGCACAAGCAGAATGTCTCAACGATGCATTTTAGCTGTTGAAGGTCTGTGAACACCAGAACCTTTGTGGATGTGGTAATAGTTGCCCCTGTTCTTTGAAACTCTTGGATTAAATGACTCTTCAGAGCTTTCTTTGCTTTTTGATACTAAGGAGTGGCCTGTAGCCTATCCTAGTTTTCAATGTAAAATATGCTTTTCTATGTCTGGGGATTTGTATAGCAAATAATTTCTCCTTGGTTACTATCCTTAGAATTCCAAGTGTCTTTAATGAAAAGAGGAGAGTTGTTTTTAGTGATGTGAGTTGTTTTTAGGAAAGGTGTCCTGCAGTGTTTTTCACTAAGGTGGCTCATGCCTGTAATCCCAGCACTTTGGGAGGCCAAGGTAGGCAGATCACTTGAGGTCAGAAGTTTGAGGCCAGCCTGGCCAACACAGCAAAACTCTATCTACTGAAAATACACAAAGTAGCCAAGTGTGGTGGTGTACTCCTGGAGTCCTAGCTACTCGGGAGGCTGAGGCAGGAGATCACTTGAACCCGGGAGGCAGAAGTTGCAGTGAGCCGAGGTTGTGCTATTGCACTCCAGCCTGGACAACAGAGTGAGACTGTCTTAAAAAAAAAAAAAAAAGAACAGGCCAGACGCGGTGGCTCAAGCCTGTAATCCCAGCACTTTGGGAGACCGAGACGGGCAGATCACTAGGGTCAGGAGATTGAGACCATCCTGGCTAACACGGTGAAACTCCGTCTCTACTAAAAAATACAAAAAACTAGCCGGGTGAGGTGGCAGGTGCCTGTAGTCCCAGCTACTCAGGAGGCTGAGGCAGGAGAATGGTGTAAACCCAGGAGGCGGAGCTTGTAGTGAGCTGAGATGCGGCCACTGCACTCCAGCCTGGGCGACAGAGCCAGAATCCGTCTCAAAAAAAAAAAAAAACCAAAAAACAAAAAACATACAATGGAGTGGTAAACCAGCTTACGGGAGGTGTTGCACTTCCCTCTGCCATTGGAGAGACTCTGGATCTGCAGCCAGGGGAGCTTGTGAAGGCTTCTTGTCCACAGAAATGAGGGCGGCAGTTGTAACTTTCTGGATGGTGGCCCAGAGGAAGCAACGCTGGCAAAGCCTCTTCTGTGAAGCAGCTCTCAGAGCAATTTTGTGACATTGAAAGAGCAAAGGATAAAACGTTGAAAGCTGATCCAGATCTAGAAAAGTGTTTGGCAGTTGCTAGAAAAGGTGTAGAAATGATGCTTGCCCTTAGTCGTAAGTTATATGGTGAGAAGACCACAAGCACGGTTCAAACTCCCCTTAGAAATTCTTTTGCAAAGAAATTAACACTGTAATCCTAAATGTTTCTAATGTTTTAATTTACAGTATGCTAAATAAATACTCTTTTGTTTGTTTGTTTTGTTTTGTTACTCTGCATTTATAGCCAATAGAGTTTGTTTTGGTTTTTTTTCCTTATTTTTTTGAGACAGGGTCTTGCTCTGTCGCCCAGGCTAGAGTGCAGTGGCGCGATGTCAGCTCACTGCAACCTCTGCCTCCCAGGTTCGAGTGATTCTCCTGCCTTAGCCTCCCGAGTAGCTGGGGCTACAGGCACGTGCCACCACGCCTGGCTAAGTTTTGTATTTTTAGTAGAGATGGGGTTTTGCCATGTTGGCCAGGGTGATCTCGAAATCCTGACCACAGGTATGAGCCACTGCACCTGGCCAAAAAAATTTTTTTATTTGTTGTAGACAGGGTCTCACTGTGTTGCCCAGGCTGGTCTTGAACTCGTGACCTCAAATGATCCTCCTGCCTTGGCCTCCCAAAGTGCTGGGATTATAGGTATGAGCCACCATGCCCAGCTTGACAAAAGTTTTTTTTTTTTTTTTGAGAGATGAAGCTTCACTCTTGTTGCCCAGCTGGAGTGCAGTGGATCAGCTCACTGCAACCTGCACCTCCTGGGTTCAAGCAATTCTCCTGCCTCAGCCTCCTGAGTAGGTGGGATTACAGCCACGTGCCACCATGCACGGCTAATTTTGTATTTTTAGTGCAGATGGGGTTTCTCCATGTTGGTCAGGCTGGTCTCGAACTCCTGACCTCAGGTAATCCACCCACCTCAACCTGCCAAAGTGCTGGGATTACAGGCATGAGCTACCATGCCCAGCTGACAAAAATTTTTAAATGTCGTTGAGCAATATCATTTTTCCCACTAATTATCAGATTGCTTTGTGTGATCACACACTGACGGGCAGGCAAATTGCTGCCTGTGTTTGCTATTTGGCCCCTTATAGAAAACATTTGCAGACCCTTGTTCTAGAAAAAAGATAGGTGGGAGGAGGAGTAGGAGAAGCATTTCAGGAGTGGTTTTGGGCTTTCCTGTTCTGCATGTGGTGAGGCAAGAAGCTCTTATGCTTCAGCTTATAGCACTCATGGGAGTGTGTCAATAACTAGAACTCTAGGAAAGTTATTTTTGCTTGTTTTAAAAATAAGCTTGTTTTGGGGCCAGGCATGGTGGCTCACGCCTGTAATCCCAGCACTTTGGGAGGCCGAGTTGGGTGGACTACAAAGTCAGGAGATCGAGACCATCCTGGCTAACACAGTGAAGCCCCGTCTCTACTAAAAATACAAAAATTAGCCAGGCATGGTGGCGGGCGCCTGTAGTCCCAGCTACTCGGGAGGCTGAGGCAGGAGAATGGCATGAACCCGGGGGGGCAGAGCTTGCATGAGCCGAGATTGCACCGCTGCACTCCAGCCTGGGCGACAGAGCAAGACTCCATCTCAAAACAAACCAAAAAGCTTGTTTTAGTGGATATAAAAACATGAATAAAAGAAAACGCCAAGTTCAAGATGGTAGGGGGTTAATTTGGAAGAGGCAGAGCAAATGTGATTGAATGAGGGGTATGCAAAGGGTTTCTGCTCTATCCATGTTTTATTTATTTATTTTTGGAGAACGAAGTCTCGCTTTGTTGTCCAGGCTGGAGTGCAGTGGCACGATCTCGGCTCACTGCAACCTCCACCTCTTGGGTTCAAGTGATTCTCCTGCCTCAGCCTCCTGGGTCGCTGGGACTACAGGCGTGCTCTTCCATGCCCTGCTAATCTTTGTATTTTTCAGTAGAGACGGAGTTTCACCTTATTGGCCAGGCTGGTCTCGAACTCCTGACCCCAGGTGATCTGCCTGGCCAGCCTACTCTATGTTTTAGTCCTTGAGAATATTAGAATTTGTTGACACTGAGATGTGGATATACCAGACATGGGGTATTTTCTGTATTCGTCAGCATATTTGAAGTATTTCATTAAAGTACTTACTTTGCAAAGTAGACACAGCTGCAGTTACGCATTTTTGGAAAATGATTAGGTACTATCTCAACTGTTTTTGTTTTTGTTTTTGAGACGGGGTCTCTGTCACCCAGGTCTGAGTGCAGTGGCGCAATCTCAGCTCACTGCATCCTCTGCCTCCCGGCACAGGTGATCCTCCTACCTCAGCCTCCCAAGTAACTGGGACCACAAGTGCACACCACCACGCCCGGCTCATTTTTTAAATATTTTCGAGCACAAGTAATTGCCTTATCTCAGCCTCCCAAAGTACTGGGGTTACAGATGTGAGCCACTGGCCCAGTACTATCTTCTTTTTTTTTTTTTTT
>NW_012101332.1:974220-975951 GCF_000951045.1 Mandrillus leucophaeus
CCCGAGTAGCTGGGACTACAGGTGCCCACCACCATGCCTAGCTAATTTTTGTATTTTTAGTAGAGACGGGCTTTTACCGTGTTGGCCAGGCTGGTCTTGAACTCCTGACCTCAGGTGATCCGCCCACCTCAGCCTTCCAAAGTGCTGGGATTACAGGCGTGAGCCACCGTGCCTGGCCATAAAGAGATGTTTCTAAATTTTCCCGGGACAACAGTGAAGTTCTGCCTTTCCTTCCTACTTTACCCAAGGAACCTGAAAATAAGGCTGCTTTCTGAAACTTTAAACTACTAAGTCAACGTGTGATATTTAGAGCAGATGTGAGCAACTGCCTAGACACAGAATGGCTTCCCAGGCTCGCAAGACTTGTCATGAAGGCCCCGGCATGCGGACAGAAAGCGTCCAAGCTAGAAAAGGCGCTGGCTCACAGCAGCAGCCCGGAAAGGAAGCATCTCAGGGACAGCTCGTGACCGTGCTCTGAAAGAGCTGTCCTGAGCCGCTAATGTGAGCATTTGGTCTGCCTGACAGATTCCGATGGCAAGAATGTTCCTAGGAATCATACAGTAAACTAACTTTATTCTGACTCCAAGCATCGTGTTCCATTGACGCTTGCTTTCCAAGGTGTTTTGCTGATTCACATCAACACACAACCTGCTTGACGGAATACAGTGATGTTCTCACTGTAAATTCATCACCTGCTGCTAAGGTCTCATGTATCATCCCGTGCGCTGTTAGCTGAGGCCAGCGCTCCTGTGTCTCCTAAGCACTAGGGCACTGGCAAGAGTGCATGTCTGCGCCTATAAAGATGATGGCCAGGTTGCGGGCAGGGTTGAATTCACCAAGGTAGCTAGCTTCCATCCGTCCCTCGATAGGCATTTTTTCTCCTTCTACACACCCTCGGGCGTCTGCACATGCCACGTGTACCTGGCACCCTTGCTTACGAAGTTAACGAATTCCTGCCATGATACTGTGGGTCACCCTGCTTCATTCTCAGGTGTGGTGTCGGGTGGTTCCTGGTTCCTGCCTGGGCGCCCGGTGTTGTGGGCCCTCCCTCAGGTTATTGTTTTTGTTTTGAGATGTAATTCACATGTCATGTGATTCACCCATTGAAGGTGTACAATATTCCCCTCAGGTTTGTTGTGGAAAAAGACTGTGTCTGACACTGCTCAGGAAGCTAGGACACAAAGCAGCCAGAGTGGCTGGCCGCCAGGGCTCAGCGTGGCAGGGCAGTGGAGAGGCTGCTGGCACCTCTGTAGCCGCCCCTGCCTTGATGCTGTTTTCAGCTTTGGATTGTAACTGGGTCCCACGTGGGTCCCCTTCATCTCATCTTGTTGGTGGCAGTGTTGCTTCCAGCGTTAGGCTGGGTAGAGTCACACACCGGAGGACCTCCTCCTGCTGTTTTCTCTGGACGTTGTTGATTATGTGTTTTGTGACCTTTGGCATATTGTACCTATTCCAGGTGTACAGCCAGCTGGTTCTGGTTGATGTGTAATGGACAAAAGGTGCCCCTATTTAAAAAAAAAAAATTTTTTTTTCTGCTTGTAGTCCCAGCTACTCAGGAGGCTGAAGTGGGAGGGTCACTTGAGCCTAGGAGGCGAGGCTTCAGTGAGCCATGGTCCTGCAGCTGCACTCCAGCTTGGGTGACAGAGGAAGACCCTATCTCAAAAACACTTATATAGGCCGGGTGCGGTGGCTCACACCTGTAATCTCAGCACTTTGTGGGGCCAAGATGGG
>NW_012101332.1:979002-980904 GCF_000951045.1 Mandrillus leucophaeus
GCCACCTCGCCCAGCTAGTTTTTTGTATTTTTTAGTAGAGATGGGGTTTCACTGGGTTAGCCAGGATGGTCTTGATCTCCTGACCTCGTGATCCGCCTGTCTTGGCCTCCCAAAGTGCTGGGATTACAGGCTTGAGCCACCGCGCCCGGCCGACTCTAGCCATTTCTGATGCTTTTCCAAAAGAAAGTTATTCTTCCCTAAAGGCAGGAATTCTACTTTTGCTTAGATATTCTGAAGCTTATGAGTTCATCCAAATTTGGTTCCTTTCAGCATTTTCCTCTTGGTCTGTCTCGGTTTTGAAAACATACAAAATGTACTTAATTTTGCCCTAGCATTTGTCAGCATACAAAATAGCACTTGAGTTATGTTTTTCATGATTGCTTCCCAATACTATTCTAAGACCAATATAGCATTTTGTCATTTCATCATAATAGAATTCCTCATTAAGGAGTAACTTTCTAAAAATGTGTCCAACTCATTTCCCCCCAGCCTTGGCCGTTTCCTTTGGTATGTTGGTGTCCATGACCCTGTCACTGAGTGTGACTGAAAACAGAGGCCTGGCAGAGGGCCTGCCCTTGGTGAGCCCTCAGATTGTGATAAAGACCCTGAGGAATGTTTTGGCTTTTAGGCAACCTCAGTTCTGTTTTCCTACTGCCTGTTGATGCATCGGCTTTTTCTTCCCATCAGTCTGAAGGGTCATGTTAGTGCCTGGGCTCCCATCAGACCATGGGAAACTCATCCTGGCACTGCTGCCTGCCTCACTTTAACCACATCGAGTCTCAGCATTCTTGTTTGTAAAGTGGGGATATTGTTACATGATTCACAGTTTTATTGTGACCATTAGAGGTAGGGCACGTGATATGCCAGGCATCATGCTTGGCAAAGGCAATAAGTAATGCAACCAGGCGCCGTGGCTCACGTCTATGATCCCAGCACTTTCAGAGGTGGAGGCTGGAGGATCACTTGAGACCAGCCTGGGCAACATGGTGAGAACCCCATCTTTACAAAAAATAAAAGTTAGCCGGGCGTGGTGGTGCGTGCCTGTAGTCCCAGCTACTCAGGAGGCTGAGGTGGGAAGATTGCTTAAGCTCAGGAGGTCGAGGCTGCAGTGAGCTGTGATCATGCCATTACACTCCAGCCTGGGTGACAGAGTGAGACTGAGTCTCAAAACAAATAAATAAATACAAGGTTTTTGCAGAACAATGAATGAGAAAATGCATTGTTGTTATTTGTGGTGGAAGTGAATACTACATGGCATGTGTTTCCTGAAGGAACACTGCCTCCATTAAAACAAATGAGCAAACAAAATCCCTTTTCATGACTTCAGTTCTCTCAGGCCTGAGAGTAAAGTTTACATCATAGATGCTTAAAAACAATTCAGTTAGTAAAAGCATGTGACAAGATGAGATGATTTGCCTTCAACAAGGAGCTTCCTTCCATACGCACAGAAAGATGCGTGTCTTAACACAGTAAGGACGTGGTTAAATTTAGTCTTAATTGAACCTAACTTCAGCCAATTAATGTGCTACTTAGAACTCTTTTACTCAAATGAAATTTGAGTGAAAAAAAAAAAAATTTTTTTTTGGCCAGGTGCGGTGGCTCATGCCTGTAATCCCAGCACTTGGGGACGCTAAGGCGGGTGGATCACCTGAGGTCAGGAGTTCGAGACCAGCCTGACTAACATGGAAAAACCACGTCTCTCCTAAAAGTACAAAATTAGTGGGCGTGGTGGCGCATGCCTATAATCCCAGCTACTCAGGAGGCTGAGGCAGGAGAATCGCTTGAACCTGGGAGGCGGAGGTTGCAGTGAGCCGAGATTGCACCATTGCACTCCAGCCTGGGCAACAAGAGTGAAACTCCATCTTAAAAAAAAGGAAAAAAAAATTCATTATAAGAATTTTC
>NW_012101332.1:986139-1005421 GCF_000951045.1 Mandrillus leucophaeus
GGGTGCGGTGGCTCACACCTGTAATCTCAGCACTTTGTGGGGCCAAGATGGGCGGATCACCTGAGGTCAGGAGTTCGAGACCAGCCTGGCCAACATGGTGAAACCCCGTCTCTACTACAAATACAGAATTAGCCAGGTGTGGCGCATGCCTGTAATTCCAGCTACTTGGGAGGCTGAGGCAGGAGAATAGCTTGAACCCGGGAGGCGGAGATTGCAGTGAACCGAGATCATGCCATTGTACTCCACCCTGGGCAACAAGAGTGAAACTCAGTCTCAAAAAAAAAAAAATTATATATCCTAAAATCACTCGTTTTAAGTATTATCATCCAAGGATTTTTAGCACCTTCTACAGAGCTGTGCAGCTATTGCCACAATCCAATTTTAGAACATTTTCATCATCCCCAAAGATCCCTTTACCCATCACTCCCCAGTCCCACCCCCAGTAGCAAGCAACCACTCATCTACTTCCCATGTCTATTGATTTGCCTTTTATGGACATACTGTACACTTCCATTCATATGAAGTGTCTAGATAAGGTACATTCTAACGGGTGACTTTTCAGGGTTAGCTTTTTTCAAATGATAGGGAATTTCGTGCTTCAGAAGATGCTTTTTCTGCTGTGCTACTTACCTGTGATTTATTGTGTGGGTGGGATTTCCTTGGAGGCATGTATGTGTGTGTTTGTTTTGCACAGTAGCAACCTTTTTTATCCGTTGATTAGTGTTCTGTGGAACATCTGGTTTCATGCCCATCACTGTGACATATTTGGGGAGACACAACAGAAGATATATCCCTAGTGGGTGAAATAAACCTAACAAACATGAAAACAAGTAGCGAGGAGTCAATGACAACATCTAAGCAAGCGTTTGGCTGTGGGATGCTTTTATTTGAGACATGTTTATCAAGCACCCTGTGCCAGGCCTCATGCAAGCTGGAATGCCCTTGTGCTGAACAGGCAGAGCTGGGTAAAGGCCAGGGTTAGGGAGGGGTGATAATGTGGTGCAGGAGCAGACACGGAGCCACACAGCCAGGCTGTCTCTTTTCAGGTTGCTTTCAGTCCTTCTGGTGGAAAGGCTTAGTTTGGTGCAGGTGATGCTTCTAGCAATTTTCTGTCTCCCTTTCAAGAGACCGTACCAACCTTTTGCAAGAAATGTTTCTGGCTGGAATTTTATAATATTGGCTTTTGTTCGCTTTTACTAAAGTAGGGCCAGATTTGAGGGTGCCTTGAAACCCAGGCCCATCTTGGTGTGCCCAGATAGAAGCTATAACAAGCCTTGGCGCAGGGGTAGGACCTGTGTTATCTCTGGAGCCGTAGGCTAGGCTGTAGGCACTAGAGTTAAGAAGCTTCCTTCTAGCCGGGCGCGGTGGCTCACGCCTGTAATCCCAGCACTTTGGGAGGCTGAGGCAGGCGGATCACAAGGTCAGGGGATCAAGACCACCCTGGCCAACACGGTGAAACCCCGTCTCTACTAAAAATACAAAAAATTAGCCAGGCATGGTGGCAGGCGCCTGTAGTCCCAGCTACTCTGGAGGCTGAGGTGGGAGAATGGCGTGAACCCGGGAGGCGTAGCTTGCAGTGAGCCGAGATGGTGCCACTGCACTCCAGCCTGGGCGACAGAGCTAGACTCCGTCTCAAAAAAAAAAAAAAAAAAAAAAAAAGAAGCTTCCTTCTGAGGCTCTTGGAGTAATTTGAGTGTTCTGTGGCCTGCCTGGGCAGAGAGTGGACAGGAAAGGTCAGGAAAAGTGCATGTGAGGACTACTGAGGGCGCTGATAGCGCCTCTCCTTCCCAAGCTCACTTCTCCGGCTCTGACCTTTCAGCGCTAAGCTCCCCTTGGCCCTGTGGGATGGGGCAGTGTCCAGAAGGGTCTTAGAGTCAGGGGTTTTTTTTGTTTTTTTTTTTTAAAGTCATGTTTCCGTTGGGCGTGGTGGCTTGTGCTTGTGATCCCAGCACTTTGGGAGGCGAAGCAGGCGGATTACCTGAGCTCAGGAGTTGAAGACCAGCCTGGGCAACATGGTGAAACCCCATCTGTACTGAAAGTACAAAAAAACCAAAAGCCCAGCATGGTGGCGCACGCCTGTAATTCCAGTTACTCGGGAGGGTGAGGCAAAAGAATCATTTGAACCTGGGAGGCAGAGGTTGCAGTGAGGTGAGATCAAGTCACTGCTCTCCAGCCTGGGCGATGGAGTGAGACTCTGTCTCCAAAATAAATAAATAAATAAAGTCATGTTTCTACACTGGATGTGCATGTCTTCAATAATGGGGACGGGACAAAACATACAACTGAAATACAGTTCAGTGGGTGGGTTGGTGTCTTTATTGTTGGGCGACGTGTTTATACAAGGAAGGAAGCACTGAGTGGGCCTGTTGGCGATCTGGGCTTGGGAAACAGCTCACAAAGGAACTGCTGGAACTCAAGGCTCTGGTTCCCCTGGGGGATCTGTGTACAGGTCTGTGTGTGTCCTTCATTGCCGGGATTGTCCTGCCAAGCTAACGGGATTGTGCTTTGCATTTCAGACTTTTGTCTAGTGTCGAAGGTGGTGGGCAGATGCCGGGCCTCCATGCCTAGGTGGTGGTACAATGTCACTGACGGATCCTGCCAGCTGTTTGTGTATGGGGGCTGTGATGGAAACAGCAATAATTACATGAGCAAGGAGGAATGCCTCAAGAAATGTGCCGCTGTTACAGGTAAGACAGTAATAGTTAGAGCTTTTTTTTTTTTTTTTTTCCTCTTTTTTGAGATGGAGTCTTGCTCTGTTGCCCAGGCTGGAGTGCAGTGGTACAATCCCGGCTCACTGCAAGCTCCACCTCCTGGGTTCACGCCATTCTCCTGCCTCAGCCTCCCAAGTAGTTGGGACTACAGGCACCCACCACCACGCCCAACTAATTTTTTGTGTTTTTAATAGAGACATGGTTTCACCATGTTAGCCAGGATGATCTCGATCTCCTGACCTCTTGATCCACCCACCTCGGCCCCACAAAGTGCTGGGATTACAGGCGTGAGCCACCATGCCTGGCCCCTGCTTTTTTTTTAAACAGGGTCTCACTGCAGCCTCCACTTCCTGGGCTCAAGCAGATCCTCCCACCTCAGCCTCCTGAATAGTTGGGACTACAGGCACACGCCACCACACCTTGCTCATTTTGAAATTTTTTATAGAGATGGGTCTCCCTGTGTTACCCAGGCTGGTCTCAAACTCTTGGCCTCAAGCAATTCTTCCACCTGGGCCTTCTAAAGTGGTGGGATTACAGGTGTGAGCCACTGTGCCCAGCCAGATTTTGCTATTTAGAGAGAATTTATTAACTGGAATGTGGATACTTTCCTCTCTTTATTAGTTCTTGACAGTGGAATCTGGGCGATGTTTTAAAAAGCAGAAGAAACAGGCACCGTATGAATGCCCTGTGGCCGTACAGTGGTTTCACAGCAGACCCTCACTCCTCCGCTTCCCAGAAAGGCAGCAAAACAACAGGGCAGAGTTGGAGCCATCATGACCCAGCTTCCTTTCTCCCTCTTTACTAAGTGCAAGTTTCAGAGCAGACCGATGAGGAAGTAGCCTTGCCTTCTTGAGCAGAGGCTTTTTGATCCACTCCAACAGGGCTGCCCCTCTTGTTCCCTGGGTATTTGGGTTATTTTATTTTATTTTGAGACAGAGTCTTGCTCTATTGCCCAAGCTGGAGTGCAGTGGAGCAATCTCAGCTCACTGCAGCCTCAGCCTCCTGAGCAGCTGGGATTCCAGGTGCCCACCACCATGCCTGGCTAATTTTCGTAGTTTTAGTAGAGATGGGATTTCGCCATGTTGACCAAGCTGGTCTCGAACTCCTGGCCTCAGGTGATATGCCTGCCTTAGCCTCCCAAAGTTCTGGGATTACAGGTGTGAGCCACTGCGCCTGGCCGCTATTTGGGTTATTTTAATTGTGGGACAAATGACTTGAATAGCTCACCCAGCCAAGTTATGGATCAAGTTAAAACAAACATACGTTCTGGAATCTATCCTCTTTGTGGCCCTCACCTGCCAGGGGTTCTGTGGAATCAAGGTAATTTTGACCCTGACAACCTCACAGTTTAAATTAAAACCTAAACCCCCCAGCAGCGTGCCCTGGCTCTCAGCTGAGTGACAAGGACTTCCTGAGAGCCGATGGTGATGAGACGTTGGCCCTTTGGGGCTGCTCCATCCTAAGTGTTCCAGAGACCCAAGGGTTTGGCCATCCAAATCCTATGTTAAAGATTTTCACTTTTTTCTTTTTTTCTTGCTTAGTTGCCCACCGGGCTGGAGTGCAGTGGTGTGATCTTGGCTCACTGCAACCTCCGCCTCCTGGGTTCAAGTTATTCTCGTGCCTCAGCCTCTCAAGTAGCTGGGACTACAGGCGCACACCCCCACACCTGGCTAATTTTTGTGTATTTTGTAAAGGTGGGGTTTCACCATGTTACCCAGGCTGGTCTCAAACTCCTGAGCTCAAGCAATCTGCCCACTTCCCAGAGTGCTAGGATTATAGGTGTGAGCCACTGAGCCCAGCTAACATTTCACTTTAACTGAAAAAACAAACAAACAATTACACTGGCCTTTAAGTAAAAAATAAATAAAAATATTTTCAGTGGCACTCTCCCTAACATGTTTTTTTGATGACTTAGCGTTGTGTCTGTGAGCCACCATTGACCCAGTTACTGTATTTCTATCATCAACTATGATTCATTATGAAGGAGGACTTGGGAGAAATATTTTTTGCTACCTTTTCTGAGCTATCCCAGTCAAGAGTTGCCTTTAGCAAATGTATGTGTCCATCCTGGCTGTTCCTTATCTCCTCAGGAAGGAAGTTGAAGTGTTGAGAACTCAGGCAGTGGACAGTGAGCATAGCCAGGGGACGTGGGTGGCTGTGTGTTCCTGGGAGCAGGCAGGTTAGCTGTCTCCCTAGAGTCTGGCCCTGTCTCGCAGGTCCAGAAAGCACATATTGGCATTTGACTGTCTCTTGAGGCGCTCCCATGTGAGTCTGTAAAGAGCTAAACACTGCCAGGGTTGCTAGTGCCTGGGGTCCTTTGCCAGCATATTCTCTCCCAGGCAGGCTCTGTGGGAAGGCAAGTGAGAATGAGAATGCCAGTGTATTAATTCATCATGAGAACCGGGACCGCCCCGGGGAGCAGGCACTCATGTCCCCGGGCCCGCGTCTGTAGTCCGCATAGGCAAGTCTCGAGTCCAGTTGTCAGAAGACTGCTTGATGGAGAGAGGCAGAATGAGGGGAGCTGGTTTGCAAGGTGACCGTTTAATAGCATCAGGCTAGGCCAGGCCCGAGGCTGCGGGGGAACCAGGATTCCCTCCATCTTGGACAAGGTGTAGGAGATAAAATAAACGCTGTGTAAAATTCATCATGTTAACCTTTAAAAAAGTGTTTTGTTCCTGCTCCCCCTCACAAACAGATGAGGTCTTTTTATGTTGCCCAAACTGGTCTCAAACTCCTGGCCTCAAGTGATGCCCCCCACCCTTCAGCCTTACAAAGCACTAGGATTACGGTTGAATTTGTTAGATGATTTGATACAGTTAAGCAGATTATTTGGCCCTGGAAGTCACTGTGTTTTATTTGTTTCTTTGTTTGAGATGGAGTTTTGCTCTTGTTGCCCAGGCTGGAGTGCAGTGGTCAGTAGTGCGATCTCGGCTCACCACAACCTCTGCCTCCCGGGTTCAAGCAATTCTCCTGCCTCAGCCGCCCAAGTAGCTGGGATTACAGGCATCTGCCATCACGCTTGGCTAACTTTTTGGGTTGTTTGTTTGTTTTTTGAGACGGAGTCTCACTCTGTCGTCCAGGCTGGAGTGCAGTGGTGCAATCTCTGCTCACTGCAACCTCCACTTCCCGGGTTCAAGCAATTATCCTGCCTCAACCTCCCGAGTAGCTGGGACTACAGGTGTGCGCCACCACACCCGGCTAATTTTTTGTATTTTCAGTAGAGACGGGGTTTCACAGTGTTGGCCAGGATGTTCTCAATCCCTGACCTCGTTATCCACCCGCCTCACTCCCAAAGTGCTGGGATTACAGGCGTGAGCCACCGTACCCGGCCCTAACTTTTGTATTTTTAATAAGTTTCACCATGTTGGCCAGGCTGATCTCGAACTTCTGACCTCAGGTGATCCACCCGCCTTGGCCTCCCAAAGTAATGGAATTACAGGCATGAGCCCCTACACCCGGCCAAGTCACTGTCTTTTTGAGGTCACTGTGTACATCTTTGCTCTGATTCCCTGCAAGTTGATCTTAAGTTTCCCCTTCAGGAGGCAGTCTTGCTTCCTCATTTCCGAGTGTGGTCTGGCACGCACATTGAAGGTCCTATGTAAAGGAGAAATGGATGCTGTGGTGAGAGGCACACAGGGCCAGCTCATTCTTTGTCCCCGGCAGTCTCAGAAGCACTGTCTCACTATGCTGTTTCTTTGTCTCCTTGCAGAGAATGCCACAGGTGACCTGGCCACCAGCAGGAATGCAGCAGATTCCTCTGTCCCAAGTGGTAGGTTCTTAAAGAGACCCGCGATAGAGTGAGGCCACCGGATGGGTCATTGTGAAAGGACACTTGTCATTTGGGAACTGTCACAGGCTTCCCTCTCATGGTTCTGTTTACTCAAAATTGGCAAACCGGGGGCTCTGCTTGGGCTGCCGGCTTCTGGCTCCGGCGTCCTTACATGGGGGAGTTTACACTGTCCAGCGGACACAGGGGCCAGGGATCCTGCAGCACTCCCTGGCTGGCCCCCGCCTCCTCCTGGAGGACAGGGGATGGAGGTTGCTGCTGCCCATGAGGCTCAGGCCCCTCCCTGCTGTGCGGGTCTCCAGCTGCTCTGCTGGCCCCACTCCCCACCCACCCTTCTGTCTGCCTGTTCTGCCTCCTCTGCTTCCTTTGTTCCCTGTTGCCATCGCTGTCCCCTTCCTTGTGGACATCCTCTGTCCTCTGCCACCCCTGCCTCCCCGCCACTGCAGTGCATGATCTCAAGATGTGTGTTAGCTTGCTTTGTAGTACTGGCGGCCGCTGCCCCATTCCTCCTTTATGGTTTAAGGACTCTGCATCGGGCGCTTGGGGTGAGTGGTCCCGATGCACTACCAGGTAGCAAATGCACCCTCGGGTCAGGCCTCAGGCCGTGGGCTCTGGGAGGCGGCCATGGAGGGGGGACTGCATCGCACCCCTGCTGGAGGATGGGACTCCCCCGTCAGCTGCAACCCACTGAGTGCTCTGTAGCTCAGCAGCTGTTGGGCCAGCTGGCTTACAGAATGCTGGGGCGTTAGGGTGGTCACTTTCCAGCTTTGCTAGGCCAGGAGTCCCATGCCTGTCCTGGCGTTGCTCTGCCTGGCTCCGTTTATCCTCTGCTAGCCCCGCCGCACGCCTGCTCTGGTTTCCATCCTGTTGGAGCAGAACATGTGCCCCTCACTGTATTAGAAAATGTGAACAAGACTGTGTTCCTTATCACATTAGGAGCTATGGCGGGCTTGGTTTCTATAGGAACCCTGAGGTGGCGGCAGGGCCGCCTCATCCAGCACTCTCAGTGTGTGCGTAGAGCCAATTAGGGCTGGGGTGACGCAGCAGAGCCAGCCATGGAAGGGGCTCCACATCCCTCTTTAAAGGTGTGGTGTCCACACTCCTCAGTGGGCCCTTCCAGACCCAGCCCCAGCTAGGCCCATGTCCTGTGTCCGGCCCAGCCTCCCTAACACAGATATTTGTGTTTCAGTTCCCAGAAGGCAGGATTCTGATGACCACTCCAGCGATATGTTCAACTATGAAGGTAAAACTCCAAAGAGGCCGGGCTCGGTGGCTCACGCTTGTAATCCCAGCACTTTGGGAGGCTGAGGTGGGCGGATCACAAGGTCAGGATATCGAGACCATCCTAACACAGTGAAATCCTGTCTCTACTAAAAATACAAAAAATTAGCTGGGCGTAGTGGCACACACCTGTAGTCCTAGCTACTCGGGAGGCTGAAGCAGGAGAATTGCTGAACCTGGGAGGTGGAGGTTGCAAGGAACCAAGATTGCGCCACTGCAGTTCAGCCTGGGCGACAGAGTGAGACTCCGTCTCAAAAAACAAAAAAACTCCGAAGAAACTTACATGTGGGGCAAAACATGTATTCTTAGTTGGGTATTGAGAGACACTTGCGGATTTCCACTGAGGAAGTTGTAGCGCAGGGCTCCCCTCGCAGGTGGTGGCAGCCCCCTGGGGTTAGAGTCAAGGTAACAGGCCCCATGTGGATGCCCCCACCAGCAGGAAGGAGGCCGAGCCTGCGGAGATGCACTTTAGAGGCACAGCCTGGTGCGTGGCTCTGGGATGTCCATTGTCCCTGCCCCTCTCACTAGCGGCTTGGCTGTGGGCAAGTGGCTGCTGCCCTGCCTCCATGGCTGCCACCCTGCCTCAGTGTTCCCACGTATAAAGTGAAGGGCCCCAGACAGGTCTCATAGAGACGCAGCCACTGCACGTAAAAGGCCTAGGACGGGACCTGGCAGAGAGCAGTCTTCAAAGCTCTGAAGCCGCCATCTGGACCCGTGGGGCAGCGCGTCAGAGCCGCTGCGCTGGCCTTGGGTGTAATTTACAGGCTTCTCTACCAGAGAGATGTTTCTCCGTCAGCTGGAGCAGCGAGCCTCCTCAGGCACTTTCTGGCTTGCTTCCCCTCCTTGCGGGCCCTACTAATTTGTGTTCCTTGGGCTGTCTTGCTCCCAGAATACTGTGCCGCCAAGGCGGTCACTGGACCTTGCCGTGCGTCCTTCCCACGCTGGTACTTTGACGTGGAGAGGAACTCCTGCAATAACTTCATCTATGGAGGCTGCCGGGGCAATAAGAACAGCTACCGCTCTGAGGAGGCCTGCATGCTCCGCTGCTTCCGTGAGTCTGCGGCCCCTCAGCCCAGGAAACCCTGCCCTTGAGGACCCTGGGCCATCTCCCCATCCCTAAAATATGAAGGCCTTGGAAATGCTGTTCTTGGGCCCACCAGGGCGGCAAGGCCTCTAAGCCCCAGAAGAGCTGGAATAAAGTCCCTCAGAAAGAGCTCCCCATGGAGGCCCTGGCTGAGGGGATCCCCTATGGCCGCTCTGTGGAATGGGAGCTGTGAGCTGACCTCAGGCCGTGTGTTCTCTTTCAGGCCAGCAGGAGAATCCTTCCCTGCCCCTTGGCTCAAAGGGTAAGTGGCCCCTTACCCTCCTCCTGCCATCAGCCTGCCTCCTCCCTTCCTTGACTGAGCTCAGCCCTGCCCAGTTGTGGTTTACATTATCCTTCATTGCGAACATCATCTTGGCAGAAAGTCATATTTCTGCGTGAGAATGGCGAGGTGGTGGTTTGTCTCACCATTCAGTGTACATAGTTGGGGCTGGAGTGAGTCAGTCACGAGGCAGGCCCTGCCCAGGTAGCGTGGGTGACTGGGGATGAGGTCTTCCTGTTGGGCATTTGAGGACTGCTGCACACGGGCCTGAGACTGGCCTGGGGTGTGGAGGGAGCGCTGTTGTGTGGGGCATAAGAGTTGGTCACGGGTGACAGGATGGAGGGCCACAGGCCAGGGTGTTTCTTAACACAGTCTGGCCTGAGCAGGAGGCCAGCCCTCTGGCCTGTGTTTCTGAGCCTGAGTTGCAGATGATAGTGTTGGCACAAAAGACCTGCCATGCCAGTCTGGCCTCTTTCTCCGCCTGTTTCCCTGTGAAGGAGCTGGGACCTGGCCTGGGAGTCTGTCCTGTTCTAGCAGTGAAACCTGGTTTGCCAGGCATGGGACTGGGAAGCAAGCAGTCTGGGTCTGGAGGGTGGCCCCAAAAAGGCCAACTCTGCGGCTCCATAGCCACATGGGGGAGGCTGCCACAAGAGGCCACACTCCTTAGCCGGAGCCCCTCCTGAAGAAAAGCATCTGAGCTGACCAGTGGGACTGCAGTGGGGCAGACACTATTAAATTTGCTGGCACAACTCTGAGGACACCCTCACTTCCACCCTGACTTCATCCCGCAGCAGCTGTCAGCCCTCCCAGCCCCTGCAGGGCTCTGTCTTTCTCTATTGCCAGTCAGTGTGTGTGTGCACAAAGCCCCTAAGGTTTCATGTGTACACACCTGTGCTAAATGTTTTTTACACCCTTGTGCATCTCTTGGCCTGGGGCTCCTGTGCAGGTTGCCCCATGTATCGGGGGAAACCCCACCCCTGATATTCAACTTGGGTTCTTTTCTATTTCCCTAAGTGTCAGCTGGTCTGAGAAATAAAGGGAAAGAGTACAAAAGAGAGATTTTAAAGCTAGGTGTCCGGGGGAGACATCACATGTTGGCAGGTTCCGTGATGCCCCTGAGCCGTAAAACTAGCAAGTTTTTATTAGCGATTTTCAAAAGGGGAGGGAGTGTATGAATAGGGTGTGGGTCACAGAGATCACATGCTTCACAAGGTAGTAAAATATCACAAAGCAAATGGAGGCAGGGCAAGATCACAGGACCACAGGATGGGGCGAAATTAAAATTGCTCATGAAGTTTCCACACACATTGTCATTGGTAACATCTTATCAGGAGACAGAGTTTGAGAGCAGACAACCTGTCTGACCAAAATTTATTAGGCGGGAATTTCCTCGTCCTAATAAGCCTGGGAGCGTTACAGGAGACCAGGGCTTATTTCATCCCTTGGCTGTGAAAGACAGCTGCCCCCAGGGGGGCTGTTCAGAGGCCTACCCTCAGGGGCGCATTCTCTTTCTCAGGGATGTTCCTTGCTGAGAAAAAGAATTCAGCCATATTTCTCCTATTTGCTTTTGAAAGAAGAGAAATGTGGCTCTGTTCTGCCTGGCTCACTGGCAGTCAGAGTTTAAGGTTCTCTCTTGTTCCCAGAACATTGCTGTCATCCTGTTGTTTTTTCAAGGTGCCCAGATTTCGTATTGTTCAAACACACATGCTCTACAAACAATTTGTGCAGTTAACGCAATCATCACAGGGTCCTGAGGCAACATACATCTTCCTCAGCTTACGAAGATGACGGCACTAAGAGATTAAAGACAGGCATAGGAAATCACAAGGGTATTGATTGGGGAAGTGATAAGTGTCCATGAAATTTTCACAGTTTATGTTCAGAGATTGCAGTAAAGACAGGCAAAAAAAATTATAAAAGTATTAATTTGGGGAACTAATAAATGTCCATAAAATCTTCACAATTTATGTTCTTCTGCCATGGCTTCAGCCGGGTCCCTCCGTTTGGGGTCCCTGACTTTCCGCAACACTCAAGAGTTGGGCTTTTAGTTCAAAAAGAAGGAACACAGACGGCCACTCTGCTGGCACACACATAGCATGGCACCTCCTTTTTTGGGGGAATCTCCTTGATGCCATCTCTGGCAGGCTGTGTCCTCTCCAACTGCAGTTCTGTACCCTCTCTGGGTTGGGGAGGGGCATTTGGTCCTCAGCCTGAGCCCACCTGGATTCCCCAGGCCCTTGGTGAGCCCCACTCTGGCTGCAGCTCCCCTTGCCTGGCCCATCCTGAGGCCCCTCTCTTGTCCTCAGTGGTGGTTCTGGCGGGGCTGTTCGTGATGGTGTTGATCCTCTTCCTGGGAGCCTCCATGGTCTACCTGATCCGGGTGGCACGGAGGAACCAGGAGCGTGCCCTGCGCACTGTCTGGAGCTCCGGAGACGACAAGGAGCAGCTGGTGAAGAACACATATGTCCTGTGATCGCCCTGTCACCAAGAGGACTGGGGAAGGAAGGGGAGACTATGTGCGTGCTTTTTTTAAATAGAGCGATTGACTTGGATTTGTGCGATCATTAGGGCTGAGGTCTGTTTCTCTGGGAGGTAGGACGGCTGCTTCCTGGTCTGGCAGGGGTGGGTTTGCTTTGGAAATCCCCTAGGAGGCTCCTCCTTGCATGGCCGGTGGTCTGGCAGCAGCCCCGAGTTGTTTCCTCGCTGATAGATTTCTTCCCTCCAGGTAGAGTTTTCTTTGCTTGTATTGAATTCCATTGCCTGTTTTCTCATCACAAAAGTGATGTTAGAACCATTTCTTTTGTTTGTCTGATTTATGGGTTTTTTAAGTATAAACGAATGTTTAATAAAAAACATTCTGAAAGAAGGAAAGTAATTACTTTCAAGTTTAATAAAAGGGGATCTTCCCCTTTAAAATAAATTTCAGCATGTACTTTCTTTATGGGAGTCCCAATTTCAGCCCTACCAAAACGATTACAAGACATTATCTGAGGTGTCCCATTCTAGAAACATACCCCTCAAAATAGCGTCTTTCAGATCTTTTTGAATGAATCCACAAGATGAAATAAATGTCCTATTATTGAGTGCCCGTGAACTTTCACCAAACCACACTTAGCCTCACCACCTGTGAACGCTGATATTTTCTTACTCTATTTCACTTTGTAAAACTTCTGGCTACAACCCTCTGCACTGCTCTTGATGCTCCACTATGGACTGTAGCCCACACCTTGAAGCACTGCCCTCGAGGGCGCAGGAAGGGTGCATGCTGTCCAGGCCTCGAGGACCAAGACCTTCCCGGGTTGGAGGGGCTTAACCGAGTCCTTGTGGCGTCCATGATGCTTCTCCTCTCATGATTCTGTGCTCTCTGCATCCTGGAGGGGTGGTGGGAGGGCCCTCTAGGTCAGGCCTTGCACTGCCTGCACTGGGCTTTTCTGTCAAGTCTCCCACATGCCCCTGTGTGGGAACGGGGACAGAGCGCACTGCCCGGCTGAATTTGGCCTCCAGGCCCAATTCTCCTGCCACCTGTGGGTGTTCCTTTCCCAACACTAGACTCTAGAAGCCCCTTTTCTCCCTCCTCCATTCCACCAAGGAGGTCCTGGGGTACAGGCATCTGGGCACCCCATGAGGTCAGGCTGGACTCTGCTGGCCTTGGAGACACAGGAGGAGTGGCCGGGTGCAGTGCCACAGGCCAGATAGTGCTTTCGACTGCTTGGAACCAAAGAACTCATCCCTTGGCCCTTCCTAGAAATCCCTTAGGGCTTAAAAATCTCTTCCAGAAGCAAATTGAGCAAATAGCTGATCTGCTCTTGTCCCACCTCCCTCACCTACAGCAGATGCTGCAAAGGGATCGTGGTGTGTCCTCCCAGCTAAGCCCCGCAGGCCTCAGCCCGCTCTCCAGTGGTCATTGCAGCTGGCTCGGGGTTGGTGAACAAGTGGAATCTACTTAACACATCCCAGACAGATCAGACACCAGGGGTCCTGGTGAGCCTGTGGCCCAGGGAAAGAGGTCCTGGGAGTTAGGAGCCTCTCCACCTGCAGCACTGTGGGTGCGGCCCCTAACCCCTGCAAGCCTGCAAAGTCCACACATGCACCTCTGCCTGGCAGGAGCCTTTCTCCACCAACTTCAATATAGGCTGTCTCCTATCTTGGTCATGTTAAAAAAAAAAAAAAAAGTTGTGCCTTTGGAACTTTTCAAAAACTTGAGAATTGGCTGGGTGCGGTGGCTCACACCTGTAATCCCAGCACTTTGGGAGACTGAGGTCAGGAGTTCCAGACCAGCCTGGCCAACATGGTGAAACCCCCTCTCTACTAAAAATACAAAAAAAGAACAAGGTGTGGTGGCAGGCGCCTGTAATCCCAGCTACTCGGGAGGCTGAGGCAGGAGAATTGCTTGAACCCGGGAGGCGGAGGTTGCAGTGAGCCAAGATTGCGCCATTGCACGGCAGCCTAGGTGATAGAGCAAGACTCTGTTTCAAAACAAAAAAAACTTGAGAATCACTTAATTCCACCATAATAGGAAGTTAGATGAAGGGAATTCTCTGAAGCCCAGTTGAGCTTCTGTAGGTTTCTAGTACAATGAGCCTTTATATGTTTCTAGTGCAGAAGCTGCTGCTCTGTGACCTGTTTCTCCTGCCTGAACCTGCCCCTTTCTTCTTGTGGCAAGGGAGGCCCTGGCCCCACTGCTCCTGGCAGCTCGACTCCATCCGGGCCTCTGGACTCTTTCCAGGGCGACTGGCGGGCCTCACCGCAGCAGACACTCTTCAGGCTGCTGCCGCTGTGGCCCTTGAAGCTCAGCTGTGTCATGTGTTCAACTCTTGGGGCCTTTTATGGCCTGACAAAGGCCCTCTTTTTGTTGCAAAGGCTGCCCAACAGTGGGTCAGTGGCCAAGGCATTCAGTGGCCACTTCACATCCCTGTCCCCCTTGGGCTGCTGGCACCGTTGAGAGGTGAAATGGGCTTTATAAAAAATCAACTCGTTGCTTGTCTGCAGTGGTGTGACGAGTAATTGATCACAACCAGTTAACAGAGTTCTTTGTTCCTTCTGCTGCTTCACTTGACCAGCCTGAAAAAAATCATCTCACCGAAAATATAAATCAGTTCGGAGCTTCTCACTCGCCTTTTTCCTGGTCCACACACTTGAGAAAGGCAGACAGTGTGGCTGTCCCCAGAAAGGGTTCCCCTAGGCCATCTCCTGGGTAAAGATCAGGACAAAGGGCTTGGGGGTTATACAAACTCATAAACATTTGGGGCCCGGTGCAGTGGCTCATGCCTGTAATCACTTTGGGAGGCTGAGGCAGGTATATCACTTGAATCCAGAAGTTCGAGGCCAGCCTGGGCAACGTGGCAAAACCCCAACTCTACAAAAAAAAATTAGCCAGGCATGGTGATGCATGGCTGCACTCCAGTTACTCAGGAGGCTGAGGTGGGAGGATCGCTTGAGCCCAGGAGATCGAGGCTGCAGTGAGACACGATTGCACCACTGCACTCCAGCCTGGGTGACAGAGTGAGACTCTTTCTCAAAAAAATAAACAGGCCGGGCGCAGTAGCTCGCGCCTGTAGTCCCAGCACTTTGGGAGGCCGAGGCGGGCGGATCATGAGGTCAGGAGATCAAGACCATCCTGGTTAACACGGTGAACCCCGTCTCTACTAAAAATACACAAACAAAATTAGCCGGGTGTGGTGGCGGATGCCTATAGTCCCAGCTACTCCGGAGGCTGAGGCGGGAGAATGGCATGAACCCGGGAGGTGGAACTCACAGTGAGCTGAGATCGCGCCACTGCACTCCAGCCTGGGCGACAAAGCAAGACTCCATCATAAATAAATAAATAAATAAATAATCATTCCTGGGTATGTGTGCCTCTTTCTTCCCCCAGTGTTAAGCGCAGGCCTGCCTGATGGGTGCAGCCTCCAGAGGGCAGGCCCACCGGAACGGGACCTATGGGTCTTGGCGTTAGTTCATGTTCTGCCCTTGGGACTCTCCTGGACTCACTCTTCCTAGGTCCCGAAGACAGCGGCCACTTGGTCCAGTGTCCTGTTTGCCAAGTCTCCCTACAGTGTCCCACATCAGACAACGTGAGGGAAAGCATAAGTCTCTCAATTTGTAAAAATGCCCATGTTCCATTCACATCTGACTTCCAAAAACAAGTCTGGGTGTGAGTAGATGGTGAAAGAAGAGGTGAAGCGCTACTTCCTGGGGTGGGATACAGACTGATTTCATGTCCTTGGAGGGAGAGCAACAACCCGGCACCTGGGGAGGGAACACCTTAGACCCCAGGAGGTTGAGGGGTGGGGAGGGTGTAATCCTCCCTCTGGCCTCCAGACCCAGCACCGCTGCTTGGCCAGACTGTCACCTGGTCCTCCTGAGTCCAGCAGCATCTGCAGCTGCTATTCTGACCCACTGTAAGAATAGCTGGCGCAGTGGCTCAGGCTTGTAATCCTGACACTTTGGGAAGCCAAGGCGGGCAGATCACTTGAAGTCAGGAGTTCGAGACCAGCCTTGCCAACATGGTGAAGCCCCATCTCTACTAAAAATACAAAAAGTAGCCGGGCATGGTGGTGCGTGCCTGTTGTCCCAGCTAGTCGGGAGGCAGAGGCATGACCATCACCTGAACCTGGGAGGTGGAGGTTGCAGTGAACTGAGACTGTACCACTGGCACTCCAGCCTGGGCGACAGAGTGAGACTCTGTCTCAAAAAAACCCAACAACAACAACAAAAAACCCACACTAGTAGACATGGCCAGTCTAGAGCCATCCTGCACCTGAAGCCATCAATGGCAGCTCCTGAATGTGGGGCCCTCTCTCCCAACACACAACATGTTTCTAAACATAGGGACAGGCCCAGCCTTATTCCAGTCTGGCTGGTACAAAATCATAGGCTTCTGATGCCCAAGGAGCCCTGAGCTCTACCCCATGTAGTAATGGAGCCTGCAGCTCAGTAGCACCGCCCATGGGGCTTGACCGAACCAATGCTGTGGTGTTCCCAGTGACGTTTCCCAATTCCTGCCTGGGCACAGTGCTCACGCCTGTAATCCCAGCACTTTGGGAGGCTGAGATGGAAAAATCATTTGAGCCTGGGCAGTCAAGGCTGCAGCAAACCATGCTCACAGTGCTACCACTGCACTCCAGCCTGGGCAACAGAGCAAGACCAGACCCCATCTCTAAAAACAAACAACAATTCCTGAGCTGGGCACCCTGGACCCCTCAGGTTGTGTGTTTGCATGTGGGAAGGTGGCCCACAGAATGTCTCTCCTCTGGGGAGGAAGCTGCTTTTTGGGTTTGTAATGACAGGCAATGACAGCAAAGATCAGCAGCTCAGACTTGACTCCCTTGTGTGGGTCCTAATGAAGTGCTCCCCAACCTTTCTGGCACCAGGGACTGGTTTTGTGGAAGACAGTTTTTCCACAGACTGGGGCGGTGGGGAGAAGAGGGTGGTTTCATGATGAAACTTCCACCTCAGATCATCAGGCATTAGATTCTCATAAGGAGGCCGGGTGCGTTGGCTCACACCTGTAATCCCAGCACGTTGGGAGGCCAAGGTGGGTGGATCACTTGAGGTCAGGAGTTTGAGACCAGCTCGGCCAACATGGCAAAACCCTGTCTTTACCAAAAATACAAAAATGAACTTAGTGTGGTGACACACGCCTGTAATCCCAGCGACTCGGGAGGCTGAGGCATGAGAATCACTTGAACCCGGGAGGCGGAGGTTGCAGTGAGCCGAGATCACACCACTGCACTCCAGCCTGGGCGACAGAGTGAGACTCCGTCTCAGAAAAAAAAAAAAAAAAAAAAGATTCTCATAAAGAGCACACAGCCTAGATTCCTCGCATGCACAGTTCACTATAGGGTTCCTGCTCCTCTAAGAATCTGATGCCGCTGCTGATCTGACAGGAGGTGGAGCTCACGTGGTGATGCTCACTCGCCTGCTCTGCATCCGGGTTCCTAACGGGCTGCAGACCAGTGCTGGTCTGTGGCCTGGGGGTTGGGGATCCCTGTCCTAGTGAATGGGAGACTGTGTCCGGGATGTCTGAAATAAGACCTGCTGATCCCCTCGCCCCTGGAACCCGGCGGCATGGTTGAGGTTAATGCTACAGATTGGAGTCCGGTTGATCATAGATGCTTAATGAGATGCTGTATGAAACAACACATTTGGCCCCAGCCTCTGTTCGTCAGATTCTTCAGAGTGGAAGCGGAATGACACATTCATTCGCTTTATCAGCAGCTAACGCGGTAGAGGGCGGTCTCTCGCTCCTACAGGTCTTGCTGAGTGTGCCAGGAATGCATGACCCTGATAGCTCTCTCCCTTGTTTTTTGTTTTTTGGTTTTTTTTCTTTTGAGACAGTTTCACTGTGTCGCCTAGGCTGGACTACAGTGGTGCAATCTAAGCTCACTGCAACCTATGCCTCGCGGGTTCAATTCTCTTGCCTCAGCCTCCTGAGTAGCTGGGATTATAAGGGACACACCACCAGGATTGGCTAATTTTTGTATTTTTAGTAGAGATGGGGTTTTGCCATGTTGGCCAGACTGATCTCGAACTCCTGACCTCAAGTGATCCACCTGCCTCGGCCTCCCAAAGTGCTGGGATTACAGGGGTGAACCACTGTGCTTGGCCTCCCTTGGTCATTTCTTGGGGTTGTGTTTGCAGCAAGCACCTTGAGGGGTGAGGGCGGGCTGGGGATAGCCAGGTAGGTCGCCAAGCTTAGCATGCCTCTTTGGTAACAACCCACTCCCTGTGCAGCTGTCCATCTGGGGGAAACCCACACATGCTGGCGCCTATGCTGCTTCGTGTGAGCAGGAAAGCCTTTGTCTCTGACCCTGGAGTTTCGAGGCTTCTCCCAGCATTTTTGAAATAGTAAGAGGCTCACATACTAGCCTGTTAAGTGGAATCAAATCAAATCCGAGACCCAACAGTCAGCTGGGTGGAGGCCAAGCCTGGGCCTTTCTAGTTGGATTGTCAGTCCCTTGGCACTTCCCAGGGATGGTCCGTGGAGATTTCCTGATGATCAGGATCCCAGAACATCAAGGGCCAGAGCAAGACTGGCTGTGGTCAGAGGGCCAGTCCAGAGCTTTTGTCTTCTGGGAAAGGAAACTGGGTCCCTGTATACTGTGTGCTTAAGGTCATCTGTCTCCTGAGATGTGGTTGATTTCAAAGAAAACATTCAGGAACAGGGATTATGGTGTTTACAGAGCCAACTCTCTTCCTGTAAACTTCAAGAAAGAAACCCAACCCGCCTTGCTGCAGCTGCTTTTCCAGTCCCCCCATCAGCCCTCGGGCGTGCAGGAGTGTGAGACCTGCTGGGAGGACGAGACAGTGCACTCCTTGGTCCCACACCGTCTTGGCTTCCCAACGCAGTTAAATTGACATCCAGAAATCTTCCTAAATGGCAGAGATTAAGTAAAAGCTTTCAGGGTTCGAGTGACCCCCAGAAGGATGGCTGCTGGTGAAATGTTAGAGAAGGGGTAAGTTGACCTAGCAGTGGATGATGTCAATACCGCTGCCAGCCGGAAACACAGGTCCCTTTTTCCTACAGGGAGGAAAAAGGGAGGTTTACACCCTCAAGGCATTTTAGGCAGAGATCATCAGGGAATAAACAGGGAAGGGCAGGCTGGGTGCGGTGGCTCATGCCTGTAATCCCAGCACTTTGAGTTCAACACCAGCATGAGCAACATGAGGGAACCTTGTCTCTACTTAAAATACAAAAATTAGCCAGACGGGGTGGCGCGTGCCTGTAATCCCAGCTACTCGGTAGGCTGATGCGGAAGAATCGCTTAAACCTGGGAGGCGGAGGTTGCAGTGAGCCAAGATCGTGCCACTGCATTTCAGCCTGGGCGACAGAGCGAGACTGTCAAAGAAAATTTAAAAACAGGGCAAGTCAGAGCCATAAATGCCAAGGCAAGAACAACAGGGAAGTCCTACATGCCACCTGTGCCTGTTGCTATGTGAGGAGTGACCAGGGCCTGGGAAGGACAGACATAAGCTACGGTCCCTGCCCCTGTTAGTCACGGTGGATGAGAAATGAATGGCAAGGCTGGGTGCAGTGGCTCATGCCTGTAATCCCAGCATTGTGGGAGGCCAAGGAGGATCAATTGAGCCCAAGAATTTGAGACCAGCCTGGGCAACATAGTGAGACCCCATCTGTAAAA
>NW_012101332.1:1005971-1020392 GCF_000951045.1 Mandrillus leucophaeus
AATGGCTGGGCGCAGTGGCTCACACCTGTAATCCCAGCATTTTCAGAGGCCAAGGTGGGCGGATCACGAGGTCAGGAGATCGAGACCATCCTGACCAACATGGGGAAACCCCGTCTCTACTAAAAATACAAAAAATTATCTGGGCATGGTGGCGTGTGCCTGTAATCCTAGCTACTCAGGAGGCTGAGGCAGGAGAATCACTTGAACCAGGGAGTTGGAGGTTGCATTGCAGTGAGCCGAGATCGCGCCACTGCACTCCAGCCTGGCGACAGAGCAAGACTCAGTCTCAAAAAAAAAAGAAGAAGAAAACAAAAACGAACATTGATTGAGCATCAGTTGAACTTGTGCCAGGCAGGCTCTGTGCAAAACCATTTCCTAGGTAAGTTTTCTTTTTTACAGAGAAGGAAACAGAAATCCACAGTGGCTAACTGATTTGTCCACAGAACAGTAAGTGTAGTGACTGACCTCCAGGACCCAAACCTGCAGCCCTTCTGTGCCGGTGGTGACTCGCCCTTAGCACAGTACCTGGCAGCAGGCGATGCCACCCATTCACTAAGGCATGGCAAGCAGCCTCTCTGAGTCACACCGTTCTGGGTGGTGCACAAAGCGGGAGTTCTCACCCTCATGGAATGCGCGCTCTGCCTCGAGAGACAGACACTTTCTCTCATATCCCGTGTCCAGTTGCAGGCAAAGCCACAATCATTGCTCACCTCCCAGTCACACTCAGGGTAAAGAGCAAGGGTCTTTGATTTACAAGTTCATGCCCGCCACCCACCTCTCCCACTCTCTCTGCCACTCTGACCGCAGCGCAGCTCCTCAGACACAGGCACATTCCTGCCTCAGGGGCCTTTGCATTTGCTCTTCCCTCTTCCTCTATATGCTTGCGTGGCTTGCCTGCTTGTCTTCAGGTCTTTTTTTTTTTTTTTTTTTGAGACGGAGTCTCGCTTTGTCGCCCAGGCTGGAGTGCAGTGGCCGAATGTCAGCTCACTGCAAGCTCCGCCTCCCAGGTTTACGTCATTCTCCTGCGTCAGTCTCCCGAGTAGCTGGGACTACAGGCGCCCGCCACCTCGCCCGGCTAGTTTTTTGTATTTTTAGTAGACACGGGTTTCACCGTGTTCCTGACCTCATGATCCGCCCGTCTCGGCCTCCCAAAGTGCTGGGGTTACAGTCCTGAGCCACCGCGCCTGGCCTTTTTTCTTTTTTTTTTTTTTTTTGATTCTCGCCCTGTCGCCCAGGCTGGAGTGCAATGGCACCATCTCGACTCACTGCAACCTCCGCTTCCCGGATTCAAACGATTCTCCTGCCTCAGCCTCCCAAGTAGCTGGGATTACAGGCGCCCACCACCATGCCCAGCTAATTTTTGTATTTTTTTAGTAGAGATGGGGTTTGACCATGTTGGCCAGGCTGATCTGGAACTCCTAACCTCAGGTGATCCGCCTGCCTCAGACTCCCAAAGTGCTGGGATTACAGGCGTGAGCCACTGCACCTGACCGCCTTTTTAAAAAAATTAATTAATTTGTATTTATTTATTTTCAGGTCCTCCTTTAACAATTTTTTTTTTTTAATAGAGATGGGGTTTCGCCACGTGGCCCAGGCTGGTCTCAAACTCCTGAGCTCAAGCCATCCAACCTCCTCAGCCTCCCAAAGTGCTGGGATTACAAGCATGTGCCACTGTGCCTGGCCACCCTCAGGTCTTGAAGTGTGCTGGAGACGTAGTAGGTGCTCAAAAAATACATGCCGAAGAAGTGAATGTGAAGAAAGGTAACTGCAGATGGTGGCAGGCATGGGCTATGCTGGACTTCAAGCTGGGGAAAGGGGATGGAGCATTGCCACTCTGAGTTGCTGGAAGCCGAGCCAGGCGCCTCTAAGGAATGGACATGTGAGCAGACACCTGAGTATACAAGGGCATGAGCTGCATGCTCATTACCATGCCCAGGCCTCAGCCACCTGCTCCTAGATGCCCACTCCCTGTAGATGCAGGCAGCCCAGTTGCTGGGAGCAGGGCTGGGCTGGAGAGGGACGCCAAGGATATCTCACCTCACAGAGGTAGGAGCAGATGGCTCAGGCTCCAGTTTCTACCCTAACCTGACCTGAGCCCAGCCCAGGGGAGGGAAAACTGGGCCCAGCTGGCTGCTCATTCCTTTGAGAGCTCCCAAGAGGGTGAGACAGAGGGGCCAAGCCAAGCATTGGAATCAAGCTACACTGCCTGCGTTTGAACTATATATATAGCATGAACAGACTAGAACTAGACTACGTGTGTGTGTGTGTGTGTGTGTGTGTATGTGTGTGTGTCGGAGTCTTGCTCTGTTACCCAGGCTGGAGTGCAGTGATGCAGTCTCAGCTCACTGCAACCACCGCCTCCTGGGTTCAAGCAATTCTCAAGCCTCAGCCTCCCGAGTAGCTGGGATTACAGGCATGCGCCACGATACTCAGTGATTTTTTATATTTTTCACCACATTGGCCAGGCTGGTCTTGAACTCCTGACCACAAGTGACCCTCCCGCCATGGCCTCCCAAAGTGCTGGGATTACAGGTGTGAGCCACTGTGCCTGGCCTGTGTGTGTGTTTTGAGACAGGGTCTTGCTCCGTCAACCAGGCTGGAGTGCAGTGGCTCGATCACAGCTTACTGCAGCTTGGACTTCCCGGGCTCAAGTGATTCTCCTGTCTCAGCCTCCTGAGTAGCTGGGACTACAGGTGAGTGCCACCATGCCTGTCTAAGTTTTAATTTCAAGTAGAGATGGTCTCAGTATGTTACCCAGGCTGATCTCAAACTCTTCAACTCAAGTGATCCTCCTGCCTTGCTTCCCTCCCAAAGTGCTGGGATTACAGGCATGAACCACTGCACCCAGCCCATGCTCTATGTTTACCCTTCGTCTTCTTACCTAATCCCTCAGTTTCCTCATCTGTGAAGTAGGGGTTGGAACAGTACCTACTGTCATAGACTGAATGTTTGTGTTTTCCCCAAACTCCTGTGCTGAAGCCGAGTGATGGTATTTGAAGGTAGGACCTCTGGGAGGTCACCAGGTGATGCGGGAGGAGCCTTCATGAACGGGATTTGTGCCCTTATAGAAAGGGACACAACGTGAGATGATCTTGCTCTCAGCCATGCGGGGAGGCAGGGCGGCTGTCAATGAGCCAGGAAGCGGCGCTTCTGACACCGGATCTACCAACACCCCCATCTCAGACTTCCAGCCTCCAGGACCGTGAGAACTGTGTTTCCTGTTAAAGCCACCCTCTCTATATTTGTTACAGCAGCCCACACTCATAAAGACATTTATCTTCTTTTTTTTTTTTGAGATGGAGCCTGGCTCTACCACCCAGGCTGGAGTGCAATGGCACAATCGCGGCTCACTGTAACCTCTGCCTCCGGGCTGAAGTGATTCTCCTGCCTCAGCCTCCAAGTAGCTGGGATTACAGGCACCCACCACCATGCCTGGCTAAATTTTGTATTTTTAGTAGAGACGGGTTTCACCATGTTGGCCAGGCTGGTCTCAAACTCCCCTCGGGTGATCTACCTGCCTCGGCCTCCCAAAGTGCTGGGCATGAGCCACCATGCCTGGCTTGACACTTATCTTTTATATCTATATACTTTTTTCTTTTTTGAGACGGAGTCTCACTGTGTCGCCCAGGCTGGAGTGCAGTGGTGCAATCTTGGCTCACTGAAACCTCTGCCTCCCGGGTTCAAGTGATTCTTGTGCCTCAGCCTCCGGAGCAGCTGGGATTACAGGCGTGCACCACCGTGCCCAGCTCATTTTTTAATTTTTAGTACAGACAGGGTTTCACTATGTTGGTCAGGCTGGTCTCGAACTCCTGACCTCAGGTGATCTACCTGCCTCTGCCTCCCAAAGTGCTGGGATTACAGGCGTGAGCCACCATGACCGGCCTAAAACACCTACCTTTTATTTTTAAAAAACCCAACACATTATCAGTACTTCATGCCAGACACCATTCTAGGAAAGTAACTCATCTCTCACATCATGGGTAGCTGTCATGGGTAGCTGTCATTTACAGATGAGGAAACTGAGGCACGGAGGTGAAGCAACTTTCCTGAGGTCACCCTGCTACTAAGTGACACAGCTGGCATCTAGTGCAGCAGGCTGGCTCCAAGTCTACGCCCCTCACCCCTCAGATGCTGCTCACCAAGCCGGAGGGGCTGTGGGATCGAGTTAGAACACAGGACGCCCCTGGCAGCAGCGCCCTCTGTGTGAAACTACAGCGGAGGAGGCCATATTGCGGCGGTATGCAGGAAGGTGGGGGCACCTCCCTCTTCAAGAACCAGCATCTGAGCTTTTTGGGGAAACATGTAGCTCCCTGAATGCCATCCCCAGAGCCCCCCTCAGTCGGCCTCCCCTCAGGCACCAAGGCTGGCGGAGGCCATCACTGTCCATTTCCCTCGCTCCTCACAGAGGAAATGCTGGGCGGTGCCGCGCAGTCAGGGCTGAGGACCAGGACAGAGGTTGGGTGGGGCGTGTCAGCATTCCTCCAACGGGCAGGTCTCAGCGCTCCTCCCACTGCTCCACTCCTCTGCAGGGCCCAGGCCCCTTGGCCCTGGGACACATCTCTCACCATGGAGTTCGACCTGGGAGCAGGTGAGCTCCTGGGGAGTGTGGATTGGAGGTGGAGGGGGCGGGAATCAAGCCCAGAAGCTGCCCGCACCAACCACCCAACTTCCCTCCACAGCTCTGGAGCCAGCCTCCCAGAAGCCAGGTGTGGGGGCGGGCCATGAGGGAGACCCCAAGCTCAGTCCCCACAAAGTTCAGGGCCGGTCGGAGGCGGGGGCAGGTCCGGGTCCAGAGGTAAGTCTCCTCATCACCGGCTGCGGACGGGCGGGAGGGGTGGGGTTGCCCCTGACCCCAGGGTCCTGCCTTGGGCTTCCAACTTCGGGGGCTGGGTAAGGGGCACCGCCTCACTGCCGCACCTCCATCCAGCAAGGACACCACAGCTCTTCCGACTCCAGCAGCAGCTCCAGCGACTCGGACACGGATGTGAAGGTAAGGGGTTCTCGCCAGCGTCCCCAGGCCCGTGCCCTGCACCGCAGAGAAGCGTCCCAGCGCAGGGGCTGGTGGGGAGGGTGCAGGGGGCGGTTCCTCTGTCTCCTTCCAGCCCAGAACCATCTCTTCTCTCCCATCCCTGCCCTCGGTCCCACAGCCCCACACCGCTGGCTCCAAGCAGCACGAGAGCACCCCCGGCAAGGCCAAGAAGCCCAAAGTGAAGAAGAAGAAAAAGGAAAAGGGCAAGAAGGAGGCTCCTCACTGAAGGGCCCTGGACAGGGCTCATTAAACCTTCCTCTCTGCCTTCTGCGACTGATCAGCGCAGTGCCTGCTCCGGTCCGTCCCCAGTTCCCTGCCCCCTGCCCAGGGCTGGGCCCGCCCATCCCTGCACGCGGCCAAGGAGAGGCTGCCCACGCCATGCCCATCAGGGTTTATTGTTTCTGTAACAGCGGCCACGCCCTGGGGCGATGGCCTGTGCAGCTGGAGATCTCTCAGCACCTTGGGTTGGGGGCGGGGCTGGGCGGGACATGGGATGGAGGCGTCGCCTGTGGCCAGACAGGGTGGACCCCTGGGGCCTGCAGGCAGGAGATGAGTCCAGTGGCTCCCAGCAGCAGCAGCAGCAGCAGCAGCAGCAGCGGCGGCGGCGGCGGGAGGCTCCGCTCACCGCACCAGGTGGAAGGTGAGCCAGTACATGAGCAGAGGTTGTGCCGCTGCCACTGCCATGGTCAGGTACATGCGCAGCTGGTTCCGGGCCCCACGCACCGGGACCCCCTCAGCCGCTGCTTCTGCCAAGATCTTCAGCCGCAGCGTCCGGATCTGGGTGGGAAAGGGAGAGAGGAACCAAGGGGTTTACCCTTGAGTTCTCTGGGCCAGAGTGAGAGCCCCGACATACTTCCAGCCTCTGTCTAGAAGCCCCAGGCAGCCGGGGACAAGTCCCTGGCCCTCTGCAGCCTCAGGTTTCTGCTCCTGGGGCCTCAGTTTCCCCAAACCTCCTAACATGGTGAGGATTTGGGCCCTGTGGGCAAAATATGAGAAGGTTTGACACTCAAATGCCAGGCAAGGTCCGGGAGCGGTGAAGGGGGACTTCGAGGTGGACACCCGGCCTGAGGGGGTGGGAGACGTCGCCCTGGCTGCTGCTCCCCCTTATGCTGGTCACATGGCAGTTTCTGAAGACATGCCAGAAATGCTATCTTTATTTTTATTAAAGGACAGGGTCTCTGGCCTAGTGCGTTGGCTCACGCCTGTAATCCCAGCACTTTGGGAGGCCGAGGAGGGCGAATCACGAGGTCAGGAGATCAAGACTATCCTGGCCAACATGGTGAAACCCCATCTCTACTAAAAATACAAAAATTAGCTGGGTATGGTGGTGTTCCCTGCTTCTCAGGAGGCTGAGGCAGGAGAATCGCTCCTGTGAACCCAGGAGGCTGCAGTGAGCCGAGATCGCGCCACTGCACTCCAGCCTGGTGACAGAGCGAGACTCCGTCTAAAAAAAAAAAAAAAAAAAAATGGACAGGGTCTCACCCTGTCCACCAGGTTTGACTGCAGTGGCATGATCTCAGCTCACTGCAGCCTCAATCTTCCAGACTCAAGTGATCCTCCCACCTCAGCCTCTCGAGTAGCTGGGACTATAGGTACACACTGCCATGCCTGGCTAATTATTTAATTTTTTTAGAGATGGGGTCTTGCTATGTTGTCCAGGCTGGTATCAAGCTCCTGGCCTCCAGTGATCCTCCTGCCTCAGCCTCCCAAAGTGCTGGGATCACAGATGTGAGTTATGCGCTTGGCCTAAACTTTTAAATGATGAGACCTAAGTCAAAGTTTGCGTGAGGCTCTGCCCTGGCTCACCAGCCACCACGGTCTGCCCTCTGCTTCTCACATGTTCACAGTGAATCCTCCCAGCACCTTAAGGTGCAAGTATCATCCTCCTATTTTAAAATAGGGAAACTGAGTTTTTTTTTTTTTTTTTTTTGAGACAGAGTCTTGCTCTGTCACCCAGGCTGGAGTGCTGGGGTGCAATCTCAGCTCACCGCAACCTCCACTTCCCGGGTTCAAGCGATTCTCCTGCCTCAGCTTCCCGAGTAGCTGGGGCTACAGGCACACACCACCAAGCCCAGCTACTTTTTGTATTTTTAGTAGAGATGGGGTTTCACCGTGTTAGCCAGGATGGTCTCGATCTCCTGACCTCGTGATCCTTCTGCTTCGGCCTCCCAAAGTGCTGGGATTACGGGCGTGAGCCACCGCGCCCGGCAAAAGGGGAAACAGTTTAAAGAAAGGAAGTGATTTGCCCAGGATCCAACTAAACTTGGGGTCCACCCAGCCTGCAGACCCCAGTGCTCTTCACCAGCACCCCTGACTCTAGCAGGAAGGGCTCTAGAGAATCTCCTTCCAGGGAAATTCTGGCAGGAAAGCCCCCATGCAAGGAGAGTGGAATGAGGGTGAGAGCCCAGCCTGGAGCCTGTGTGCTGGGGATCCCCAGCCTCTAGCAGCCTGGGTGGGATCTCCTCTTCCAGGGCTCAGGATACCCCCTCTTCCAGGAAGCCCTCCTGACCCCCCCAGCTGGGCAGCCACTCCAGGGCTCTTCAGTTCAGCAATGTGTCTCTGGTCTGAACCCCACACCTGACATCCTCTTCTTGGATGCCTCCGGGGCACCTGTGCCCTCAGCCTCACCAGCCCCGAGCCCCTGCTCACCATGAACACAAAGATGGCCACACAGCACCAGCCCAGCACCAGGTAGTAGCCAATCTTCCCGAAGAGCAGGCCCATGAGGACCCCGCCAATCATCCTGGGGGAGGGAGAGGAGGCTGTGTGAGGACAAGGCCCAAGGGCTGGGGCTGGCATGAAGGGCGGGCGTACTCACCCGACATACTTGTAGCCCAAGAAGGCCACCAGGTCGATGGTGGTGAGGTCGGTGTTGACAGTGACCAGATAGAGGCTGAGCAGGATGGCCACCACCTCCAGGGTCAGCCAGGCCAGGGCTGAGCTCGCCTGCAGCCCTAGGAGGTCTGGGGAGAACCTGCAGGCACCAAGTCCCGCCACTTGGTTGGCTGGTTCAGACCTCCCACCCCCAGCACCCGCCTGGGGACAGCCCTGTGTTGGGTAGGGCTGGACACCCGGCAGTGACCAAGATGGACCTGCACGCTATCCTATTCTCATGGAAATCCCATCCAGGGAGGACGGCAGACCCATCCCTAGACAGTGACACCCAGAGCGGGCAGGGCTGGAGTCACAGGGGGCTGTGCCTGACAGTCAGGAGGCAGGTGTCAGAGAGGGCTTCCCAGGAGAGGGGACACCAAGCTGAGGCCTGCAGGAAGGAGCTGGTCAGGGACAAAGCCTTCGGCCTCTGCCATATCCCCAGGGCTTCACCAGTTAGTTAATGACAGATGTGTTCAGTGTCACAAAGGAAAAGAACAGGGCAGTGTGAGCAAGAGGAGGGGCCTGACCTAGCCTGGGGGGCAGGAAGGCTTCCTGGAGGAGGTGACACTGGAATGGAGCCAGCGGGAATGCACAGGTACTCGGCAGTAGTGGAGGGGAACACGCTCCCAGGCAGAGGGAAGTTGATGTGACAAGGCCCCAGGAGACAGCGCCAGCCCTCCTGAGGAAAGGAACGGACAGAAGCGTGCAACGGGAGGGGCAGTGCAGGGCTGAGGAGCTGAGGCTTGATCGGGAGCCATGGATAGTAGGGTGGAGTAGGGTGGGCTGTGGCCAGGCTCACACCTCAGACAGGACCATCCTGGCTGCTGCTGGAGTAGGGGTGCAATGGGGAGCTGGTGACGACAGAGCAAGGATGAGGATGGGTCTGGTAGCAGAGGCCAAGAGGAAGGGTGGATGGAGAGGGTCGCCCAGCACAGGGTGTGGTGACACAATGCACATGGGTAGGAAGGAGAGGGAAAAGGCGAGGGTGATGCTGATGGTGACCCTGAGGGCTGTATCTTGGGCCAACTGGGAGCAAGGTGGGGCTGTCCTGAGAGGGGAACTGAGACCTTGGAACTGAAACCTTCCTGACCAACCATGGGCCTCCCAAACCCCACCCTACTTGGCCTGCCCCAGGCCGCCCTTACCTATCCTGGGTCCCCAGCGCAAGACCAGCCACCAAAACGTAGGTGATGAAAGCCATCGCTGTGGGAGGCAGACACACAGACACTGGTCACCAGAAGAAGAACTGCCCTGGGCCTCCAGACACCCACACACCCACCCCAAACAGGCCCGGAAGAGAGAGGAGGGTGCAGGGTAGAGGGAGGGTGAAACCTGGAATGTAGAGGTCCGGGGCATTGACGTCAAAGCGGGGGGCCACCGGGGTGTCCTGTTGGTACTGCACCTCCCAGTCCTGCGGGGATGGGGAGATGGGCAGGACCCTCAGAACCAGGTCCCTCCTACCCTGCTACAGGCCCTCCTCCCTCGAGGTGAATCTCCTGGCCCCACCACACATCTGCCCCCACCCCTGAGCCCCCACAGGCCCACCGCAGACCCACATTCCCCTGGGGGTGCTGACCTGGTGCAGGTAGGGGAAGAACAACAGGCCCAGCTTTCTGCCCACATACATGGTGTCCACAGCAAAGTAATACTTGAGCTTGGTGACAGGGATGAAGCGGTCAATCTGGGGAGGCAGAGCTCAAGCCTGAGTGCCCGTGGCCCCGTGCGTCCCCCAACTCCCGCCAGCCCCGGCCACTTACGTTCTTATCCACCAGCTCCTTGCCCTGCGCGGCCAGGCTGCTCCCATAGGCCATGGCCATGTTGGACACTGGGTCAGCCAGGAAGGCTGCCTGGGGCGTGGCAGAGGCTGCAGGATAGCCTAGGCCGCCAGGTGCCCGCTGGGCCCCATAGCCCCGGCTCTGGGTTGAACTTGTGTCATCGAAAAGCTGGTGGGGGTCGGCCATGCCCGGCTGGGACACAGGGATCCTCCGCTTTGAGGCTGCAAGGGAAGAGGGTGGGGAGACCCTGGGGTTCCAGGATAGGTAAGGGAGGCCTGGTGAGCCTCATTCATCCTGCAGTTCTGCCTCCTGCTCCTATTGAGAGGAGGGTGGTGTCACCATTAGAGACACTAGCTTTGACATCAGATGGACTGGCAGGTGCAGCCTCTGCCATTCATCCATCGACCCACCCATCTAGCCAACTATCCATCCACTGATACACTAATCTATGCATCCATTCATCTACCCACCCATCCATCTACTCATCCATCCATCCACCCACCCACTCGCCCACCCATCCACATCTATCCTTCCAACTACCCATTCATCCATCCACCCACCCATTCATCCATCCACCCATCCATTCATCCATCCATCTATCCACCTATCCATCCATCCATCCACCCACCCATCTAGCCAACTATCCATCCACTGATGCATTCATCTGTCCATCCATTCATCCACCCATCCATCTATCCATCCACCCTCCCACCCATCAATCCATCCACCATCTATCCATCCACCCTCCCACCCATCAAGCCATCCATTCATCCATCCGCCCACCCATCCATCCATCCATCCACCCTCCCACCCATCAATCCATCCATTCATCCATCTGCCTACCCATCCATCCATCCACCCACCCACCCATCAGTCCATCCATTCATCCATCCACCTACCCATCCATCCATCCATTCATCCATCCACTTACCCATCCATCCATCTATCCACCCATCTGTCCATCCACTCATCCATATATCTATCCACCACCCATCTAGTTAACTATCCATCTACTGATGTATCATCCATCCACCCACCTACCCATCCATCCATCTATCCATCCACCTATCCACCCCCCACCCCCATCCATCCATCCACTCACCCATCCATCCACCTACCCATCCATCCATCCATCTATCCATCCATCCAGCCATCCACCCACCCATCCATCCACCTATTCATCCACCCATCCATCTAGTCAACTATCCATCCACTGATGCATTCATCTTTCCATCCATTCATTCATCCATCCATCCATGCATCCATCCATGCATCCATCCATCCACTCATCAAGCTATCTACCATTCACCAACCCACTCATCTATCCACCTACCAACGCACTCATCTATCCACCCATCCATCCATCATCCATCCATCCACCCAGCCATCCATCCATCTATCCAGCCAGCCAGCCAGCCAGCCAGCCAGCCAGCCAGCCAACTATCCATCCATTGATGCATTCATCTATCTGTCCATTCATCCACCCATCCATCCATCCACCAACCCATTCATCAATCTATCCATCCATCCATGCAACCATCCATCCATCCATCCATCCACCCACCCATCCACCCACACATCTAGCCAACTATCCATCCACTGATGCTTTCATCTTTCCATCCATCCGTCCATCCATCCATCCATCCATGCACTCACCAAGCTATTTATCCATCCACCAACACATTCATCTATCCACCCATCCATCATCCATCCATCTAACCATCCATTCACCCACCCATCCACTTATCTGATGATGATTATCTCAAAAGCTACTACGTACGGCGGGGAGGAGGGGCTATTGGGTACAAAATCCTGTACCAAGCCTTTTACACAAGGCCTCTGTGCATATCTCCCATGCTCCCCCTCAATCACTTGACTCCAGCCACCTGCGCCTCCCAATGCTCACTGAACGCACCCGGAAGGTGCCTGCCTCAAGGCCTCTGCACCAGCTGTGCCTCTGCTTGCAACGTTCTTCCTCCAACGTCCTCAGGGCTCCCTCCTCTCCTCTTTGAGGGCTTTGCTCAGTGAGGCCTTCCCCAGCCATCCTGTCTACAACCGTACCTCCCTTGGTGGCACTCCCCACCCCCTGCCCTGCTTCACTGATAGCCTTAGAACTCGGCACCAGCTGACATGCTGGCTGTCTTATTTTGTTCACTGTCTCCCCCACTCGAATGTGAGTCCCCCAAGGTGGGGATCTTGATCTCGTTCACAGCTGAGTCCCCAGCCCCTTGCACAGGGTTAGAGTAGGCGCTTGATAAAAATCTGATCAATGAATAAAGGTAGCCTGGGCAACATGGCGAAACCCCATCCCTGCAAAATATAGAAAGATTAACTAGGCGTGGTGGTTCACACCTGTGGTCCCAGCTACTCGGGAGGCCAAGGTGGGAGAATCGCTTAAGCCTGGGAGGCAAAGGTTGCAGTGAGCCAAGATTGCACCACTGAACTCCAGCCTGGACAACACAGTGAGACCCTGTCTCAAAAAAAAAAAAAAAGAGAGAATAAATGACCACCCCCAATTTACAGGTGTGGAAACCAAGGCCCAGACAGCTAAAATGACTTGTGCAAAGGGCCAAACTGAGTGAGTGGCAGAGCAGGAGTCCAGCCCTGCTATGCCTGATAAATATTACAATAATCCTGTAGATGAACTCATTTCATCTTCACAACCACCCTGTTTCTGCCAACTGCCAATGCTATCATCATCCCCATTTTACATGAGAAAAGCAAGCCCTAAAGAGGCTCAGGCCCTTGCCCAAAGTCATAGTATGAGAGCCAGGTTTCAAACAATTTTAAAAGGTCCCTGTGGCCTCATATGGGGAACAGATGAGGGGTGGGCAGGGAAGGGAGAGAGGAGGCTGCTGGGGCAGTCCAGGTGGGAGACCACGGCAGACAGGACTGGGGGTGTAAAAGTGGAATGGGTTATTTCTGGATCAGTTTCAGAGCTAGAAGGGACAGGACTTGCTGAGGTGTGCTCAGAGGAGGTGTGTTAAGAAGTGGGAAGAGGCCGGGCGCAGTGGTTCATGCCTGTAATCCCAGCACTTTGGGAGGCCGAGGCAGGCGGATCAAGAGGTCAGGAGTTCAAGACCAGCCTGGCCAACATGGCAAAACCCCGTTCCTACTAAAAATATAAAAATGAGCTGGGCATGGTGGTGCATTCCTGTAATCCCAGCTACTCTGGAGGCTGAGGCAGGAGAACTGCTTGAACTGGGACGAGGGCGGGTCGGGGGGGAGGGCGCGGGCGGAGGTTGCAGTTAGCCAAGATCATGCCACTGCACTCTGGCGTGGGCTACAGAGCGAGACTCCATCTCAAAAAAAAAAAAGTGGGAAGAGGCTGGGCATGGTGACTCACGCCTATAATCCCAGCACTTTGGGAGGCCAAGACAGGCAGATCACTTTAACTCAGTTCAAGACCAGCCTGGCCAACATAGTGAAACCCTATCTCTACAAAATACAATATAGCAGGGCATGGTGGCACGCACCTGTAGTCCCAGCTATTTGGGAGGCTGAGGTGAGAGGACCTGGGTTGTCAAGGCTGCAGTGAGCCAAGATCGCACCACTGCACTCCAGCCTGGGCAACAGAGTGAGAGTCCGTCTCAAAAAAAGAAGTGGGAAGAGCCAATACTGTCTCTATAGATCCCGGTTTGAGTAATGGGGCAAGTGGAAGTGCTCTGTACTTCCACTTTCTCTGTATGGAGAAAATGGGAAGGGCAGGATTTGAACCCAGCACTCTGCCTCCAGGGCCTCTGCTCCTAATCAATAACCAATGCTATCCTGCAAATATCTGCTGAGATCCTACTATCTGCCTGGCACTATTGCAGGCACAGGGAATGGGTGATCACATGACAGTGGGAATGGGGACAGGAATAGAATTATCCACATCATGATTTTCTCTGCACCTGGATGTTCTCCTCTACACAATGGAGTTAACTGTCCCACCTTGCAAAGCTGTTGTGACACTCATAAACTCCTTGGCCTCATAAAAAGCAGTCCATCCATGTCACTCCTGATCAGCTACTAGCCTCGAACTCTTCCTCTCAATTATTCGTAGCCTGAAGACAGACCCAGGTCTCCTCAATTCCAAGGCAAGCAGCACTGGCCCCAGCCTCTCCGCAAGCCCCACTTCCCTTTTCTTTCCCCCACTACTTCTTTTTTTTTCAGACAGAGTCTCGCTCTTGTCGCCCAGGCTGGAGTGCAATGGCGCGATCTCGGCTCACTGCAACCTCCACCTCCCAGGTTCAAGCAATTCTCCTGCCTCAGCCTCCTGCATAGCTGGGATTATAGGCGCACACCACCACGCCCAGGTAATTTTTGTATTTTTAGTAGAGACAAGAGTTTCACCATTTTGGGCAGGCTGGTCTTGAACTCCTGAGCTCAAGTGATCTTCCTCACTCCTCACTGGAACACACTAGCCCCGCCTGGCTCCTTCTCATAACATGCGGTGCTTTCTTTTTCTCTTCTGAGCACTCATAATAATTTCTTTTTTTTTTTTTTTTTTTGAGACGGAGTCTCTCTCTGTCGCCCAGGCTGGAGTGCAGTGGCACGATCTCGGCTCATTGCAAGCTCCGCTTCTCGGGTTCACGCCATTCTCCTGCCTCAGCCTCCTGCGTAGCTGGGACTACAGGCACCCGCCACCGTGCCCGGCTAATTTTTTGTATTTTTAATAGAGACGGGGTTTCACTATGGTCTCGATCTCCTGACCTTGTGATCCGCCCGCCTCGGCCTCCCAAAGTGCTGGGATTACAGGTG
>NW_012101332.1:1024652-1035821 GCF_000951045.1 Mandrillus leucophaeus
ATCTCGGTTCACTGCAAGCTCCGCCTCCCGGATTCACGCCATTCTCCTGCCTCAGCCTCCTGAGTAGCTGGGACTACAGGCGCCCACTACCGCGCCCGGCCAATTTTTTGTATTTTTAGTAGAGACGGTGTTTCACTGTGGTCTCGATCTCCTGACCTTGTGATCCGCCCGCCTCGGCCTCCCAAAGTGCTAGGATTACAGGCGTGAGCCACCGCGCCCGGCCCCCTCTTTTTTTTTTTTTTTTGAGGTGAAGTCTTGCTCTGTCACCCAGGCTGGTGCAATCTCGCCACCACGCCCGGCTACTTTTTTGCACTTTTATTAGAGATAGGATTTTGGTATGTTACCCAAGCTGGTCTCCAACTCTTGGTCCCAAGTGATTAGCCCACCTCGACCTCCCAAAGTGCTGGGATTATAGGTGTAAGCCACCACGCCCAGCCTGCCCTCTCACCACAAATCTCCTTCTCCTGGGTAAGTTTTCATCATCAGAAGTATCTTCTTCCATGCCAGGCGCGGTGGCTCATGCCTGTAATCTCAGCACTTTGGGAGGCCTAGGCGGGCGGATCACCTGAGGTCGGGAGTTCGAGACCAGCTTGACCAACATGAAGAAACCCCATCTCTATTAAAAATACAAAATTAGCCGGGCGTGGTGGCCTGCGCCTGTAATCCCAGCTACTTGGGAGGCTGAGGCAGGAGAATCACTTGAACCCGGGAGGCGAAGGTTGCGGTGACCTGAGATTGTGCTGTTGCACTCCAGTCTGGGCAACAAGAACAAAATTAGGTCTCAAAAAAAAGGAAAAAGAAGTATGCTCTTCCAGGAAGCTTCACTGACACCCCTTGGCTGGGTCACGTGCCTCCTCTGGGCTCCCACATCTCCATCCCAGCACAGGGCCTGACACATGGGAGTTGAGGCAAGTTAGATTGAATGAACAAATTAAACACACAGCACACTCACGGAGATGAAGAGACAGGAAAAGGGGGCCAACAGCACAATACAGGTTCGCTTCTTAAATGAGCGGTAGGTATGGCCCTCTGCGCTCACGGGGGGGCACGAAACTGTCCTAAGGGTGTGGGCGACAGCAGGCGGGCACTGGGGAGCCACGGAAAGGTGGGGAGCGGGGAGGGCGGATCGCTGACTGCAAATGAATGAAAGTTGCATTTCTCTGCATGTCGCACGCTATCCTGTCCCAAGTTGTTTTCTTCTAAAGGAATTTCCTAAAGAATCGCCCCCCAAGGCGCCCCCTACCCAGATCTGGCATCCCAGCGCTGTGCACACCTCGGGGTTCCAGATCCTTGATCTCGTGACCTCCGACCTGCAGTGACCTCGCCAACCGCCGCGGCCGCCCCGCCACGCCCCTGCCCGCCCGATCTCCTCCGCCGGCCACGTACGCCACTTACGCAGCCCGGGCGTCCCCGCCGGCGCTGCCGCCGCCAATCCTGCCGGGTGCATCCTTCGCCTTCGCCTTCGCCTTCGCCGCCGCCGCCGCCGCCGCCTCAGCCGCGGTTCGGAACGTGCCCGCCCGGCTCCCGTACCCACGCCCCGCCGGCGAAGAGACAGCCAATGGACGTCAGGATTGAGGGAAGGCCACGCCCTCCCACGGAGGCCTTGGCGAGTGGGCAGTGCCTTACGTAAGAGGCGGAGACTGGGTTACTGGGCTCCTGCTGTAAAGCGAGTCAGGGCCTGAGGGGCAGGAGGGCGGGGCCGGGAACAACCCCAGGAGGAGGCGGTGTCTGCCATGGCAGAAAGTGACTGTGTCTTCCCTTTGAGGGGGCTCACGCCGGTAACTCCAGCACTTTGGAAGGCCAAGGCGGGAGGATTGCTTGAGCCCAGGGGTTCGAGACTCGCCTGAGCAACATAGTGACCTCGCCCCACCTCATCCCTACAAAGTTGTTTTTTGTTTTGTTTTGTTGTTTTGTTTTTTTGTTTTTTGTTTTAATTTAGCCAAGCGCAGTGACTTATGCCTGTAATCTCAGCACTCTGGAAGGCCGAGGATCGCTTGAGCCCAGGAGTTCGAGACCAGCCTGGGCAACAGCAAGATCTCCATCGCTGCAAAACATTTTTAAAAATGTAAATATCGAGCGAAAGGGTCGATGGGAAATGCAGTTCTCTACAGACAGGCGTTCAATTTGGGTCGTTGAGAGCACTGGAGAGCCAGAGAAGGCTGTGGAGCAGGGAAAAGAGAAACATTTGTGTTCCTGAGGGGCTAATAGGAGTTGTAGGGGCTTATACAATTTTTGACAGCCCTTAGGTATTAAAGTAATTATTTATTTATTTTGAGACAGGGTCTTGCTCTGTTTCCCAGGCTGCCTCGGACCACCTGGGCTCAAGTGATCCTCCTGCCTCAGCCTCCCCAGTAACTGGGACCACAGGCATGCACCACCATGCCCAGCTAATTTTTAGTCAAAACAGGATCTTGCTATGTTGCCCAGGCTGGTCTCGAATTCCTGGGCTCAAGCCATCCTCCTGCTTCAGCCTCCTAAAGCGTTAGGATGACAGACATGAGCCACAGTGCCCAGCCTTAAAGTGAATATTTAGAGTGAGAAAAGGAAACCCAACAAGTTAGGTGAGAAGAACCAGGTGTCTCTCTTGGAAGAGATCTTAAGGCAGTTTCCCAGAAATTCATAAAAATGTTCTCACATTGCAACCTGGTTCCCTCTGTCCACCAAAAGCATTCTACAACCCCCAGCAACTCATAGCACACAGGTGCACCTGCAAGTGAAGAGCCCTGCCGACCAAGCGTCCTTAGTCTCTCCCCTCTCTGCCCCTCAGTCTGCCCCTTTCTCTCCCTCTCAGACTCCCCGATTTATCTCAGGAAAACATAGTGGTGGAAGTTACTTCTGCGCAGCGATAGCACATCCGGAAGGATGTCAGCAAGTGACCCTATCGCTGTGGCTTCCCCTTCCTCCTCTGAGACATTGTCTTTTTGGGGACCCTAAGGGCTGCTCCTGGTTTCTCAGTGATGAGTCCTGGCTCCACTGTTGTTCCTTTTTGTGAGTGAAATTCTCGCATTCTTCTTCACTTCTGATTTAGCCTCTGTCCCCTGGGCTCCAACACCATTTTCTCCTCATCCTCAGCCCTCTCTCTTGCTCTGGTTGCTCCAGATACATCTCTTCTATAATTTTTTTTTTTTTTTTTTGAGATGGAGTCTTGTTCTGTTGCCCAGGCTGGAGTGCAGTGGTGCGATCTCGGCTCACTGCAACCTTTGCCTCCTGGGTTCAAGCGATTCTCCTGCTTCAGCCTCCCGAGTAGCTGGGATTACAGTTATGCGCCACCACACCTGGCTAATTTTTTGTATTTTTAGTAGAGATGGGGTTTTGCCGTGTTGGCCAGGCTGGTCTCGAACTCCTGACCTCAGGTGATCCATCTGCCTCGGCCTCCCAAAGCGCTGAGATTACAGGCGTGAGTCACCGCGCCCAGCCTTATATATATGTTTTTAATTAATAAAGCAAGCTGCCAGGTACGGCGGATCACGCCTGTAATCCGAGCACTTTGGGAGGCCAAGGCGGGCAGATCGCCTGAGGTCAGTTCGAGACCATGCTGGCCAACATGGTGAAACCCTGTCTCTACTCAAAATACAAAAATTAGCTGGGTGTTGTGGCAGGCACCTATAATTCCAGTGACTTGGGAGGCTGAGGCAGGAGAATCGCTTGAACCCAGGAGTCAGAGGTTGCAGTGAGCCGAGATCATGCCACTGCCCTCCAGCCTGGGAGACAGAGCAAGACTCTTGTCTCAAAAAAAGACAAAAAACAAAAAAAGCAAGTTCATTGGCTTCCCGCTGGCCTTATGTTCACCCTTTACCAATTATGTGACTACTACTTTTTATTTTTTTGAGGCAGGGTCTCACTCCATCACCTATACTGGAGTGCAGTGGTGTGATCGTAACTCATTACAGCCTCTAATTCCTGGGCTCAATCGATCCTCCTGCCTCAGCCTCCCAAGTAGCTGGGACTACAGGCGCATGCCACCCTGCTTGGCTAATTTTTGTATTTTTTGTCGAGATGGGGTTTTGCCATGTTGCCCAAGCTGGTCTCAAATGACTACTTCTTTTTTTTTGAGACGGAGTCTCGTGCTGTCACCCAGGCTGGAGTGCAGTGGCCGGATCTCAGCTCACTGCAAGCTCCGCCTCCCGGGTTCACGCCATTCTCCTGCCTCAGCCTCCCGAGTAGCTGGGACTACAGGCGCTGCCACCTCGCCCGGCTATTTTTTGTATTTCTTAGTAGAGACGGGGTTTCACCGTGTTAGCCAGGATGGTCTCGATCTCCTGACCTCGTGATCCGCCCATCTCGGCCTCCCAAAGTGCTGGGATTACAGGCTTGAGCCACCGCGCCCGGCCGACTACTTCATTTTTAAGCCGAAACTTTCTCATCTGTTTGGTGGGAATCATACTGGGAGGGGGCAGCGGGGGAGGGGGCAGTTGAGAATTCAGTGCAAGTTCAAGTGTCCACAGGGCCTGGCAGAATGTAAGCCTTCCATCACTGGCACCTACTGTGTTACTGTTTCTATTATCAGGTGCCCCTACTTCTGAATTGTCAACCCCAAGTTGGGCTCTGCCCCGTGATCTGCCAGCTCTTTAATAGAACCACCTGGGGCATGTCTGAGCTGAGCCCCAAGCCCCACTCCTCTGCCAGTCAGATGGGGTCAGGACTCTGGGCTGCCCTCCAAAAGGCTCTCAGGAAGGCCCTGAGTTCTGGCTGGAGTCAGAAGTGGAGAGATTTACAGGAGGGGCACAGAAGGAAAGCTTTCCTCTGAAATAGAGGCATGTATTTGTGATTCTGCCTGGCTCGTTTCCATTCATCCTTCATGCTTCAGCTCAGCTAGCCCCTTCCTCAGGAAGCTCTCTTGACCTCCCTAGGCATGGTTGGTTGCTTCCTCTGGACTCTTTCTTTCTTTTTTTAGAGATGGGGTCTCACTCTCTCTTCCAGGCATAGCTCACTGCAGCCTCGAACTCCTGGGCTCACGCAATCCTCCGACCTCAGCCTCCCGAGTAGCTGGGACATCAGGTGTGGGTCGCTCTTGTGTCTGTCTCCCAGTTAGACTGGGAGCCCCATGGATGCATGGCACAGGACCGTCTCATCATTACTGAGTCTCAAGGATCATCCAGCGAGGGGTCGGCACAAAATGGGCATTGAACAAAGATTTGGTGAGTAGCTAAGGATCCCCACTCAGTCCACGCGGGCACAGGGGACACCTGACCCTGTGGTGCCCGCTGTTCCCACTCCAAGGCACACGACTTGGCGAATGGAGCGAGAATTGGATTTCAGTTTGCCCCTTGCTCCGTCAGCCGCGCGCCCTGATGCAGTGCACAACCTTAGCTGCTGTGCGCGGTAGGGGGCGACTCCTCGGCCTGCGAGCTGAAAGGAAAGTTCAGATTCCTCTAACATAGTGAACCAGCCTTGCAGGAGGACGAGAAGGAAGGAATGAGGGGAAGAGAGGACTACTTCCACCTTTTCCATCCCGTTGGTCTCCTGGGTCTGGGAGCGCTGGGCTCCACCCTCTCTGAACTAACACCTGGCAGTTGGGCGTGCCTCAGTTTCCCGGAGGCGGGGCATTCCTCCGTCGCCGCCCCCCACCTCCCCTTTTTCCTCTTCCTCTTGGGGCTTCTGCGGCCGCGCCTCTAGCACTCCCGGAACTGAAACTAGGTGCCAGACGGTCCGGAGGCGGGGGCCACGTCAGCGGGGCCACCCCGGGCTCGCGGGGTCCCGGCGGGCGCCATGCGGAGGGGCGCGCTCCTGGCGGGCGCGCTGGCCGTGTACGTCGCGTACCTGGTGCTGGGCGCGCTGCTGGTGGCGCGGCTGGAGGGGCCGCATGAAGCCCAGCTCCGAGCCGAGCTGGAGACACTGCGGGCGCAGCTGCTGCAGCGCAGCCCATGTGTGGCGGCCCCTGCCCTGGACGCCTTCGTGGAACGAGTGTTGGCGGCCGGACGGCTGGGGCGCGTCGTGCTTGCCAACGCTTCGGGGTCCGCCAACGCCTCGGACCCTGCCTGGGACTTCGCCTCTGCTCTCTTCTTCGCCAGCACGCTGGTCACCACCGTGGGTAGGTAAGCGCCGCCCCGCAAGGCGGCGAGGACTGGGATCCCCACTTCATCCTTACCCCCTGAGGACCCCAGAGCCCTCACGAATACCCTTATTCCAATCCCCTCTGGGCTTCGGATCCCCCGAAAAGACCCCCGTGAGGACCCGGGACCCACGCTCATGATATCCGCTCTGCTGCGGGAGCCCAAGTCCGAGTCCTTCCTCCTAAGTAGGAAACACCCAGCTCCCCTCAGAGTACCTTTGCAGAGAACACCCTTTGCAGGGACCCCGTTCCTCCGTCTTTTTTCTTTTTCTTCTTTTGAGACAGGGCTCACTGTGTCGCCCAGGCTGGAGTGCAGTGGCACGATCTCGGATCACTGCAGCCTCCGCTTACCGGTTTCAAGTTATTCTCCTGCTTCAGCCTGCCCAGTAGCTGGGATTACAGGCACATACCACCATGCCTGGCTAATTTTTATATTTTTAGTGGAGAGAGTTTCATCAGTTGGCCAGGCTAGTCTCGAACTCCTGACCTCAGGTGATCAGCCCGCCTCACCCTCCCAAAGTGCTGGCATTACAGGCGTGAGCCACTGCACTGGGACTCCATTCCCCGGTCTTAATCCTCCTGGTGACCCGGGTCTGTCCAGTCCCCTCTAAGCCTAGGACTGTCCTCAGAGATCTCCAGCAAGGACCTAGGATCCTCTGCCCTCCAAGGGAGATCCTTGCCCCCTCTGGACCCAGATCTCAACCATGCCAGGACCCCTGACTTTATCTCTAGTCTGGGTGCTGCCACCCTTGCCATGTCTCCTGACCCTCCAGATATGTCTTTCTGGGAAACCCCCCTGGAGAAACCCCATCTCAACCTTCTCCTGACCCTGGCGCCCCAGCGAGGACCCTAAATCTCCAGACCTCTCAGGGTATCCTCACTAAAGACCTCCCTCCCAGCAGAGATTCCTCAGCAAGGACCTGGCACCACCATCTGGGACTCCTGCCCCTCTGGACCTAGGCCTCTGCTCCAGACCCTCGTCCCTCTCCTGGCCCCACACTCCCCAGCAGGCGACTCTGACCCCAGACACAAAAGCCATCCCTACGTACCCCACCCCATCTTGACATCTCCCCCATATGGGGTCACCCTCAGTGCAGGGTTTTCCTCCCAATAGGGACGCCACCTGTTCCCTCTGGACCTGGGACTCCCAATTCAGCAGCCCTAGCTAGGGATGTGTCAAAAGGACCCACAGTGGAGGAACCCTGAGTTTTGGGAAACCCTGAGAAGCCAGACTTGGGAAATCTCTTTGTTGCCAGGCTCTGCTGCTCCCCCAGCCCCTTCTCAGCCCCCAGACTTCCTCTTTATTTCTTTGTTGGGGATTTGTTGAGGAGAGGAGGCTGGCGCAGGGCTAGCCCAGACTCCTAACTCCCCCTCCCGACCAGCAATAGGGGGCAGCTTTTGCTTTTGGTCCCCTGGCAGCAGAGCTGGGGGACTTCTCATTAGCTGACCTCCCCTGGGGCCTGCCCACGCTGCCAGGGCGGCCTGACCTGCTTCTGAGCTTCCCTGGGTCATGTGCGCGCTTCCTGCCTCTTCCCCGATCTTGGCTTCTAAGAAGTCATCCCTAGCAGGGCAGGTGAGGGAAGCCAGACACAGTCAGGCACAGCCCGGCCGCATCCCTGCTCAGCCACGGCTCATTGCCAGGCTTCAGTGTCCTCCCCCGTTGCTAAAATGGAGATAATAACACTCCCCATTTCCCTGTAATAGCAATAGCCTGACAGAGGACTTGCCAGTGCATGCTTTAACTCACTTAATCATCACAACAGCCTTGTGAGGCAGGCACCTTTATAGGCTCTATATTTTTAGCCATGGAAACCGAGGCCTAGAGAAGTTGGGTAACTTTCCCAAGATCACACAGCAAAGATGGCATAGAGTGGAGATTTAGTCAAGGCCATCAGGCTGCAGACTCCCATGCTGCTAGCCAACAGACCACACTACTTAGAAGAAGGGTGCTGTGTGTGTTGTAAAAGAAAAAAAAATATGCTAACACTTGTTAAAAACGGAAAGTTATTGTGGTAGAGGAGAGACCATTGCAAAGGCCAGAGAGACTGAATATAGCAAACACAGCTGGAGATTTACGGCTAACAAGTAGAATAAGGGAGTCAGTGGATAGAAGAATACTAAGAGGAGAGGCATTGGGGTAGGGGGATTCTTGCTAAACTCAGCTTAACAAGATTCTTGCTAAAGACAGGCCAAGGACTTAGATATCAAGAGGGGGTAGATGAGGGCCAGGTGCAGTGGCTCATGCCTGTAATCCCAGCACTTTGGAAGGCCGAGGTGGGCAGATCACCTGAGGTTAGGAGTTTGAGACCAGCCTGACCAACATGGTGAAACCCCGTCTACTAAAAATACAAAAATCAACCAAGCGTTGTGGCAGGTGCCTGTAATTCCTGCTACTCGGGAGGCTGAGGCAGGAGAATCACTTGAACCTGGGAGGCAGAGGTTGCAATAAGCTGAGATCATGCCACTGCACTCCAACCAGGGCAACAGAGTGAGACTTTGTCTCAAAAAAACAAAAAACAGGCCGGGCGCGGTGGCTCATGTCTGTAATCCCAGCACTTTGGGAGGCCGAGGCTGGCAGATCACGAGGTCAGGAGATTCAGACCATCCTGGCTAACACGGTGAAACCCCATCTCTACTAAAAAAAAAAAATACAAAAAAACTAGCCAGGTGAGGTGGCGGGCGCCTGTAGTCCCAGCTACTCGGAGGCTGAGGCAGGAGAATGGCGTGAACCCGAGAGGCGGAGCTTCCTGTGAGCCGAGATCCGGCCACTGCACTCCAGCCTGGGCCACAGAGGGAGACTCTGTCTCAAAAAACAAACAAACAAACAAACAAACAAAAAAGAGTGGTGGGTGAGGAATTTGATCAGATATCGAGGAGGGTGGCTTGTAGGATTCTTGCTAAAACTGGGCCTACTTAAGGACTTAGGAGTCAGACAGAAGTGTAGTCAAGGAGGGAGTCTTTGTCCGTGTGAAGCGCTGGTAATAACTGATGTTTACTGAGTTAATGTTGACTGTTTTCACTGTGGGCGAAGCCTTGAATACATCTGGAGAAATGGAAAACCAATTAAACGTGATTCAGAGAGACCTCTTCCCACAATGCCCTTCATTTGGTCATAGGCCCAAGTCTTGGCCCTGGAATTGATCCGGGCAGCCTTGCTGCACTTGAGGCAGGAGGAAGTGGGTAGTCCTACCCGGAACTGGGAATTGGAGAGAGGAAGTGAGCATTACAATCCTTGTAACTCTTTCCACGCTCTTGCTAGGCGCTATGCCCTATCCCAACCTGGTAGGATTACTACCACATTTGAGAAAGGGATTGTTTGTTGTTTTTGAGACAGGGTCTCGCTCTGTCACCCAGGCTAGAGTGCAGTGGCGCAGTCATAGCTCACTGCAGCCTTGACCTCTTGGGCTTAAGTGAGCCTCCCACCTCAGCCTCCTGAGTAGTTGGAACCATGGGTGCATGCTACTGCGCCCAGCTAATTTTTTTTTTTTTTTTTGTAGAAGGTTGTCTCCTTAGGTTGCCCAGGCTGGTCTCGAAATCCTCCTAGGCTCAAGCGGTTCTCCTGCCTTGGCCTCCCAAAGTGCTGGAATTACAGGTGTGAGCCACCTTGCCCAGCCAGGGAGGTACTACTTAACAAGCCCATTTTTGCGGAATAGGGAACTGAGGCTCAGAGGGGAGGAGTCATTTGGCCAAAGTCATGCAGGGAGTAAATGGCAAAACACTGTTTTGGACTCAGCTCTTTGAAATAGTAACTTGAGGCTCACAGGCCCCATGCTTTTCAAACTCTATGATTTGGCCGGGCGCGGTGGCTCAAGCCTGTAATCCCAGCACTTTGGGAGGCCGAGAGGGTGGATCACGAGATCAGGAGATCGAGACCATCCTGGCTAACACGGTGAAACCCCGTCTCTACTAAAAAATACAAAAACTAGCTGGGCGAGGTGACGGGTGCCTGTAGTCCCAGCTACTTGGAAGGCTGAGGCAGGAGAATGGTGTGAACCCGAGGGCGGAGCTTGCAGTGAGCTGAGATCCGGCCACTGCACTCCAGCCTGGGCGACAGAGTGAGACTCCGTCTCAAAATAAATAAATAAATTAATTAATTAAAAAAAAAAAACATGTATCAAACTCTATGATTTGTCTATAAAGATTTCTCTTTTTTTATTATTATTTTTTATAGAGACAGGGTCTTCCTATCTTACCAACTCTGCTGGTGTTGAACTCCTGGGCTCAAGTAATCCTCCCACCTTGGCCTCCCAAAGTGCTGGGATTATAGGAATGAGCCACCTCACCCGGCCTATTTATAAGGATTTCATGTCATTTGCAAACCTTCCAGGATGCTGGAGTTTCCCCATCGAAAACCCTTGTATTAATAAGGGTTGGAGTCATACGTGATACACCTCAAATTACAGTTGCTTAAATAAGAAGTGTATTTCTTGTTCGCATTCCAGGTAGTCAGTCCAAGTGGTACTTCATGGTCAGAGACCTAGGACTCCTTCTCAGCAAAACCCTGGTGTTCCTGCCTAACTCCTCTGCGCAACTTCCATTCCCAAGGTCACCTAATGGTCCAAGATGGCTGTGTAGCTCCAGCCTCCATGTCTGTGCTCCAGCCAGCAAGAGGAGGGAGGAAAGAAGGGAGACTGGCATCCCTCGCTCCTTAAGGACCCTTCCTGGAAGTTGCTTGATTCTTTCATGAATACCTCAGTGGCCAGAAATTAGTTGCAGAACCACACCTGGCTCTGCAAGCGGGAAGGGAATGTCCTTATTCCAAAAGGCCATGTAGCCAGCTAAGACCCAGAGGGAGCCTTTTTATTATTATTATTATTGTTATTATTTTTTAAAGTAGAGATAGGGTCTTCCTGTGTTGCCCAGGCTAGTCTCAAATGCCTGGGCTCAAGTGATCCTCCCACCTCAGCCCCCCAGAGGGCTGGGATTACAGGTGTGAACCACCATTGCCCAGCTGGGATCATTTCTTTTCCCAATTTTTTTATTGTAGTAAAATATACATAACATAAAAATTACCATCTTGGCCGGGTGCGGTGGCTCAAGCCTGTAATCCCAGCACTTTGGGAGGCCGAGACGGGCGGATCATGAGGTCAGGAGATCGACACCATCCTGGCTGACAC
>NW_012101332.1:1036036-1042565 GCF_000951045.1 Mandrillus leucophaeus
CAACAACAACAACAACAACAACAACAAAAGTACCATCTTAGTCATTTTTAAGGGTATAGTTCAGTGACATTAAGTACATTCATATTGTTACCATCACCTTCATCTTTCTTTTTTTTTTTTTAATAGATACGAGGCTGGCCATGCCACATGGGAGATGGAGTTATTGCTCAACTCAAATCACTCTCCACCACCATCCATCTCTAAAACTTTTTTTTTTTGAGACGGAGTCTTGCTCTGTCACACAGACTGGAGTGCAGTGGCACAATCTCGGCTCACTGTAACCTCCGCCTCCCAGGTTAAAGTGATTCTTCTGACTCAGCCTCCCGAGTAGCTGGGACTACAGGCGTAAGCCACTATGCCCGGCTAATTTTTGCAGTTTTAGTAGAGACAGGGTTTCATATTGGTCAGGCTGGTCTTGAACTCCTGACCTCATAATCTGCCCGCCTAGGCCTCCCAAAGTGCTGGGATTATAGGCGTGAGCCCTGGCGCCCAGCCTCTGGCACTCTTTTCATCTTGCAGAACCGAAATTCTATACCCATTAAACCCTAACTTCCCATTCGCCCTTTTCCCTAGCCCCTGGCAACCACCATTCTACTTTCTGTCTCTGAAGTTGACTAACTACTTTATATAGAATAATACAGTGTCTGTCCTTTTATGACTGGTTTGTTTCACTGAGCATAATGTCGTTAAGGTTCATCCATGTTGTACCATGTGTCAGAATTTCCTTCCTTTTTAAGGCTACATAACATCCCACTGTATGCGTAAACCACATTTTACTTATTCATTAATCCGTAGATGGAAATGTGTTGCTTCTGAGGTTTAGTTATTGTGAATAATGCTGTTATGAACATGGGTATACAGATACAGATATCCCTTTGAGACCCTGCTTTAGATTCTTTTGAGTATATAAAAAAACGGGGCTGGGTGTGGTGGCGCACACCTGTAATCCTAGCACTTTGGGAGGCCGAGGCAGGTGGATCACCTGAGGTCAGGAGTTTGAGACCAGCCTGGCCAAAATACTAAAAACACAAAATTAGCCAGGCGTGGTGGCGCATGCCTGTACTCGGGAGGCTGAGGCAGGAGAATCACTTGAACCTGGGAGGCAGAGGTTGCAGTGAGCCAAGATCGCCCCATTGCACTCCAGCCTGGGCAACAAGAGCGAAACTCCATCTCAAAAATAAATAAATTACACTTTGCCAAAGTGAGTCAGTCCCACCAACACCTGAATTCCCCTTGATCATATTTCTACTTACAGAATTCATACCCACACCGAGCTTATTGTGTTCCCATAGTCCTTTGGGAGCCCAGGGGGGCTTGTCACACCTATTTTCCTTTTTTATTTTTATTTTCCTTTTTTATTTTTATTTTTTTGAGACAGAGTCTCACTCTGGGGCACAATGGTGCAATCGTGGCTCACTGCAACCTCTGTCTCCTGGCATTAAGCGATTCCCCCACCTCAGCCCCCAAGTAGCTGGGATTACAGGCATATGCCACAATACCCGGCTAATTTTTGTACTTTTTGGTAGAGACAGAGTTTCACCATGTTGGCCAGGCTGGTCTCGAACTCCTGACCTCAGGTGACCTGCTCTCTTGGCTTCCCATAGTGCTGGGGTTACAGGCGTGAGCCACCACGCCTGGCCCATTGTCTCACCCATTTTAGAATAGGGCAAACTGAAGCTCAGAGCCAGGCAACAGCCTGCACCCTTCATTCTTTGTTTTGACAAGTACTAATCGAGTGCCCACAGCAGTGATGAAACACACAGAACCTCCTGCTTTGCTGAACTGGCAGCCTATGAGAAGACGGTAAACCATAGAACGTGCTAGAAGGTATTAAGTGCTATGGGAAAAAAAAGCGTTGGGTAAGAGGATGTTACCATTTAGGGTGGTCAAGGGAAGGCCTCACTGAGAAGGTGACATTTGGATGAAGAAGACCTGGAGAGGAGAGAGGGGAGCATTCTTTGGGGAAGGAGCAGCCGGTGCAATGGCCGTGGGGTGGGAGCGTGCTGCCCTGGTGGACCCTGTGGGGCTTCACGGGTCATGATGAGCACTCTTTCCTTTTACCTGAGTGAGATGGGGCCACAGAGGGGCTCTGGGCAGGGCAGGGGCATGACTGAACTCAGGTGTTGGCAGGCTCTGCTAGCTGAACAGATTGTAGGGGCTGGGGTTGGGGAAGGGAGACGCAGGAGGAGGCTGCTGTGGTGGACAGGACCAGGGTGAGGGCCATGGGACTGGGTGGGGGAGAAGTAAGTGGGTTCTGGGCCTATTTGAAGGTTGAGATAATAGGCTTCACTGACAGATGGAGTGTGGCATGAGTGACAAGGGCGTCAGGGATGAAGGCAAGGCTCTTGGCCTCAATGTCGAAGGACAGAGGTGCCATCACCTGGGACAGGAGGGAATGTGGGGAGAGGCAGGTTTGGGATGAAATCAGGTCTAGGCATGTGTGTCCACAGATATCTCGGTGGAGGTGTTGAGTGGGCAGAAGGATTTTCCCTGACTGGGTCCTGGGGGTTAGATCTATAATTCCAACACCTTGGAAGGCAAAGGCAGGAGGATCACTAGAGCCCAGGAGCTCAAGACTAGCCTGGGCAACAGAGTAGGACCCCATCTCTACAAAAAAATTTAAAATCAACTGGGCGTGCTGGACAGTGCCTGTAGTCCCAGCTACTTGAGAGGCTGGGGTGGGAGGATCACTTGGGTCCAGGAGTTCAAGACTGCAGTGAGCTATGATGGCACCACTGCACTCCAGCCTAGGTGACAGAGTGATCCCCCCATCTCTAAAAAGAAAAAGATTTCCCCTTTACTCTCTTTACTCCCCTAGGCTATGGGTACACAACGCCACTGACTGACGCGGGCAAGGCCTTCTCCATTGCCTTCGCGCTCCTGGGCGTGCCGACCACTATGCTGCTGCTGACCGCGTCAGCCCAGCGCCTGTCGCTGCTGCTGACTCACGCGCCCCTGTCTTGGCTGAGCATGCGTTGGGGCTGGGACCCCCGGCGGGCGGCCTGCTGGCACTTGGTGGCCTTGCTGGGGGTCGTAGTGACCATCTGCTTTCTGGTGCCGGCTGCGATCTTCGCCCACCTCGAGGAGGCCTGGAGCTTCCTGGATGCCTTCTACTTCTGCTTTATCTCTCTGTCCACCATTGGCCTGGGCGACTACGTGCCCGGGGAGGCCCCTGGCCAGCCCTACCGGGCCCTCTACAAGGTGCTGGTCACAGGTGAGCTGGGCAGCTAGGGCGGGGCTTTGAGGAGGACCTAGCCCTGTCCCTGGGGGAGTTAAAGGCACACAGTCCCACTCTGGGACTTCCAAAAGGGATCCAACCCCACCCCGCAGGGTCCAGTAGAACCACGGCCCTGCCAGGAAGATCTGAGCCCCAGGATGACCTGTGCCCCTCCTCTGCCTCCACAGTCTACCTCTTCCTGGGCCTGGTGGCCATGGTGCTGGTGCTACAGACCTTCCGCCACGTGTCCGACCTCCACGGCCTCACGGAGCTCATCCTGCTGCCCCCACCGTGCCCTGCCAGCTTCAACGAGGATGAGGACGATCAGGTGGACATCCTGGGCCCCCAGCCGGGGTCGCACCAGCAACTCTCTGCCAGCTCCCACACCGACTATGCTTCCATCCCCAGGTAGCTGGGGCAGGCTCTGCCAGCCTTGGGTGTGCCTGGCCTGGGACTGAGGGGCCCAGGCGACCAGAGCTGGCTGTACAGGAATGTCTGCAAGCACAGCAGGCGATCCTGAGGCCTTGCTGCCCACCGTCTCTCCTTTGTTTCCCAGCATCTGGCTGGGATATGAGGGGCGGCACTCCCTGTCCCCATGTCCCGGGCTCCACTGGGCATCAACATGACCTTGTTCTCCATCCTTTCTCTCATCCTCTTTACACTGTGCCTCTCTGGCTCTCTGGTGTTCTCGCTGTCTCTATCTTTCCCTCTTGCTGTCTCTGTTTCTCATTCTCTTTCATGTTCTGTCTGTGTCTCTCAATTAACCACTCGTCAATTGCTGATTCTACCGGGCTCTAGCCTCGGACCTCATTTCAGGCACCAGATTGGTCACTACACCCTGGACAAGTGACTGACCCTCTCTGAGCCTTGATTTCCTCAGCTGCCAAATGGGAAGAATAGACGAATTCACCCCTAAACCCCTCCTGTGCGCTGGCCCTGTGCTAGACAGTGCTGGAGATATAGTTGGGGGTGGAGAACTGCCCTTATGGAGCTTGCAGTCCAGTGAGGTGGACAGACCTGTCCCCAGACAGTGATGGCCCAAAATGGGCAGGACTTTAATGGAGGAGGTGAGGTGATAAAAGCACAGGCAGAGTGGTCAGGGCTAAAGTCGGAGAAGCACTGGGACTAGGCCCAATCCAGCCTAGAAGGTCAGGGAGGACTTCCTGGAGGAAGGGACATCGAACTAAGACCTGAACTATGAGAAATAGGTAGGAAGAAGTTGTACCTGACTCATTTTTCTCAGGTGTCTCCAGGGAGCAGGACCCATGGAGGGAGCCCTGGTGTAGGCCTAGGCGGTAGACTCTTCCTCAGCAGCCTGGCAGGCAGGAAACGGACATAGGACCCGAGCCCAGATCTGAATGGCATGGAGGTGCTGCCCGTAACCCTGACACCATTGTAAGAGCTGTCCCTGTTTGTATGTTGTGCTAATTGTATGTTGTGCCCTGGGACCTGGAATCATCCTTGTTGAGCTCAAATCCCAACTTAGCTTTATCTGGCCTGTGTCCTTGGGCAGTCACCCTACCTCTCTGATTTCGTTTCCTTATCTGTAAAATGGTAATCATCATAATACAACTTCAAAAGATGATTTCAGGCTGAGTGTGGTGGCTCACGCCTATACGCCCAGCATTTTGGAAGGCTGAGGAAGGAGGATCGCTTGAGGCCAGGAGTTTGAGACTAGCCTGGGCAGCACAGTGAGACCTTATCTCAACAACAACCACAAAATCTAAAAATTAGCTGGGTGTGGTGGTGCATGCCTGTGATCCCGGCTACTCCAGAGGCTGAGGTGGAAGGATCACTTGAGGCCAGGAGTTTGAGGCTGCAGTGAGTTATGACACCACTGCTGCACTCCAGCCTGGGGGACAGAGTGAGACCCTGTCTCTAAGAAAAAGAAGAGAAAAGAAAAAAGAGAAAGAGAAAGAGACCGGGTGCAGTGACTCAGTCCTATAATCCCAGCACCTTGGTAGGGCCAAGGTGGGAAGATCGCTTGAGGCCAGGAGTTTGAGACCAGCCTGGCCATCATAGCAAGACCCCATCTCTACAAAAATTAAAAATTTTAAAAGGGCTGGGGCATTTGAGCCAGGTCCCAACAGTAGACAAATAGAAAAGGCATGGAGAGGGCATGCCAGGTGGGAGCAGCTGTGTGCAAAGGCCTGGAGATGGAAAAGCATGCTGGCCACCAGCTTCTGACAAGCAGTTTACTGTGAACGGTATGGAGGGAAAGAGGGAAGGAGGACAGAGGGGTGGGCACAAGCACCCCTTAGTGTCCTTAAATGACAAGCGAGGGAACCTGGTCTCTTTCCTGAGGGCCCTAGAGAGCCATGGAAGGGTTTAGAGTAGGAGAGGGTCATGGTTAGGTTTGGGTTGTAGGATGATTCCCCTAGTTGCTCTGGAGAGGTGGAGCAGACGGGGGACTGAGGCTGGGTGCCTGTGGGAGGCTGGGACAGGAATGAAGAGGGAGACGATGGGTCTGGGCTGAGCTGTGTAAGGGAGGAGGGGTGGGTGTGGGGACACTCAGAAGCCAGGTGGACAGGCCATAGGCCTCACAGACTGGAGGAATGCGGCTAGGGAAGGGCCCATGGAGTGGCCAATTATCCCTGAGATGGGGACCTGGGAGAAAGAGCAGGTTTTATCGGAGATGCTGAGGCTGCTTTAGTATATGGTGGGTGCGAGGGGCAAAAAGGACACCCAGGGGTGTATCAAGAGGTCATAGGCAGGCAGGCCAGGTGTCTCACACCTGTAATCCCAGCACTTTGGGAGGCCAAGGCAGGTGGATCACCTGAGGACAGGAGTTCGAGACCAGCCTGGCCAACATGGTGAAATCCCATCTCTACTAAAAATACAAAAATTACCTGGGCGTGGTGGTGCACACGCCTGTAGTCCTAGCTACTTGGGAGGCTGAGACAGAATTGCTTGAACCCGGGAGATGGAGGCTGCAGTGGGCCGAGATTGCACCACTGCACTCCAGCCTGGGTGAGACAGAGACTCTGTCTCAAAAAAAAAAAAAAAAGAGGTCATAGGGGCTGGGCATAGTGGCTCTCACCTATAATCCTAGCAAATCCTAGCACTTTGGGAGGCCGAGGTAGGAGGATTGCCTGAGCCAAGGGGTTCAAGACCAGCCTGAGCAACATAAAATACAAAAAATACAAAAATTAGCTGGGTGTGGTGGTGTACACCTGTGGTCCCAGCCACTCAGGAGGCTGAGGTGGGAGGATCACTTGAGCCTGGGAGGTCAAGGCTGCAGTGAGTTGTGATTGCACCACTGCATTCCAGCTTGGGTGACAGAGCAAGACCCTGTCTCAAAAAAGAAAAAAA
>NW_012101332.1:1042615-1052237 GCF_000951045.1 Mandrillus leucophaeus
AAAAAAAAAAAAAAAAGAAAATGCTTATATTGGATATACTATGTGCCAGACACGATTCCAAGCCCCTGATACATCCTCTAGATTTTACAGATGAGGAAAGGAGATCCAGAGACGTTAAATACTTGCCCAAGGTCACACAGAAAGTACAACACTGGGATTTGAACAAGGTTTTGGTTGGGCATCTTTTCCTGTGGGAGCTCAGAAATATCTGTTGTCTAGCCCTTTCTCAGCCTCCCATCCTTCTCGGTTCCTTACCTATGTCACAGTTGACTTTGAGCTAAAGTCATCTCAGGGCGGCTAGGTGCCTATGTGAGCTGGCGTCATTTCTCACTGTTTCTCCTTCCAAATACCTCCAGGAAAAAAAAGCAAGTCCTTTTTGGTCCAAGACATTAAAAAAGCCAGGCACAGTGGCTCATGCCTGTAATCCCAACACTTTGGGAGGCTGAGGCAGGAGGATTGCTTGAACCCGGGAGTTGGAGACCAGCCTGGACATGTTAACATGGCAAGACCCCTCTACAGAAAATGTTAAAAATGAGCTGGGTGTGGTGGCGCATACCTGTAGTCCCAGTTACTCAGGAGGCTGAGGCAGGAGGATTGCTTGAGCCTAGGAGATTGAGGCTGCAGTGAGTCATGATCACACCACTGGACTCCAGCCTGGGCTACAGATCAAGACCCTGTCCCAGGAGAAAAAAAAGGTCCAGGCACAGTGGCTCACGCCTGTAATTCCAGTACTTTGGGAGGCCGAAGCAGGCAGATCACGAGGTCAGGAGATCAAGACCATTCTGGCTAACACAGTGAAACCCCGTCTCTACTAAAAATACAGAAAATTAGCTGGGTGTGGTGGCACGCGCCTGTGATCCCAGCTACTCGGGAGGCTGAGGTAGGAGAATCACTTGAACCCGGGAGGTGGAGGTTGCAGTTAGCCGAGATCATGCCATTGCACTCCAGCCTGGGAGATAGAGCAAGACTCCGTCTCAAAAAAAAAAAAAAAGAAAAGAAAAGAAAAGAAAAGAAAAAAAGTGTGTACTAAAAAAATTCAACAGGTACTAAAGAGTGTATGGTGGAAAGTAAGTCTTTCTCCTACACTCAGACCATGAATGGATGTCTCAGTTCTTCTCAGGCACATTCGATGTATGCACCAGCCATATGCATGTGTGTGCCATTTACTTTTCACTCTACACAAGTAGTACCTAATATGGTGAGGTTGTTACGATTACAGACTTTAGAGGCAAAGTTCCTGGGTGTTAATCTGAACTCCGTCACTCCCAAGCTAAGTGGCTTTGGGCAAGTGATTTCACTTCCCTGTGCCTCAGTTTGCTAGTCTGTACAATGGGATGGTAATAGCACCTACCTCATGGACTTGAGAAGTCAGCAACTTCATATCTCTACAGCCCTTAGAGCTAGCAGTATGTGGCACTCAATAAAATGTTGACTAATGATGATTCTTACTTCTGTAATATGCTTTTTTGTATCAATTATAAATATTAATATTTTAATGTCACTTTTCTATTATTCTTCTGTACCTTGCTTTTGTCACCAACACAGTGTAATTCAGAGATAATTTCAGAGACACACAATAGGTCTTTTTTCTTTTCTTTTATTTTCTTTTTTGAGACCAAGCCTCGCTCTGTCACCCAGGCTGGAGTGACAGTCACTGCAACCTCCACCTCCTAGGTTCAAGCGATTCTCCTGCCTCAGCCTCCCGAGTAGCTGGGATTACAGACACCTGCCACTGTGCCTGGCTCATTTTTGTATTTTTAGTAGAGACAGGGTTTCACCATGTTGGCCAGGCTGGTCTCGAACCCCAGACCTCAAGTGATCCACCCGCCTCAGCCTCCCAAAGGGCTGGGATTACAGGCGTGAGCCACCACACCTAGCCACAATAGCTCTTATATCTTATGGTGCCTCCTCTGGGACACATGTCCCATAAATTTCAACATCCCCTGTTGATGATATGTGGGTGTTTTCCGGTATTTTGCTGGTACAACAATGCTGCAGCAAACATCTTGCGGTTTAAGATCTAATGAAGGCATCGAGTGAGGCAGGAGTTCAAGACCACACTGGGCAACATAGCAAGACCCTCCCTGTACAAAAAATTTAAAAATTAGCCGGGTGTGGTGGAACACCAGCTATTCAGGAGGCTGCTGCAGGAGGATCACTCCAACCCAGATGTTTGGGACTAGCTTGGACAGCATGTGAGACCCCATCTCTGCTGGGCATGGTGGCTCATGTCTGCAATTCCAGCACTTAGGGAGGCTGAGATGGGAGGATTGCTTGAGGCCAGGAGTTTTAGACCAGACTGGTCAAAATGGTGAGACCCTATCTCTATTTTTTTTTTTTTTAAGATGAAAAAAGGTCGAGTGCAATGACGCACATCTGTAATCCCAGCACGTTGGGAGGCTGAAGCGGGTGGATCGCTTGAGGTCAGGAGTTCGAGACCAGCCTGGCCAACATGGTGAAACTTCATCTCTACTAAAAATACAAAAATTAGTCGGGTGTGGTGGCAGATGCCTGTAATCCCAGCTACTCAGGAGGCTGAGGCAGGAGAATTGCTTGAAATGGGGAGGTGGAGGTTGCAGTGAGCCGTGATGGCACCACTGCACTCCAGCCTGGGTGACAGAGTGAGACTCTGTCTCCAAAAAAAAAGATGATGATGAAAAAGAAACCCCCATCTCCTAAAAAAAAAAAAAAAATTTAAAAATAAAACTAATTAACTGGACGTGGTGACTCGCATCTGTATGTAGTTCCAGTTACTTGGGAGGCTGAGATGGGAGGATCACTTGAGCTGGGGAGTTTGAGGCTGCAGTAAGCAATGACTGCACCACTCCACTCCAGCCTGGGTGAGAAAGTAAGACCCTGTTTCTAAAAAAAAAAAAAAATTAAAGGGCTCCTGTACATGGCTACCAAGGTTCTTCCCTTAGAAGACGTCACCGTTCCCTGGCCTGTGGGGGTGGGCTGGGGTGGGAAGGATAGACCACCATCATCGGTTCATTTACATAAAACAACTATTATGTGCGGTGCCTGGCAGGGCTGGGGGACAACAGAGGTAGAGAAAGCCATACACCCTGCCCTGATGGAGCTTGTGATCCAGTGGAAAAGAAATACCCATTTCCAGCCATGAGTGGCCTAGAGGGGCCAAGAGGTGGGATGAGGGCTGGTCATGTATCACAGAGAAGACCTAAGGGAAGGAAAGTGGTGGGCCCTGTTAAAAAGCATGGAATGGTATTCCAGAAGGCATTACTGAGCCTGCACAGGTCTGGAGCATGCATGGGTCACGCCTGATCAAGGATATTCAAGTCACTCCATGTGACCAGACTGGACCACAGAGGTCTAAGGGGGAGAGGGCAGATGAGCCAGATAGAATGACAGGGAGGAGAGTATGAGGGGCTCTGGAAACCGAGGGGTTTGGAAGTTTTCCTGAGGGCCTAGAGGTTCATGGAAGGTTCTAGAGCACTGGTTCTCAAGGTGCGGTCTCCAGACCACTAGTATCAGCATCACCTAGGAACTTGCCAGAAATACGAATTATCAGGCCCCACTCCAGATCTACTGAATCAAAAATTCTGGAAGTAGCCAGGTACTCACTCAGGAGGCTGAGGTGGGAGGATCACATGAGGCCAGAAATTCAAGGCTAACTTGAGATAGGGTATTGCTCTTTTGTCCAGGCTGAAATGCAGTGGTGTGATCACAGCTCACTGCATTTCTGTGTATTTCAGAGCTCACTGCAGCCTCAAACTCCTGGGCTCAAGTGATCTTCCTGCCTCAACCTCCCAGGTAGCTAGGATCACAGGGATGGGTCACCACACTGGGCTAATTAAAAAAAATAAAAAAAAAAAAACATTAGCAACAGGGTCTCACCATATTGCCCAGGCTGGTCTCAAGTGATCCTCCTACCTCAGCCTCCCAAAGTACTGGGATTACAGGTGTGCATCACCACAGCTGGTTTAATTTCTTTTTTTTTTTCTTTTTTGGAGACAGGGTCTCATTCTGTTGCCCAGGCCGGAGTGCAGTGGAGGGATCTCGGCTCACTGCAACCTCTGCTTCCTGGGTTCAAGCAACTCCTGCCTCAGCCTCCCGAGTAGCTGGGATTACAGGTGCCTGCCACCATGCCCGGCTAATTTTTGTATTTTTTGGTACAGACAAGGTTTTATGTTGGCCAGGCTGGCATCGAACTTCAGACCTCAAGTGATCCGCCTGCCTCAGCTTTCCAAAGTGCTGGGATTATAGGCATGAGCCACTATGCCCAGCCAGAGACTCCATCTGTAAAACAAAAACAAAAATTCAGGGTGTGATGCCCACGAACCTGGCTTACCCAGCCCTTTAGGTGAGTCTAATGCATGCTCAAATTAGAAAAACACTGGGTTAAATGTCTGGTCTGGAGTTCATCAAAAAGTCATGGCCTGAATCCTTACCTATAAGGCATCAGAATGCAAATGAAAATTAATGAGTATTTTACTCGAGCCAGGCACACTTCCCACAACCGTGGGAGATGGCTGTCTTTGTCCTGTTTTTTAGAGGATGGTGCTAAGCAGCCGATTCACTCTCACAAGGTCTCTAGGAAACCACTTTTTAAAGAAGTAATCCCACACTTTGGCAGGCCGAGGTGGGTGGATCACCTGAGGTCAGGAGTTGGGACCAGCCTGGCCAACACGGGGAAACCCCGTCTCTACTAAAAATACAAAAAATAAATTAGCCAGGCGTGGTGGCGGGAGCCTATAATCCCAGCTACTCGGGAGGCTGAGGCAGGAGAATCGCTTGAATCCGGAGCGGGGGAGCGGAGGTTGCAGTGAGCCGAGATCGCGCCACTTCACACTTCACTCCAGCCTGGGTGAAAGAGCGACACTCCGTCTCAAAAAAAAAAAAAAATTTGGGTAGAAGGACAAGTAGGGACGGTGCTTGCTGCCAGAACAACCAATAGAAACTCCTTGAAGGCCTTCCTGGCATAAACGTTGTCTCCAGCACCCTCTGCCGACCAGGCTCCGCGCTCTGAGTGCTGAGACTGCCCCCGGCCCTAGGTGTCTCTGGGCTTGCGCGTTACCTTGGAGACAGCGTGAGTGGAGGGCGTGCCTCTGCAAAGGCGGAAGTCGGCTGTGGAAGTGTGGGCGGCCATTTTGAGACCGGGCAAGAGGGGCGGGACTGGTGCGGCCGAGTGACAGTTGACCGGTTTTAACCAAGTGACTGGTACCACGGGGCCGGGGAGAAAGAGCGGTGCCATCCCGGGGCGGGGGGATGCCGGGGAGGGGGAGGAATTAGGAAGGGGAGGGGAGGGGGGAGGCGAGAAGGGGAGAGGCAGGGGAAAGAGGGGAGAGTCGTGGGAGCTGGCAGAGGAGGGAAAGGGGGAGCCGAACGTGAAGGGCGAAGGGCGAAGGGCGGGGCGGGGTAGGAGAGTCGGGGTACAAAGCAGGCAGGTGTTCATGGCATGGGAAGGAAGAGTAAGAAGTGGGTCAAGAAGGTGTCGTGGTACGAGGGGAAGGTGAGACTCAAGAAGGTGCCGGCTAAGAAGCTAGGGCCGGCGTGGAAGGAGAAGGTGTGCGGCGAGGAAACAACGAAGGGCAAGGAAAGATCCCGAGGCGAAGAGACAGTCTTCATCGAGAAGGGGCAGGGCGAGGAGGAGGGGCGTGACCAGAGGGCGGGACGGGGCGAGGGGCCGGTGCTAGAAGAACCAATCGCCGAGAACCCGGGGAAGGGACGGGTCCATAAAGACCAGGTGGAGAAACAGGGGCGGGGCCGGGAGCGGAAGCAGAGCGAGGAGCAAGCCCTGGGCAAGAAACAGGAGCCCGGCCGAAAGCAAGAACAGGGGCCGGGCCGGGAGCAGGGGCGGGGCCAGGAGCAGGGGCGGGGCCGGGAGCAAGAGCAGGGGTGGGGCCGAGAGCAAGAGCAGGGGCGGGGCCCGGAGAGGGGCAAGACCGGGCACAGTACTCAGCCCCTGGGCAGACGCCGAGCGAGGAGAAAGGGGCGATACCAAGAGAAGTGCGAGGGTAGGGCAAGAAGTTGGGGCAGAGCCGGGTGGAAGTACACGGGTGCGATCGCAGGCAGGAGCAGGACGGGGGAACACAAGAGAGGGGCTGTCAAAGCGAGAAATAGAAACCAAGACCAGGTGAAGAGCAAGAGTGGAATACAGAGAGGGGGCGAAACAAGGAGCAAGGTGGAGATAAAGGAAGAGACGTGGAGGCGGGGCGGAACGAGGCGCAGGAGCAGGAATGTGGCCAGAAACATTAGTAGGGCTGGGGTCCGGAGTAATAGCAGAGGTGCGATCCCCACGAGGGTTCCCAGGAGCAAGAGCAGGGGCGGGACCAGGAGCAAGTGCAGAGGCGGAGCCAGGAACAAGAGCAGGGGCGGGGCTAAAAGTCCGTGCGGGGATAGGGCCAGGAGCAAGAGCAGGGGCGGGGCCAGGAGCAAGAGCCGGGGCGTGACCAGGAGCACGGGCTGTGCGAGGCGCAGAAGCGAGGTGAAGTCTTAGAAGTGGGCTCCAGAGAGCTGTCCTGCGTGGGTGTTGACGCCTGCGTTCTCCAGGTTCTAGCCACATTATGTGTGGCCCAGCCATGTTCCCTGCCGGTCCTCGGTGGCCCAGAGTCCGAGTCCTGCAGGTGCTGTGGGCCCTGCTGGCAGTGCTCCTGGCGTCGCGGAGGCTGTGGGCGATCAAGGATTTCGACGAATGCACCTGGCAGGTTGTCCTAAACGAGTTTAAGAGGGTAGGCGAGAATGGTGCGAGCGACCGCTTCTTTGAGCAAGAGCTCGTGGACACAGTAGGCAACTTGTTTCACATGCTGGTGGACTCACCCATCGACCCGAGGGAGGTGAGGGAACCAGGGTCAAGCGAACCAGAGGGGTTTTGAACCTGCATTCCACTCATTTCTGAACATGCGGCCGAACCTCTCTTTGCAGAAATACCTGGGCTTCCCTTACTACCTGAAGATCAACTACTCCTGCGAGGAAAAGGTGAGTGGGTGCAGCACGGATAGGCTTATTCTATGAGCCTTCGTTTTCCCATCTCTAACATTTTGATTAATTTATTAATTTTTTTTTTTTTTTAAGACGGAGTCTTGCTCTATTGCCCAGGCTGGAGTGCAGTGGCGTGATCTTGGCGCACTGCAACCTCCGCCTCCCAGGTTCAAGCGATTCTCCTGCCTCGGCCTCCCAAGTAGTTGGGACTACAGGCATGTGCCACCATGCGCGGCTAATTTTTGTATTTAGTAGATACGGGGTTTCACCGCGTTGCGCAGGCTGGTCTCAAACTTCTGACCTCATGTGACCCACCTGCCTCAGCCTCCCAAAGTGCTGGGATTACAGGCATGAGCCACTGTGCCTGGCCCACATCTCAATATTTTAATAGTGGTAGCCCCATCCAACCCTGGTGGCTTTAAGGATTCAAGAAGGCTGTGTGCAGTTCCCAGTAACCCACCAAGCACCTAGTAGGTGCTCAAGTAAGCTGCTTTTTTTGTTCCATTTGTGTGTGTGTGTGTGTGTGTTTTTGAGGTGGAGTCTCATTGTGTAGCCCAGGCTGGACTTCAGTGGCGCCATCTCGGCTCACTGCAAGCTCCGCCTCCTGGGTTCACACCATTCTCCTGCCTCAGCCTCCCAAGTAGCTGGGACTACAGGCGCTCGCCACCACGCCCGGCTCCTTTTTTGTTTTAGTAGAGACAGGGTTTCACCGTGTTAGCCAGGATGGTCTCAATCTTCTACCCTCGTGATCTGCCCGCCTCGGCCTCCCAAAGTGCTGGGATTACAGGCGTGAGCCACCTTGCCCGGCCTTGTTTCATGTTTTTAAAGCTTTGAGTAGGATATATATATATAATTCACACACCATAAAATTCACCATTATTATTATTATTATTTTTTTTTTTTTTTTGAGGCAGGGTCTCACTCTGTTACCCCATCTGGAGTGCAATGGCGAAATCACAGCTCATTGCAGCCTTGACCTCCTGGGCTCAAGTGAACCTTCTTCATCAGCCTCTTGAATAGCTGGGACTAGTTGTGTGCCACCACACCACCATGGAAGGATCGCTTGTATCCAGAAGTTCAAGACTAGCCTAGGTCAGTTTGGCTGGGCATGGTGGCTCACATGTGTAGAAATGCTAAGGCGGGAGCATCATAATGAACCTAGGAGGTTGAGGCTGCAGGGGGCTGTGATCATGCCACTACACTCCAGCCTGGGTGACAGAGCTAGCCCCTGTCTTTATTTTTATTAATTAATTCATTAATTTATTTTTGAGATGGAGTCTCACTCTGCTGTTGGGGTGCTGAGACCCAACACCAGGTCATGGGGGCAACGAAGTCCGGCGGAGTCAAAGGATTGAGAAAAAGTTTGAGAGAGAGAAGTGGGACTAAAGAGCCATTGTTAGTGTATGGAGGCTGCGAAGGCCCGAGCTCTGGGAGCCCACGCTATTTATTGGTAATCCAACAAAGAAACAGGTGGTGAGAATGTGGAGGTCAAAAGGGCACATTGCATTAAGCACATGATTGACAGCTGTGATGGTTTAGCATTTGCTCTGCTACTGGAGATACTGGAGAGCAGGTTCTTTTAACTCAAGATACAATCAATCCTGGAAGCACAAAGAGCAAGAAGCCAGCAAGTCTAGACACATTCCAGAGCCACGAGCCCTGGATTCTATCCAAGCCACGAGGGATTTTATGCCCTGGGCTTAGATTATGGTGCGTCGGGGTAGCCTGCCACCCTTTAGCACGTGGCTTGGCATTCCGAAGGCCACAAGGGGTTTTAGACCCTGGACCCCGGACATGTTCCAAGACTCTTTTACATTATGTCAGACATGCAAGCCTTGCCTCAGTTTCTCCTAACACTCTGTGACCCAGACCGGAGTGCAGTGGCGCGATCTCAGCACACTGCAGTCTCTGCCTCCTGGGTTCAAGAGATTCTCCTGCCTCAGCCTCCTGAGCAGCAGGAATTAAAGTTTTTAATTTTGGTGAAGCCCAGTTTATCAATTTTTTTTCTTTTTTTGCTTGTGTTTTTTGTGTCATTTACAAAGGCCTTGCCTAAGGCGATGAAGACTTACTCATAATTTCTTCTAAGAGATTTTTAGTTTTAGCTCTTACATTTAGGTCTTTCATCCATTTTGAGTTATTTTTTGTATATGTTGTGAGGTCCAAGCTTTTACATGTGCATATCCAGTTGTCCCAGTACCATTTGGTAAGATGATTCTTTTTTTTTTTTGAGATGGAGTCTCGTTCCACCACCCAGGCTGGAGTGTAGTGGCATGATCTTGACTCACTGCAACCTCCACCTCCCAGGTTCAAGTGATTCTCCTGCCTCAGCCTCCTGAGTAGCAGGAATTACAGGCACGCACCACCACGCCTGGCTAATTTTTATATTTTAGTAGAGACAGGGTTTCACCATGTTGGCCAGGCTGGTCTCAAACTCCTGACCTCAGGTGATCCACCTGCCTTGGCCTCCCAAGGTGCTGGGACTACAGGCGTGAGCCACCGTGCCTGGCCTGTTGAGATTGTTCTTTCCACTGAATTGTCTTGGCACCTTTGTCAAAAATCAGTTGAACATAAATATAAGTGTTTATTTCTGGACTCAATTCTATTCTAAATGAATTGATTTCCTCAATAATTCATTGCTCTAAATGCCTATTCATATGCCAGTACCACACAGTCTTTTTTTTTT
>NW_012101332.1:1052287-1053326 GCF_000951045.1 Mandrillus leucophaeus
GTGCTGGGACTACAGGCGTGAGCCACCGTGCCTGGCCTGTTGAGATTGTTCTTTCCACTGAATTGTCTTGGCACCTTTGTCAAAAATCAGTTGAACATAAATATAAGTGTTTATTTCTGGACTCAATTCTATTCTAAATGAATTGATTTCCTCAATAATTCATTGCTCTAAATGCCTATTCATATGCCAGTACCACACAGTCTTTTTTTTTTTTTTTTTTGGAGACAGGGTCTCACTCTGTCACCCAGGCTGGAGTGCAGTGGCATGATCTCGGCTCACTGCAGCCTATGCATTCTGGGTTCAAGTGATTCTCCTGCCTCAGCTGCCCAAGTAGCTGGGACTACAGATGTGAGCCACCACGCCCGGCTAATTTTTGTATTTTTAGTAGAGACAGGGTTCACCATGTTGGTCAGGCTGGTCTCGAACTCCTGACCTCAAGTGATCCACTGGCCTCAGCCTCCCAAAGTACTGGGATTACACAGGCATGAGCCACCATGCCCGGCCTACACAGTTTTAATTACTGTAGCTTTGTAGTAAGTTTTCAAATGGGGAAGTTTGAGTCCTCCAACTTTGTTCCTCTTTTTCTAGATTGTTTTGGCTATAGTTAATTGTTTGGGCTCTGAAGCCAGGCATGTAATAACTCTGTGTTCTCAGGCTAGTTACTTAACCTGTCTGTGCCAAAGTTTTCTCATCATTAACAAGGGTATGGTAATAATGATATAGTGGTTAAATGTGTGTAAAGCATGCATAGTACCTGGCTCATAGAAAAGGCTCTGTGTGGAAATAATACCTTTTTTTATTCACTCAACACCCACTGTGAATTAGGCCCCCTTTTATTTCAGACGATACAATGGTGAATAAAATGGTCAGGTTTTTCTTGTGGATTCAGTTGTCTGGGGAGGCAGATAATCAGCAAGTAAATGCATTAAAAATGAAATAATAGGCCAGGCACAGTGGCTCATGCCTGTAATCCCAGCACTTTGGGAGGCCGAGGCGGGCGGATCACAAGGTCAGGAGATCAAGACCATCCTGGCTAACC
>NW_012101332.1:1053831-1055910 GCF_000951045.1 Mandrillus leucophaeus
TCCCAAAGTGCTGGGATTCCAGGCATGAGCCACCACGCCTGGCCAATAATTTTATTTTTTTAGAGACAGGGTCTTGTGCTGTCATCCAGGCTTAAGTGCAGTGGGTCGATCATAGCTCATTGCAGCCTCCTGGGCCCAAGTGATCCTCCTGCCTCAGCCTCCCAAGTAGCAGAGACTACAGGCTCGAGCCATCACACCAGTGGACTTTCAATGAGACGGGGTCTCACTATGTTGCCTAAGGCTGGCATGAAAGACTTTCTGAGAGTAATATTAATAAATGCAAAGAATAAAATGAGGTGATCTGTTAGAAGCGGGGGCACTGTTTTAGTGGGGATGGTTGGAGAAGGTCATTTTGGAGAGGCTTGAGCAGAAATGATCAAATGATGAATGAATGATGAATGATCAAACAATGAAACGTGGGGACTGTTAGGAGAGCCAAGCAAAGCATTCTAGTCTGAGGGAAGAGCCAGTGCGATGGCCCAGAGGTAGGAAAGAGGTCAGCATGTGTTAGAAACTGTGAGGAGGCCTTTGTGGCTGGAGCAGAGTGAGTGAGAGGGAGTGCGGGAGGAGAGGTCAGGGAGGTGACGGGGAAGGTTTTTTAGGCTTGACTGGCCATGGCGAGGACTTGGCTTTTACTCTGAGACACAGCCTGAGAGGGCCCTATGCAGAGGAGGGATGGGATCTGATTCCAGGCTTCACTGGGTGCCCCCTGTTGTTGGGAGGCAGGGCAGGAGCAGGGAGACGAGGAGGAGGCTGCTGCATTGCCCAGGCAGGAGATGACGGGGACAGGACCAGGGTGTGAGCGGCTACTGTCATCTTCACAGGAAGGAGGTCCCTACCCGACTAGCACCACCTCCTCGAATAGGAACTCAGGCAGGGCCAGGGACAGGTGTAGTTGACAGGATTGAAATGAGCCTGGTGCTGGGTGTGGTGACTCATACCTGTAATCCCAGCACTTTGGGGGGCCGGGGAGAGAAGATTGCTTGAGCCCAAGAATTCAAGACCAACCTGGACAGCATAGGAGACCCTGTCTCTACAAAAAAATAAAAAAATTGGGCCGGGCATGGTGGCTCATGCCTGTAATCCCAGCACTTTGGGAGGCCAGGGCGGGTGGATCACCTGAGGTCAGGAGTTCGAGACCAGCCTGACCAACATGGTGAAACCCCATCTCTACTAAAAATGCAAAAATTAGCTGGGCATGGTGGCACATGCCTGTAATCCCAGCTACTCAGGAGGCTGAAGCAGGAGAATCGCCTGAACCTGGGAGGTAGAGGGTGCAGTGAACTGAGATGGTGCCATTGTACTCCAGCTTGGGCAACAAGTGCGAAACTCCATCTTGAAAAAAAAATAAATAAATCTGAAAATTAGCCAGGTGTGATAGCGCTACCTGTAGTCCCAGCTGTTTGGGAGGCCGAGGCAGGAGGATTGCTGAAGTCTGGGAGAGGTGGAGGTCACAGTGAGCTGTGATGGCACCACTGCACTCCAGGCTGGGCAACAGAGCAAGACCTTATCTTTAAAAAAAAAAAAAAAAAAGCCAGGTGCAGTGGCTTACACTATAGGATTACACTGTAATCCTAGCACTTTAGGAGGGTAAGGCTGGAGGATTGCTTGAGACCAAGAGTTCAAGACCAACCTGGCCAACATAGCAAGACCCTGTCCCAAGTAAAAAATAAATAATTAAAGAAATAAATAAATTACAGAAATAGCCAGCCGAGGCAACATAGTAGACTCTGTCCCTACAAAAATTAAACAATTTTCAAAGAAAGAAAAAGAGGCCAGCCATGGTGGCTCATGCCTGTAATCCTGGCACTTTGGGAGGCTGAAGCAGGCAGATCAGTTGAGGTCAGGAGTTTAAGACCAGCCTGGCCAACATGGTGAAACCTCGTCTTTACTAAAAATACAAAAATTAGCCGGGCATGGTGGTGCACACGTGTAGTCCCAGCTACTCAGGAGACTGAGGCAGGAGAATCACTTGAACCCAGGAGACAGAGGCTGCAGTGAGCCGAGATCATGCCACTGCACTCTAGCCTGGGTGACAGAGTGAGACTCCTTCTTAAAAAAAAAAAAAAAAAGGAAAAG
>NW_012101332.1:1056015-1061173 GCF_000951045.1 Mandrillus leucophaeus
GGTAAATCCCTCGCCCTGGTCCCACAGCGACCAAGGCCTCCCCTTGGTGGCCTGAGTGCCGCCTTCTCTCGGGGACGCCTCTTAGCCTTCACTGGTGCTGGTCCGCGTGCCTGAAACATCCTTCTCCTCTTCTCTCATCTCCACTCTAAGCGCTCCCCACCCTTTTCTATCCAGCCAGGATCCCAGATCCCTTGGAGGCTGTCCAGGCATGCCCTGTCACCCTCATCCTCAGTTTCTTCCTGTGTAACTACCCCATCCCACCCTCACCCCAAGCTCCAGGCCCAGAACCTGGCTGTCCTCTGACTTGCATAGGTGGCAGAAAGTCTGCTGCAGAGACAGTGGAAGCCCACCTCAAGAGTGAGACTGGGGGCCAGATGAGATGGCTCATGCCTTTAATGCCAGTACTTTGGGAGGCCAAGGTGGGAGGCTCACTTGAGACCAGGAGTTCAAGACCAGCCTAGGCAATGTAGTGAGACCTCATCTCTCTAATTTTTTTTTTTTTTTTAAGCTGGAACTGGAAATTCCCGGAGTGGAAAGCAGCACCCTAGGTGCCACATCCCTCCCACCTTCCCAGCATCCCTCCCACCTGCACAGTTTTGCTCATCCCATGCTGTCCTTCCCTATGTATTCCCTACATGCACATTCTGTCTGCAGACACTGGCTCTGGAGTCATCTCCTCCAGGAAGGCCTCCGACTCCCTCCACAGCCCCTTACCCCTCTGCCCCCTCCTAGGCTGGCCCATCCCCCATCCAAGTCCCAAACCTAGACCATGTCCTCTGGCCATCACATGGTGGACAGTGTGCTGCCCCCGGCCAGCCCAGGAGGCAGGCTGTTCGAGGTGGGCTCAAGGCAGGGGGCATCCAGAGGCTACCATAAGGACACACTCGTGGGGCCATCTCACCCTCAGCACTCTGAGGACCTGGTGCGCATGGGCCACCTGACGGGGCTAAAGCCCGTGGTGCTGGTCACCTTCCAGTCGCCAGTCAACTTCTACCGCTGGAAGATAGAGCAGCTACAGATCCAGATGGAGGCTGCCCCCTTCCGCAGCAAAGGTGGGCCTGGGGGAGGCTGGAGGGGTCGCAGTCTGGCAGGGGTTTGGGGTTTGCTGGGGGCCGCCGTGGGGCCATGATCTGAGGAGGGTATGTGGGGGGGGGCAGGAGCTCAGCACATTCCATGGCCTAGATGGGGCCACACAGAGGCCCCAGTGGGACCCATGGCATGGAGGCGGGTATGGGGAGTTGTGGGGAGATCCCAGTGTGGTCTGGGGCCTGGAACCGGCCATTGGGAGGCCCCAGCAATTTCAGTGCCCAGGGCCTCCCTGCAGAGCCATGCATGGCAGAGGAAGTGTGTAGCATGAGCTGGTACACGCCCATGCCTATCAAGAATGGCAGTGTGGTCATGCGTGTGGACGTCAGCAGCAATGGCCTGGGGACCTTCATTCCAGATGAAAGGTATCCTTTCCCAAGCCAGGGGCCGGGGTGGACTCCAGGGGAACTCCTCACCCCGGGGTCCCCAGAGGAGCCAGTGGGAGATCCAAGGGAGAGAATGGGGAGAGAGGCAACTGCGAGCTGTGGAACCCCTGACACTGGGACCTCACCTGCGCCTGTCCTGCACCTGCTGCTAGGTTCCAGGTGAATATCAATGGCTTCCTGAAGAGAAACCAGGACAATAACATCCAATTCACTGTGGGAGACGAGGTGAGGGAATCTGGGCAGGGGAAAAAGACAATGGTCTGGGCCTTACGCTGACGCCCTGGTTACTTCCCAGATAAGCAGCAGATCCCATTTAGGGAGCACCAACTTCATGCCAGGCCCCACATGAAGATTCCATTAATCTCCCCAGTGACTCTTTGAGGGGACATACTCCATTATAAAGAGGAGACACCTGAGGTCCCAAAGGGATGGAACCATTTTCCCATAGTCCCTCAGCATGGAAGGAGTCTTGAAGTTATCTGCCTATCTGCCTGACTCCTGTACATACCTGTACACACACACACACACACACACACACATATGTTTTGTTTTTTTTTTTTTGAAACAGGGCCTCGCTCTGTCATCCAGGCTGGAGTGCAGTGCTGCAATCATGGCTCACTGTAGACTTGAGCTCCTGGGCTCAAGCAATACTCCCACTTCAGCCTCCCGAGTAGCTGGGACCACAGGCATGTACCACCATATCCAGCTAACTTTTTAATTAATTAGTTAATTGTTGTTTCTGAGCCAGAGTCTTGCTCTGTCCCCCAGGCTAGAGCGCAGTGGTACAATCTCACCTCATTGCAACCTCCACCTCCTGGGTTCAAGCAATTCTCCTGCCTCAGCCTCCCAAGTAGCTGGGATTACTGGCGCCCATCACCACGCCAGGCTAATAATTTTTTTATTTTTTGTAGAGACGAGGACTCACTCTATCATCCAGGCTGGAGTGCATCATCCAGGCTGGAGTGCAGGAGAGTGACCTCGTCAGGCTCAGGTGATACTCTCCCCTCAGTTTTTGTATTTTTAGTAGAGGCAGGGTTTTATCATGTTGCCAGGGTTGGCTGAAGTGATCCGCCCACCTCGGTCTCCCAAAGTGCTAGGATTACAGGTGTGAGCCACTGCGCCCAGCCCATGCCCATATGCAATTTTTTTTTTTTTGAGACAGAGTTTCGCTCTTGTTGCCCAGGCTGGAGTGCAGTGGTGTGATCTCGGCTCACTGCAACCTCTGCCTCCCGGGTTCAAGCAATTCTCCTACCTCAGCCTCCTGAGTAAGTGGGATTATAGGCACATGCCACCACACCCAGCTAATGATTTTTTATTTTTATTTTTATTAGAGATGGGGTTTCTTCATGTTGGCAGGCTGGTCTCGAACTCCCGACCTCAGGTGATCCACCCGCCTCAACCTCCCAAAGTGCTGGGATTACAGGCGTGAGCCACCACGCCTGGCCTCATACCCATATTCTTAATCCCGGTGCATTCACCCATTCATTCATGCTGTCACTCAGCAGGCACTTACTGAGCACACGTTGTTGCATCATGGGGACACAGCAGTGAACCCACAGACCCAAATCTCTGCCCTCCTGGAGCTGACACTGTAGTAGGGGAGACAGATGGCAACCTGGCAAACTGGTAAACGTGAAAATCAAGTGAATTCCGTAGTAGGGTAAAGGGTGGTAAGTGCTCTGGAGAGAAATGGAACAGGACAACGGGAGTTGGGTCTGTGCAGAAGGAGAGTGCAATGTTGAATAGGATGGTCAAGAAAGGCCTTGGCCGGGCGCGGTGGCTCAAGCCTGTAATCCCAGCACTTTGGGAGACTGAGACGGGCGGATCACGAGGTCAGGAGATCAAGACCATCCTGGCTAACCCGGTGAAACCCCGTCTCTACTAAAAATACAAAAAACTAGCCGGGCGAGGTGGCGGGCGCCTGTAGTCCCAGCTACTTGGGAGGCTGAGGCAGGAGAATGGCGTAAACCCGGGAGGCGGAGCTTGCAGTGAGCAGAGATCCGGCCACTGCACTCCAGCCTGGGCGACAGAGCGAGACTCCGTCTCAAAAAAAAAAAAAAAAAAAAAAGGCCTCATTGAGAAGTTTAAGCTTCCAAGGAGAGAATCGCATGGATACTAGGGGAAGAGCATTTCATCAGGAGAAGCAGAGGCCCTGAGGTGGGCGTGTGCCTGGGAGGTCTGAGAAGCAGAGAAGAGGCCGTGTGGCTGGGAGAGAGGGGGTGAGGGGGAGAATGGTAAGGAATGAGGTCAAGGAAGTGAGAAGGACAAATTGTGTGGGGCCTTGTGGGTCCAGGTCAGGCCTTGGACCTAAATGAGATGGAGCCTCAGGAGAGTGGCGGGAGTGTTGGCGTCCCTCCTGTCCCTCCCTGGCAGCTCTTCAACCTGATGCCCCAGTACTTTGTGGGTATCTCATCGAGGCCCTTGTGGCACACTGTGGACCAGTCACCTGTGCTCATCCTGGGAGGCATTCCCAATGAGAAGTACGTCCTGATGACCGACACCAGCTTCAAGGACTTCTCTCTGGTGGAGGTGAACGGTGTGGGGCAGATGGTGGGCGGGGCCTCTTGGAGGGAGCTGGGCCTCAGCCCCTGGAATAGGGTGGGGGCCTGGGGCTCTAGAAGAGGTCCCCACAGACACATCAGTCGCCACGAGAGGCAGATAGCATGAAGAAAAAACACACACGATTCTACAGCCAGAGGCCTAGGTTCAAATCCTGGTTCTGCCGCCACCTGGCTGCCTGACCCTGGACTTGGCATTCAACAACCCGGCCCTCAGATTCCCATTTGTAACATGGTAGTAATACTTATATTTACTTCATAGGATTATTGTGAGGATGATGTAAGTTAATAGTTTCCAGCTGAGTGCAGAGGCTCATGCCTATAATCCCAGCACTTTGGGAGGCTGAGGTAGGAGAACCACTTGAGAGCAGGAGTTTGAGACCAGCCTGGACAACATAGTGAAACCCCATTGCTACCAAAAATACAAAACTTAGCCGGGGTGGTGGCATGAGTCTGTAGTCTCAGCTGCTCAGAAGGCTGAGGCAGGAGGATTGCTTGAGCCTGGGACTTTGAGGCTGCAGTGAGCTATGATCATATCATTGCACTCCAGCCTGGGAGACAGATCGAGACCCTGTCTCAAAAAAAAAAGGGTTAATAGCTTCCATAACCAATGGTATATGTGTGCCATTACCTTCTCCACTCTGGAAAATTCTGCATTGCAATATACATCTCTGCCCAAGAGTTTCCTATTAGGCATTGAGAGCCTATATTATCCCATAATAGGGAGAGAGTGTCTGAAGTAAGGATCTTTTGGCTTCAGCGACAGAAATATGTTGGAATTAGTGCAGCTACAGTCAGAATGCCAAGCCAGGTTGGTTTACCCAGAGAACTGGTTTACCCAGAGAACAGAGAACCGTGCGCAGCCTTGTTCTTGTTCTCTAACTATGGGGATTTCTCCCTGATGGTCTCATCTTATTGTCTCCTGTCTTCCCTGCTCCTGTCTCTCCCCACCACTCCCTTCCACACTGCCCCCAGGAAACAGATCCTCCCCCTGCACAGCTCGCTTCACCTTTGTTGGTTGGGGTCCAGGTATAGATGCTATAACAAAGAGACCCTGGAAGAGAATGACTGAAATAGAGACTGTTGCTCGTTTTTTCTTTTTCTTTTTCTTTCTTTCTTTCTTTCTTT
>NW_012101332.1:1062152-1073452 GCF_000951045.1 Mandrillus leucophaeus
AGTAGCTGGAACTACAGGCGCCCACAACCGCGCCCGGCTAATTTTTTGTATTTTTAGTAGAGACGGGGTTTCACCGTGGTCTCGATCTCCTGACCTTGTGATCCGCCCGCTTCGGCTTCCCAAAGTGCTGGGATTACAGGCGTGAGCCACCGCGCCCGGCCGAGACAGGGTTTCTTGTCTCATCTCTTGGACCACATTCCTCTGTTTTTTGTTTGTTTTTTGAGATGGAGTTTCACTCTTGTCATGCAGGCTGGAGTGCAGTGGTGCAATCTTGGCTCACCGCAACCTCTGCCTCCCGGGTTCAAGCGATTCTCTTGCCTCAGCCTCCCAAGTAGCTGGGATTACAGGCGCGTGTCACCACGTCCAGCTAATTTTTTGTATTTTTAGTAGAGATGGGGTTTCACCACACAGTTATTTATTTTAATTAGCTGGGAGTGGTGGCAAGCACCTGTAGTCCCAGCTACTTGGGAGGCTGAGACGGAAGGATTGCTTGAGCCCAGGAGTTCAAGACCAGCCTGAGTAACATAGCGAGACCTCACCTCTACAAAAATAAAAAATTAGCTAGGCATGGCGGTGAGCACCTGTCGTCCCAACTACTCGGGAGACTGAGGTGGGAGGATCGTTCGAGCCCAGGAGTTTGAAGTTGCAGTGAGCTGTGTTCATTCCACTGCACTCTAGCCTGGGTGAGAGAGCCAGATCCAGGCTTTAAAAAAAAAAAAAAAGTCCCTTGGGGAGAACATGGGGTGTTGTATCCATGTAGGTATAACCCTGACTGTAGCCAGGGGTACAAGGACCGCTAAGGACCATTGAGCATGCTGTGCACTGCCCAACTCCAGGGGGCACACGAAGCCTGAACTGGCTCAGGCCTGGGTCACCTGCTTCTCTGGTCCATATAGGGGAGGTTTGGCTACCAAGGTGTTGCTGCTGGGTGAGCAGGGAGAGCACTCTGGGGCAGCTGTCAGAGCAGGAGCTTCCCCGCAAGGCAGGACATGGGGGCTGAGGCCAAGGCCACCTGCTCACCACTGGCCTCTGCTCCCCTGCAGCTGAGCATTGACAGTTGCTGGGTGGGCTCCTTCTACTGCCCCCAATCTGGCTTCACAGCCACCATCTATGACACCGTTGCCACCGAGAGCACCCTCTTCATTCGGCAGAACCAGCTGGTCTACTATTTCACAGGCACCTATACCACACTCTATGAGAGAAACCGCGGCAGTGGTGAGTGGGCTGTGGCAGGACCCACGCCTGGGGAGGGCACCCCGGTGAACCCCTCTGCAGAAGGTACCTGGGGCTGGCATTGCTGTGGGTGAGGCAGCAGGGAAGGAACTTGCTAAGGCCCCGACCACCCCTGCCCACCCCGAATGGACCTTCCCTTGCCCCCCTCTTTTTTTTTTTTTTTTTTTTGCTGTGATGAGGCTTCCACCCAGACCCTCCTGGGAATTGTGAGCAACTGTGAGAAGAGGGGGTGTGAGGTAGGGAGGTAGAGAGAAGCAGACACATGCGTGTGCCCACACAGGGTGGCAGAAGGACATGCCGAGAGAGACCAGACGGAGAAAGAGGGAGAGGGGCATGGCAAGTCAGAAGGAGCGGGAGGAGAGAGAGAAACAGACGGGCAAAGCCTCAAGGGAAACTCATCAGAGACAAAAAAGAGAGGCTAGGCACAGTGGCTCAGGAGGCCAGACTACTCAGGAGGCTGATGGGAGGGGGGATCACATGAGCCCAGGGGTTTGAGGCTACAGTGAGCTATGATCACACTACTGCACTCCAGCCTGGGCGACAGAGCAAGACCCTGTTTCAAAAAAAGAAAAATGCTGGGCGCGGTGGCACACGTCTGTAATCCCAGCACTCTGGGAGGCTGAGGCGGGTGGATCACTTGAAGTCAGGAGTTCAAGACCAGCATGGCTAACACGGTGAAACCCCGTCTCTACTAAAAATACAAAAAATTAGCAAAATTAGCTGGGCATGGTGGCACGTGCCTGTAGTCCCAGCTACTTGGGAGGCTGAGGCAGGAGAATCGCTTGAACCCTGGAGGCGGAGGTTGCAGTGAGCCAAGATCGTGCCCCTGCACTCCAGCCTGGGTGACAGAGCGAGATGTCATCTTAAAAAAAAATAAAGCTAGGTGCAGTGGCTCACACCTGTAATCCCAGCACTTTGGGAGGCTGAGGCGGGCAGATCACAAGGTCAGGAGTTTGAGACCAGCCTGGCCAATGTGTTGAAACCCCGTCTCTACTAAAAATACAAAAATTAGCTGGGTGTGGTGGCGGGTGCCTGTACTCCCAGCTACTCGGGAGGCTGAGGCAGGAGAATCGCTTGAATTCAGGAGGTGGGGCTGCCGTGAGCCGAGATAGTGCCACTGCACTCCAGCCTGGGCAACAGAGTGAGACTCCGTCTCAAAAAAAAAAAAAATGCCAAAGCTCTCCTATTTCTTCTAGTTTTTCCCGCCATCTCAGAACTGTCAGCTTCCAGAGTCACCGGAAATTGGACTGTAACTTATAAGTAAATGGGTGTTCCCAGCAGCTTTGCTTTCTCTCTTTCTTAGGGCACTTTGACAGTGGGAGGAACCAAATTCAAATTGGCTTAAGCCAAAGAAAAGAGGTGTTTATTGGCTTCTGTGGCTGAAAAGCCCAGGAGCGTGTTGGTTTCAGGAATGGCTGCACCAGGGGGTCACTGTCACAGACAGTCATCTCTTCGTGCATGCCACGGTGACTCCGGCCCCTGCTCAGCAACTGTAGACTTGTATGCCCCTCAGTAGCCCCAGAAAAGAGCATCTTGTTGCTGATTGCAAGCTGGTATTGCCTCTGATTTGGCCAGCTTGGTCACATGGTAATCATTGTGGCCAAGGGAGTGCAAGGGAGGTGTCAGCCCAATCTGACCCTCATGGATAGAGTGTGAGCAAAGGAGGATTTTCTCAAAGGCAGCGGGTGCCCTCTGCCAGTGCTCCCTGACACCACACTGAACAGGTGCTATAGCATGACAGGACAGATAACAGGCTCACAAAAGCCAGGGAAATGTGGGCTGGGCTGGGCGGGGCGGGGCGGAGGGCGGAGGGCGGAGGCCGCAGATCCAACCTTCTGGGTCTGAGGCCCCATGCTGGCTTCCCTAGGCAGCTGGGTTCGTGTCCTGGCCAGCGAGTGCATCAAGAAGCTGTGCCCTGTGTATTTCCATAGCAATGGCTCTGAGTACATAATGGCCCTCACCACGGGCAAGCATGAGGGTTTTGTACACTTCGGGACCATCAGAGGTAAGGGTGTGGGCCTCTGGCAGCCCCAGGGACCCCTCCATACCCTCTCAGCTCCAAGGATTCTAACCTTGGAACCTCACTCATCACCATGTGCCCTGAGGAGGGCCCCCAGGCTGAGGGTGGTGATGGTGGTGGTGGAGGGTTGCGTTTGTAGGGATAGGGCTTTGGGGTATGTTATGTATCTTTCATGATGTACTTGGTTTTAAAGCGCAGAAGATCTGGGCACGGTGGCTCATGCCTGTAATCCCAGCACTTTGGGAGGCTGAGGCAGGCAGATCACTTGAGGTCAGGAGTTCAAGAACATCCTGGCCAACATGGTGAAACCCCATCTCTACTAAAAATACAAAAATTAGCTGGGCATGGTAGCAGGCACCTGTAATCCCAGCTATTCAGGAGGCTGAGGCAGGAGAGTCACTTGAACCCAGGAGATGAAGGTTGTAGTGAGGCGAGATTGCGCCACTGCACTCCAGCCTGGGCAACAGAGTGAGACTCCATCTCAAAACAAACAAATCCACTCCCAAAAAAAAATAGCAGAAGCCCAATTCAAAAATAATTTAAGTACAGCTGGGCACAGTGGCTCATGCCTGTAATCCCAGCCCTTTGGGAGGCTGAGGTGGGTGGATCACCTGAGGTCAGGAGTTCGAGACCAGCCTGCCCAACATGGAGAAACCCCATCTCTACTAAAAATACAAAAACCAGCTGAGCATGATGGCACACACCTGTAGTCCCAGCTACTTGGGAGGCTGAGGCATTAGAATTGCTTGAACCTGGGAAGCAGAGGTTGTAGTAAGCTGAGATCATGCCACTGCACTCTAGCCTGGGCAACAGAATGAGACTGTCTTAATAATAATAGTAATAATAATAAGCATAAAGAATTTGTGGACTTAGATAAATGAAAAGACTCAGGTTCAACTTCAGGTATGGGTGGATCCAGGGGCTCACAGGGTATGTCATCAGGACTCCATCTCTTGGTAAGGTAGTGCAGCATAGTAATTAATTATAGCACAGATTCTGGAGAGAGACTGCTCCATCACACCTTTGCTGTGTGCCTTTCGATATGTAACTTGACCTCTCTGATCTCGTTTTCTTCACCTACAAAATGTGACTAACGGTAGTACTAGTATCTAGGTCACTGGTTTGATATAAAGATTAAATAAGTTGGTTTTTGTAAAGGTCTTAGTACTAGCAACGTGGTGAGTGTTACAAATGGTTTATTATTATTGGTCCTATAATTTGGGTCCATTTTCAGGTAGCTATTCCTCCATGGAGGTTAAAGGTAGCCCCTTAAAGCTTAAGACTCAAGTCACCTACTAGTCTGAGTCATGCCAAGAGAATGAAGACAGCATCTTTCCCATTAATTCTAACACAAGTCCCAGAGTAAATTCTGATTGGCCCACTGTGGTTCTCATGGCCAGACCTGAGCCATGAGACCCACAGTGTCATGACTGTGACCAGAGACAGACATGCTCTGATAGGCCAGGTGTGAGTGACGGAAGGCCAGAGAATGAGATCCCAAGGACTGAGGGGCTGGTGGGCATGAGGAGGGCAATCAGAGTTGGCTTGATGGGCTGCCAGACAGGAGGGAGAGGGACTGAACATGAACCCCACCTTGCTCTGCAGATGGCCAGGTGTCCTTTGAGATGCTGCCCAGGCAGTGGTCTGTGTGCGAGCAGATAGGAGGTACTAATCCCCCCGATGGGTCTGCGGTGGGAGGCTGGGGGGACTGAGGATGCAGAAGAGCAGGGGAGGGTGGCAGGGGTCATGGGAAAGAATGGGCAGTGTCTTAGGGAGGGGTGAGAGTTATGGGGAGGGGCACAGCTGGCACAGGACCAAGGCCATTGAGCCCTGGGGCGGCTCTGGACTGCCCCTTTCCCTCTCAGTTCCCACCTGCTCCATAATTTGGTCTGACTACATCGCGGGTGAGTATACCCTACTGCTGCTGGTGGAGAGCGAATATGAAAATGCCAGTAAACGTTTCCAGGTGGTCAGCTACAACACAGGTAATCAGGGCGCTGCAAGGGGCTGGGCGCAAAGGGGCAGGAGCCTAGACTGTGGACCGCATGCCCATCCTGAGGGATCTGTGCCCAGCAGACAGAGGGAGGGCGACATTACCTGTGTCACTCCTGGATGAGGGGTAGCAGTGGAGAACTGGGTATAGGCTTGGCGATCTGAAAGGGCTCTGTGACTCACAATAAAGAGATTTTTTTTTTTTTTTTTGAAACGGAGTCTAGCTCTGTCGCCCAGGCTGGAGTGCGGTGGCCGGATCTCAGCTCACTGCAAGCTCCGCCTCCCGGGTTCACGCCATTCTCCTGCCTCAGCCTCCCAAGTAGCTGGGACTACAGGTGCCCGCCACCTCGCCTGGCTAGTTTTTTTTTTCTTTTTTTTTTTTTTTGTATTTTTTAGTAGAGACGGGGTTTCACCGTGTTAGCCAGGATGGTCTCGATCTCCCGACCTCATGATCCGCCCGCCTCGGCCTCCCAAAGTGCTGGGATTACAAGCTTGAGCCACCCCGCCAGGCCAATAAAGAGATTTTATTTTAGCTGCAGTGAGAATAGGGCCGCCATGTAGAGTAGTACAGGCTGTGCACTGCACAAAACCCCCAACCGAGGGGTCAGAGGAGACAGGTCCTGTGCCTTAACAGTACTGTTTCCTCTCAGAGGCAGTGTCTTTTTATAATTCACATGAAGAAATTCTAAAGGGCTAGGCACGGGGCTCACACCTGTAATCCCAGCACTTTGGGAGGCCGAGGCCAGAGGATCGCTTGAGGCCAGGAGTTCAAGACCAGCCTGGGGCAACATAGCAAGACCCTGTCTCTACAAATTAAACAAACAAACAAACAAAAAAAGGTAGCTGAGTATGGAGGTGCCCCTGTAGTCCCAGCTACTTGGAATATACCTGACGTGGAAGAATGGCATAAGCTCAGGAGGTTGAGGCAACAGTGAGCTATGATCATGCCACTGCCTGGGTGACAGAGCAAGACCCTGTCTCAAAAAAAAAAAAAAAAAAGAGCTGGGCGTGGTGGCTCATGGTTGTAATCCCAGCACTCTGGGACACCAAGGTGGGTGGAATGCTTGAGCTCAGGTGTTCAAGACCAGCCTAGGCAACATAGCGAAACCTCCTCTCTACTAAAAATACAAAAATTGGGCCGGGTGCGGTGGCTCATGCCTGTAGTCCCAGCACTTTGGGAGGTTGAGGCAGGTGGATCATGAGGTCAGGAGATCGAGACCACAGTGAAACCAGGTTTCTACTAGAAATACAAAAAATTTAGCCGGGTGCAGTAGCGGGCACCTGTAGTCCCAGCTACTCGGGAGGCTGAGGCAGGAGAATGGTGTGAACTTGGGAGGCGGAGCTTGCAGTGAGCCGAGATCCGGCCACTGCACTCCATCTCAAAACAAAACAAAACAAAACAAAAATTGGCAGGGGGCAGTGGCTCACACCTGTAATCCCAGCACTCTGGGAGGCCGAGGTGGGATTGGGGGGATCACTTAAGGTCAGGAGTTCAAGACCAGCCTGGCTAACATGGTGAAACCCTGTCTCTACTAAAAATACAAAAATCAGTCAGGCATGATGGTGGGTGCCTGTAAACCTAGCTACTCGGGAGGCCGAGGCAGAAGAATTGCTTGAACCTGGGAAGCAGAGGTTGCAGTGAGCCGAGATCACGCCATTGCCCTGCAGTCTGGGCAACAGAGGGAGACTCCATCTTGGAAAAAAAAAAAAAATACAAAAAATTAGCTGGGCGTGGTGGTGGTGCGTGTCTGTAATCCCAGCTACTCTATAGGCTGAGGTGGGAGGATCACTTGAACCCAGGAGGCAGAGGTTGCAGTGAGCCGAGATCACACCATTGCACTCCAGCCTGGGCGACAGAGAGATCCTGTCTTGGCGGGGGGCGGTGGAAGAAACTCTTAAGGACTAGCAAGCCTGAGTGGGAAGCTCTTTGGAGGGTTTTACAGGAGGCTGAGAAGCAAGCAACTTGCTCCAGCTCCAGGTTTTGAAAGCACAGAGCCTCAGGAGATTTTGCTGTGTTCACCCACCCTCCCCCTCCCCCTGTAGCTAGTGATGGCCTGGAACTTCTCTACCGCATCCCGGAGTTCATCCCTGAAGGTAGGAGGGGAAGGCAGAGGTGGCCTCAAGGGCGGCTGTGGGCCAGGAGGGGCCCAGGGGACTCCACCTCATTGCGGTATCTTCTCTTCCTCTGCCCCGGTCAGCTCGAGGATTGGAGTTCCTGATGATCCTAGGGACGGAGTCCTACACCAACACTGTAATGGCCCCCAAGGGCATCTCCTGTAACCCGTACAACCACCTGATCTTCATCTGGGGCAACTTTCTCCTGCAGAGGTGGGCCTCCACCACTCCCGGGTGGGCCAGGCGCACTCTGTCTCCCCAGCACCTTTAGGGTGTGGATGCTTTCAGGACCAGACTAGGCGAGTCTCACCAAGCCTTCAGAGGATGCCCAAATCCAGAAGTTACCAGGACGGTGATGGGGAACACACCGTTAGGGTAGTCAGTGCTGGGACGAGGGGAGCCAATGTTTTAAAGCTGTGGGAGCCCTTTTCTTAAAAATGAAACCTTATATAAAGACCCAGCCTGTGTGAGCAATAGATGAGCAGTTTCTAGGGTTTGTTTTTGTTTTTGTTTTGGGACCGTCTCGCTCTGTCACCCAGGCTACAGGGCAGTGGCACAATCTCAGCTCACTGCAGCCCCCGCCTCCCTGATTCAAGCAATTCTCCTGCGTCAGCCTCCCTAGTAGCTGGGATTACAGTTGCATGTCACCATGCCTGGCTAATTTTTGTATTTTTAGTAGAGACGGATTTCACCATGTTGGGCAGGCTTGTCTCGAACTCCTGACCTCAGGTGATCCTCCCGCCTCAGCCTCCGAGAGTGCTGGGATTACAGGTGTGAACCACGTGCCCGGCTAACTGACGAGCATTTTCTAGGGACAGTTTAGGATCCTCCCCACCCCAGCCACCCTCTCGACCCTCAGGAACCTGGGGGCCCCTGAGCTACTTTCTTGGGTGGCTGGCAAACTGCCAGGTTGGCCTGATGCTTCTGTTTTACAGATGGGGAGCTGGAGACTCTCAAAGGGTTTGGGGTGGGGGGCGGGAGCTAGAATTTCAAGCTTCCTTTGCACATTCTTCCAAGGGGAGAAACTGAGTAAGTGGCTCCTGTGTTATTAGGCCTGGGATTGGGGGAAGCGGCTGTCCAGGATGCGCCCAGCTCTCCATCTCTGTCCCTGCAGCTCTAACAAGAAAAACTTCATCTACCTGGCAGACTTTCCCAAGGAACTGTCCATCAAATACATGACCAGATCGTTCCGTGGGGCTGTGGCTATTGTCACGGAGACGGAGGAGGTGGGCTGCCCTGCCCCTCTCCCCATTCCCTCTCTGCCCACCCCCAAACCCCAGGGGTCCCTCTTTCCCCCTGTCAGAGTAAAGGAGCTAAGGGAAGGGGGCACCCTCGGGGACCCTGAGAAAGGGCAGTGAAGCTCCATTTATAGCTGCAATCCCTGGAACTCAGAGTGTCAGCTCCAAAGTCACGCAGACCAGAGCTATGATCTAATGTTCAGAGGCGACCCTCTTTCATCCCACAGTGCACTTGTGCACTTCATAAATATTGAGCATCTACTGTGTACCTGCCCCCTGTGCTGGAGAACACAGAGCGGTCAGGGCTGCAATGGGGAAAATATTACCTATGGAAGTAGGGGGACCTGGCCCATTCTGGGGGATTGCACATGTCAGGGAGGGCTTCATGGGGGAGACCACATGGAGGGGGACATCTTGGAGGCTAGAGGGCATCACCCAGGTTGTGGTTCAGGAAGGGTAGTGAAGGTTCCCTTCAGATGTGTATGGGGGTGGGCATTAGTGCAGAGATGGGAAACTGAGGCCAAGGAAATGGTGAGACCCTGGAAGCTGCAGAGTGAGAAGAAACAAGAGGTCTCGGCCGGGCGCGGTGGCTCAAGCCTGTAATCCCAGCACTTTGGGAGGCCGAGGCGGGTGGATCACGAGGTCAGGAGATCGAGACTATCCTGGCTAACATGGTGAAACCCCATCTCTACTAAAAATACAAAAAACTAGCCGGGCGTGGTGGCGGGCGCCTGTAGTCTCAGCTACTTGGGAGGCTGAGGAGGGAGAATGGCGTGAACCCGGGAGGCGGAGCTTGCAGTGAGCCGAGATCACACCACTGCACTCCAGCCTGGGAGCACAGCGAGACTCCGTCTCAAAAAAAAAAAAAAAAGAAAAAAGAAAAAAGAGGTCTCGGCCCTAGGAACCGTGGCTGTTAGGGAGTGTGTATGTTAGGGATGTTTAGGTTACACGTGCTAGAAACCTTAACAGACCAAAAACACTGAAAAACATGATCATAGTGTGTGAGGGCTGGAACCAGAGGTGATTGGGCTCAGGGAAGTAGAGAGATGGCACCACAGAGAAAAGGAAGGGGAGCGCCCTTGGTCCCAGTGGAGGTGAGTTTGCAAACTTCATCCTTCAAACAATGGGGCCACCACACTGGGCAGAGGGTGAGGTGGGATCAGAGGACCCCATGGTCCTGACACACACACATCTGGCTATCATACCCACAGATCTGGTACCTCCTGGAGGGTAGCTACCGGGTGTACCGGCTGTTCCCATCCAAGGGCTGGAAGGTGCACATCAGCTTACAGCTGATGCAACAGTCCTCTCTCTACGCATCCAATGAGACCATGCTGACCCTCTTCTACGAAGGCAGCAAACTGTACCAGGTGCCTGGCGGGGCTCTGCGGGGACATTGGGGCACCACAGGAGGGCTGACCCCAGCTCACCTGACTCTGCCTTCCCCCTGTAGCTGGTGTACCTTATGAACAACCAGAAGGGCCAGCTGGTCAAGAGGCTTATGCCCGTGGAACAGCTTCTGATGTATCAACAGCACACCAGCCACTATGACTTGGATCGGAAAGGGTGAGAGGACACCGGAGCATGACAGGGGTCTGAGGGCTCCCGGCACTGCCCTCCTGAAGCTACCATTTTTGAGAGAGGGGAGACCGAGCTAACCCCAGTGACAGCCTCAGGGCTACGATGGCAGGAGTTCAGCACTTATGGAAGCTCAGAGGAGGAGCCGAACCTGGCCAGGGGGGAAGGTGCATCAGGGAGGGCTTCAAGGAGGAGGAGGTGTATGCACTGTGACAAGAAGGGTGAGGAAGGATTAGCCAAGTGATAAGATGGGGAAGGGTGTCCCAGAACGGGAGAACCACCCGTGCAGAAGCCCTGATGGGAAGGGGGACGAAGTGAGCCTGATGGTCATGGGGAGAAACTTGGACTTCATCTTGAGGGTCTTGGGGGAGCCATGGATGGGACTAAAGGAAAGGACTGCGGGATCGGGTTTTACCGCGTGCTATAATGATGCCTCTGGTCGCTGTCCTGCAGAAGGTGGATCAGAGCAACCCAGGGAGGCAGCTGGATTCGGGGCAGGGACGGGGAACTGGGGTGGAAGGAGGAAGCAGGAGGTGGAACAAAGATAAGAGGTCAAGTGGACAGGCAGATGGGGACTGCCCGTTGAGCAGGGAGGACTCTGGTCTCAGGGATCGAGGGACGTCCGAGGGGATGTGTGAAGAGGCCTCTGGGCAGCAGGGGCTGACGCTGAGGAGGAAGATCGGGGCTGGATTCGATACGGGAAGTGGGTGAGGTGAGAAAGAGGCCTGCGGAAGCTTCCAGTGCGCGGGGTGCCTTAGAGCCAGCAGCCCTTCCCCCCTGCCGCTGCCCAGGGGCTACTTGATGCTCTCCTTCACCAACTTCTGCCCCTTCTCGGTGATGCGCCTGAGGAACCTGCCCGGTCCGCAGAGATACACACGCCAGGAGCGCTACCGGGCACGGCCACCGCGCGTCTTGGAGCGCTCAGGCTTCCACAACGAGAACTCGCTAGCCATTTACCAGGGCCTGATCTACTACCTGCTGTGGCTGCACTCCGTGTACGACAAGGTGGGCGTCCGGCGGTGGGCGGGCAGGCCTGAGACCGGACTCGGGGAGTGGGGAGCCGGCTTAGAGGGCGAGGCCTGTGGAGCGGAGCGCAGCGGGATTGTAGAACTGGAGGACTGGGG
>NW_012101332.1:1073607-1091031 GCF_000951045.1 Mandrillus leucophaeus
GTGGGGGCGGGGCCTGGCTTGAGCAGGACTTCCAGGGGAGGGTGTTGGAGGTGTGGCCGGGTTGAAAGCAGGGTCTAGGGATGCGCTGGGGTGTGTATCTTCTGCTCTGGGTTAGGAGCTGGCATTGAGGCTGGGAGGGGGTCTGGGGATGCCGCTTGCCTGGGGGCCCTCGCCCCGCCGCCCAATCCCTTTACGGTGCCGGGCGATCCCTGCAGCCGTACGCGGACCCGGTGCACGACCCCACCTGGCGCTGGTGGGAGAAAAACAAACAAGACCAGGTAGGCGGAGCGGATTGGGAGCCGGGAAAGGGGTGGTGCCCGGACACCCCTCACAGTGCCCCCAACCCCGGCGCTGACTCTGCCGCGCGCATGCGGTACTCCAGGATTACTACTTCTTCCTGGCGAGCAACTGGCGAAGCGCGGGCGGAGTGTTCATAGAAATGGACAGCTACGAAAAGATCTACAACCTCAAGTCCGCGTACGAGCTGCCGGAGCGCATTTTCCTGGACAAGGGCACTGAGTACAGCTTCGCCATCTTCCTGTCGGCGCAGAGCCACTCGTTCCGGACGATGGCAGAACTCGGTCTGCGCGGGGCCAGAGTCACTCCCGAAGGGCAGGGCGAGGGCTGCCGGAATCTGGGAGCTTGGGGGGAGGGGACACCACCCGAAGGGCGGGGCCTGTGAGGGAGGCCTTAACCCCCTTGACTGTCCGGAGCAGGCACCGTCTTCCAGCTGCATAGCCAGGTAGACGTGGGCGTGGTGCTGGCCGACCCCGGCTGCATCGAGGCCTCGGTGAAGCAGGAGGTCTTGATTAATCGCAACGCGGTGCTATTTTCGGTGAGGCCCGGCGGGCAGTTGGGATCAAGGGAGGTTTTTTGTTTTGTTTTTGGTTTTGTTTTTTGTTTGTTTGTTTTTGAGACAGGGTCTTGCTCTGTCAGGCTGGAGTGCAGTGGCGCGATCACTGCATTCTTGGCCTCCTGGGCTCAAGTGATCCTCCTCCCTCAACCTCCTGAGTAGCTGGGACTGCAGGCATGCACCACAGTGCCCAGCGAACTTTTTTTTCTTTTTTTCTTTTGAGACGGAGTCTCACTCTGTCGCCCAGGCTGGAGTACAATGGCACAATCTTGACTCACTGCAACCTCTGCCTCCCAGGTTCAACCGAGTCTCCTGCCTCAGCCTCCCTAGTAGCTGAGATTACAGGTGCACACCACCGCACCCAGCTAATTTTTTGTATTTTTAGTAGAGATGGAGTTTTACCATGTTGGCCCGGCTGGTCTTGAACTCCTGACCTCAAATGATCCGCCCACCTCAGCCTCCCAAAGTGCTGGGATTACAGGCGTGAGCCACTGTGCCCAGCCTTAACTTTTTATGTTTTGTAGAGAGGGGGGTCTACCTGTGTTGCCCAGGCTGGTCTCGAATTCCTGGGCTCAAGAGATCCTCACGCCTCGGCTTGAGGTGTGAGGTGTGAGGCAAGAGCCACGAGCCACCCTGCGCTTGGCCCCGTTAGCCTATTCCTGAGTAGAAAAATGGAAGACTTCCGTTCTCCTACCAGCCCCCACCTTGCCCCAGCTATGGGTTATTTGAACTGTTTGTTGGTCTTTGGGGAGACCTGTTCACCCCTTCATTTCTGCCTCTCCCCTCCTTCAACCCCAGATTACGCTCAAGGATAAAAAGGTTTGCTATGACCAAGGCATTAGTGGACACCACCTTATGAAGTCTTCCATGACGGTCAATGTGAGGTCCAAGCCTGGAGGGGAGGGTGCAGGATGGTGGGAAAGCCTGGGCCCACAGGGATCACCATCTTCACCTGCTCCTACCTGCAGGTGGTGGGTTCATCCGGGCTCTGCTTCCAGGAAACGCACGTGGGGGCCCGTATGCAAGTATTGGAGCTTGGGATACTGGGCCCTGGGAGGGAAAGGTTGGGGTCAGGTCTCAACATGGCTAATCCCCTGAGAATCCCACTAATCATTCATAATTTCCTTTCTTCTCATTCTTTCTCATCATTCATCCACCCACCCACTACTACCCATTAACTCCTTTCATTCTTTTTTTCTTTGAGATGGAGTTTCGCTCTTGTTGCCCAGGCTGGAGTGCAATGGTGCAGTCTTGGCTCACTGCAACCTCCACCTCCTTGGCTCAAGTGATTCTCCTGCTTCAGCCTCCCGAGTAGCTGGGATTACAGGTGCCCACCACCATGCCCAGCTAATTTTTTGTATTTTTAGTGGAGACAGGGTTTCTCCATGTTGGCCAGGCTGGTCGCAAACTGCTGAACTCAAGTGATCCACCCACCTCAGCCTCCCAAAGTGCTGGGATTCCAGGCATGAGCCTCCACACCCAGCCTAACTCCTTCCATTCATTCATGTTTTCAGAAAGGGCCACCTTCCCAGTTGTGCAGGTTGCACACAAGCTGATGTGTTCCCTCTGATAACTTTTCTGCAGAGGGAGAATAGAGTGAGCAACAGGGACTTTTTTTTTTTTTTTTTTTTTGAGACGAAGTCTCACTCTTGTCCCCCAAGCTGCAGTGCAATGGTGCAATCTCGGCTCACTGCAACCTCCGCCTCCCGGGTTCAAGCGATTCTTCTGCCTCAGCCTCCCAAGTAGCTGGGATTACAGGTGCATACCACCATGCCTGGCTAATTTTTTGTATTTTAAGAAGAGATGGAGTTTCACCATGTTGGCCAGGCTAGTCTCAAACTCCTGACCTCAGGTGACCTGCCCACCTCGGCCTCCCAAAGTGTTGGGATTACAAGTGTGAGCCACCGCGCCTGGTCCAGGGCCACTTTTTGCAATTGGCACAAAGGTGGCACAAGGGCTGGCCTGGCCCTGCCTTCACATCTCTCTTCTTCTGCCCACTCACATATTCCTCATTCAGTTCTTTGGGATCTTGGTTCTTCACTTGCTTATATATGTGATATCGCCTTTGCCCAGGGCAGACACTGAGGCTCAGAGAGGTGCAGTGTAACCCAGGGAGCTAATAAGTGGTAGAGGAGGGGCCTGCCCCAGAGTTCTTGTTCTCACCACTTCCCTACCCACTCCGGGGCACGCAGATCCTGGCGTTCCTCTTTCCTGGGTTAGAATGACCTTGGGCAGTCAAAAGGGATTGTAACAGCCCCCACCTCCTTAGAGTACATGAGATTTCATGTGCTAGACTGAATAAACAAGGAGGAAGTGTGACCGCATCACAGGGTGGGCAAGGGGAAATGTGGCGGGATGAACTCAGAGCAGTGATGGGGCAGAGTAAGTGGGGCCTCATGGGCCATGGTGCGTGAGCTGGTTCTTCGGGAGGGCTCCAAGCAGAGGAGGGACTCGAGGGTCCCCAGGGCCCATCTGGCTGCATGGGGTGGGGGGACATCAATGAGGGAACGGGAAGCAGGGAGACTCTGGAGAAGACAAGGTTGGACAAAACAGGGTGGGGGCAAAGAATTTGGAGGTTTAAGGGAGAGAATGAGTGGACTCTGCGTCTTTTTTTTTTTTTTCGAGACTGAGTCCTGCTCTGTTAGCTGGAGTGCAGTGGCGCAATCTTGGCCTCTGTCTCCCTGGTTCAAGCTGTTCTTCTGCCTCTGCCTCCCAAGTAGCTGGGATTACAGGCATGCGCCACCACACCCAGCTAATTTTTTGTATTTTTAGTAGAGAAAGGGTTTTGCTGTGCTGGCCAGGCTAGTCTCGAACTCTGGATTCAAGTGATCGGCCTGCCTCGGCCTCCCAAAGTGCTGGGATTACAGGCATGAGCCACTGCGCCAAGCCGTTTTAATGATATTAATGACCATATTGCTCTTGGCGGTGAGGGAGAGCCAGGCAGTTGGTGGTGGTGTTTGTGGGAGGGGTACTGTCCTTCCTGCCCCTCACCTCTCCAGGGGCCTGAGGAGACCCTGGACACTCCCATGAGCCTTTTTTCCTCCCACCGAGGGCAACCTGATGGTGCCAGTGTTCATTGGCTGCCCTCCAGGCAAGCGCCTGGCGTTCGACATCACCTACACTCTGGAATACAGCCGCCTGAAGAACAAACACTACTTTGACTGCGTTCAAGTGGACCCCGAGATGCCCTGCTTTCTCTTCCGGGACAGTGTGTGTCCAGTCCCTTCCCCTGCATCGTTCACTGTCCTCTTGCGCCCACCACTCTGCGCTCTCCCTCCCCGCTCCTCTGCCCACAGGCTACCCACCCTCTTTCCCCCGGCATCTCACTTTCCCCCTTCTTGGTCCTCAGCTTCTCAGGCCAGGCTAATTTCTTCTTCCCGTCTCAACCCCCTCCAACCCCATAGTTTTCTACCCCTTCTTCTTGATTCAAGATTTGGTGACAGGAGACTCCGGCAGTTTCCAGGGCAGGTAAAGGCGTGGCCAACTTGTAGCTAGGGCAGGTGGAGGGAGTGGAAGGGGATGGGTGCAGGACTCGAGACCCGGAGACCAGTCCGTGTGCACTTCTGTCCCTGGTAGCTACGTGCTGCTGGTGGTGGGTGGCGGGCCCACACTGGACACACTCAAGGACTACAACAAGGACGAAATCTACCGCTTCAACAGCCCCTTGGACAAGTAATCCCTGTGGGGCCCCACGCGTAATTGGCCTTGCTTCCCCTAGAGGCCTTTCCCACTTCCAAGCCAAGCCCACCTCACAAGCCCCCGCCTCCGCATCTCAGGTCCCGCCCACAGTGGGGCTCTTAGGATCCCACAGGCAAACTCCTGCAGGGCCCCCTTAACACCATGCCCCCTGCACATAAGACCCCGCCCCCTGCACCCACCTCTGGCCTCCCTCCACACTGACCACTGAGGCCATACCTCCCCCACACCCCCTAACCCCTGGCTGAGATGACCTCGTCCTGCACAGGACCAACAGCCTTATCTGGACCACGAGGACCAAAAGGACCACCAAAGACTCAGCCTTCCACATCATGTCCCATGAGAGCCCGGGTATCGAGTGAGTGCACAGCCTGGCCTTCTTGGCCCCCATCTGTCGGTAGTCCATCAGGCCCACCCATCCTTTCTGCCCCCAGGAGGCCTCTTGATCCCCAAGTCACACTGACTGCCTTTGTGTTACTCAAATGGGGCTGAACTTTGCACAAGCTGAAGTCCCTGCCTGGAATGCTGCTCCCTCCTACTCTCGTCAGGCCTTAGGCAGATGCCCCTTCAGCCAGGAGGACTTTTCTGTTTCAGGATGGGACAATTGTCCCTTCGTGGCTCCCATGGTCGCCTGGGGCTCTCCCATCCCGCCCCTGAGTCCCCTACCTGTGCATCCCCATCCTAGAGTGGACAGCCCTGGGCAGTCACTGTCTGGTGTGGGGTCTGTATCTCCTCCAGAACTGGGTCCTGAATAGACTCATAAATTTGTTTTTATTTTTATTTTTGAGATGGAGTTTCGCTCTTTGTTGCCCAGTCTGGAATGCAGTGGCATGATCTCAGCTCACTGCAATCTCCACCTTCCGGGTTCAAGCGATTCTCCTGTCTCAGCCTCCTGTTTGTTTATTTTTTGAGACAGGCTCCCTCTGTAGTCCACCAGGCTGGAGTGCAGTGGCACAATCTCAGCTCACTGCAACCTCTGCCTCCCAGGTTCAAGCAATTCTCCTGCCTTAGCCTCCCAAGTAGCTGGGATTACAGGCAACCGCCACCATGCCTGGCTAATTTTTGTATTTTTAGTAGGGATGGGGTTTCACCATGTTGGTCAGGCTGGTCTTGAACTGCTGACCTCAGGTGATCCTCACGCTTCAGCCTCCCAAAGCACTGGGATTACAGGCGCACGCCACTATGCCCGGTTAATTTTTGTTTTTGTTTTTTTCTAGTAGAGATGGAGTTTCACCATATTGGCCAGGCTGGTTAACATAGCATTTATTGAATGAAATAATGAACAAATGAATAAATCAATTCGTGGCAGGCATTTATTGATATTTGAATGTGGGTATTAATGAATGAATAAAACAATGGAGAAACAAATTCATATATAGGGGCTCAATAAGTTTCATTCAATGAAAGGAAAAAAATGAAGCCATGAGCAAATGAAGGCAGTGAATGAATGAACAACTTGCGCCTAGTCAGAATTTAACCTGCTCTATTTTTTTATTTTTTATTTTTATTTATTTTTTTGAGATAGACTCTTGCTCTGTCACCCAGGCTGGAGTACAGTGGTACAATCTCAGCTCACTGCAACTTCCGCCTCTTGGGTTCAAGTGATTCTCCCACCTCAGCCTCCCGTGTAGCTGGGATTACAGGCGCACGCCACCACGCCTGGCTAGTTTTTGTAATTTTTAGTAGAGATGGGATTTCACCATGTTGGTCAGGCTGGTCTTGAACTCCTGACCTCAAGTGATCCACCTGCCTCGGCCTCCCAAAGTGCTGGGATTATACATGTGAGCCACCGCGCCCGGCCTAACCTGCATTTATTGGATAATGAATAGAGAAGGAAATAAATGAAAGATGTGACTTTGTACCTAGTAAGTGCTCAAGCTGTATTTATGGGATAAAGGAATGAAGGGAGCAAAGAATGAATAAGGAGTCGGCACATGATAGGTACACAGCCTGTAATCTGGATGGATGCACAGTGACAGAGGAATTGACAGATGGAGGCGTGAAGGCAGGAGGAAATGAATGAGTAGACAGCCTGTGGCACAGTAGCCGTTCAGTCAGCATGATTGAATGAGTGAATGAAGGAATGAACGAGGGAAGGCATGAGATCGCACCCATTTGGTCCTCACCGAGAGCGTTGGGGTGGAGGAAGAAATTGGGAGTTGGCACAGACTAGGCATGGTTGGTAGCACAACTGCCTGATCTTTGGCTCGCAGGTGGCTCTGTCTGGAGAACGCCCCATGCTATGACAATGTTCCCCAAGGCATCTTCGCCCCTGAATTCTTCTTCAAGGTGTTGGTGAGCAATAGGTGAGCCAGGCAAGTGGCCCAGGTGCGGGTCAGGGGCTGCCCATGGAACGCCTGGCTTCTCCGCTAATCCTGGGTCCCCTCCCAACCCCCGCAGAGGAGTGGACACGAGCACCTACTGCAACTACCAGCTCACCTTCCTGCTGCACATCCACGGGCTGCCACTCAGTCCCAAGCGGGCCCTTTTCATCCTCATGGTGAGTGGCTGTCCAGGAGCTGCCCTGCTGGGTGGGCAAGGGCCCACACCTCCACACCTATGCTTGTTGTACTTCACTAATTCATTCCTTCAGTCACTCATCTGGTCATGCCGACTGAACGCCTGCCATGCCACAGGCTGTCTACTCATTCATTTCCTCCTGCCATCACGCCTCCATCTGTCAATTTCCCTGTAACTGTGGATCCAGATTGTGGACTGTGTACCTTATCATGTGCCAACTCCTTATTTATTCTTTGCTCCCTGCAGGTGTCAGTCAGCGTGTTTGTGGGCCTGGTGATCTTCTACATTGCCTTCTGCCTCCTGTGGCCCCTCGTGGTGAAGGGCTGCACGATGATCCGGTGGAAGATAAACGATATCATTGCCTCAGAATCCTACTACACCTATGCCTCCATTTCCGGAATGTCGAGCATGCAGTCTCTGAGACGTTCCAGGATGGGCTCCATGTTCAGCTCCAGGATGACAGAGGACAAGGCTGAACCCAAGGAAGCTGTGGAGAGACAGTTGATGACCTGAGTCTGCCGCGTGCCCCAGCCCCCAGTCACTGTCACACTTCCCCTACGAGGCCCATCTTGAAGATGCAGCCTGTCACCCAGCTCAGACCTCTGTTTTGCTTGATGTTTACTTCTGGTTCAGACTCAAATAAAGCCTTTTTTCAGGACCAGCTGTGGGCCCTCTTAAGAGCTTGAGTTCAGAAGGTTTGTACCAGCATAGCTGCACATTAAAATATCATAAACCTCGCTGGGCACTGTAGCTTATGCCTGTAATCCCAGCACTTTGGGAGGCGGAAGCAGGCAGATCATTTGAGGTCAGGAGTTTGAGACCAGCCTGGCCCACATGGTGAAAACTTGCAACCCTGTCTCTACTAAAAATACAAAAAATTAGCTGGGCATGGTGGTGCATGACTGTAATTCCAACTACTTGGGAGGCTGAGACAGGATAATCCCCTGAACCTGGGAGGCAGAAGTTGCAGTGAGCCAAGATTGCGCCACTGCATTCCAGCCTGGGCAACAGACTGAGACTCCCGACTCAACAAAACAATAAATAAAATATCAAAAACCTTCTAGGCCACCTGTTAAATAGTGGCTTCTCTGTGTGCCTGTTGGCTGAGCCCCTCCCCAGGGTGCCCCAGACCTCCCTGTGGTCCAGCAGGATCCTCCACAATCCAGGCCCATTGCTATGGCCCACCATCTGCTCTGATTATTTAGTGTTACGTATTTTGAATGTCAACACCTATCTAATGTCTTAAGGAGGGGACCCTGGAGATGTCAGGATTCTTATTTTAGTTGCAAGTAGCAAGTATTTCCCTCAAATGGTCTACATGAAAATGGTAATTTACAGGCTTCAGGTACAGTTTGATCCAGTAGTCCCCAGGGTCCACAGGATTCAGCCTTCATTTCTCTGTAGTTTTTTCTTCTCTGTCCTCCTCTGAGTGCAGTCTCTGACCTCAGGACAACTCCTCTCACCATCTGAGGCTAGTTATGCAGTCCATAATCTGGATGGATGCATAGTGACCGATGAATTGACAGATGGAGGCATGAAGGCAGGAGGAAATAAATGAGTAAAAAAATACCGTGTTGCATGGTAGGCATTCGGTCAGCATTACTGGATGAATGAATGACGGAGCGAATGAGGAAAGGTGTGAGACTATGCCTAGTTGGTGCTCACTCAGAGTGTTGGGGTGGAGGAATAAATTGGGATTGGCATCGACTAGGCATGGTTGGTAGCACAAAAACCTAATGAAACTTGACAATAACAAGAGTTGGCAACACTCATGTGTGTAAGGTCTGTTGGCTAAGGTTGTTTCCACCACCAAGATTCTATTGAGTCACCTCCTGGTCCAGATGAACACATCATAATCCTGTATCAGCCAAGTCAACATGTGATTTGAATATCACCATCTGCATTTCCAGCCAAGATAAAGTGACAGAGACTGGATTTCCCCTCATACTTGAAACTATTTATTTATTTTTGAGATGGAGTCTTGCTCTGTCACCCAGGCTGGAGTGCAGTGGTGCTATCTCGGCTCACTGCAACCTCTGCCTCCTGGGTTCAAGCGATTCTCCTGCCTCAGCCTCCCGAGTGGCTGGGACTACAGACGCATGACACCATGTCCAGCTGATTTTTTGTATTTTTAGTAGAGACAGGATTTCACCGTGTTAGCCAGGCTGGTCTCGATCTCCCGACCTCGTGATCCATCCACCTCAGCCTCCCGAAGTACTGGGATTACAGGCGTGAGCCACCGTATCATCGTGGTTTTTTGGTTTTTTTTGTTTTTGTTATTTTTTAGATGGAGTTTTGCTCTTGTTGCCTAGGCTGGAGGGCAATGGTGCGATCCTGGCTCACTGCAACCTCCGCCTCCCAAGTTCAAGTGATTCTCCTGTCTCAGGCTCCCGAATGAGTAACTGGGATTACAGGCACCCACAACCATGCCTGGATAGATAATTTTTCGTATTTGTAGTAGAGATGGAGTTTCACCATGTTGGCCAAGCTGGTCTCAAACTCCTGACCTCGGGTGATCCACCCACTTCAGCCTCCCAAAGTGCTGAGATTACAGGCGTGAGCCACCGTGCCCGGCCAACAAATATTTATTGACTGTCGACTAATATTTGCCAAGCACTGAGATACTGGGAATTCAGTGGTGAAGGAAATCGTCCTGCCTCCATGGAGATGACATTCTAAACAGTGGAGACAAGAGAGTGAGAGCCCGGCTTGAGAAAAACGTGCTGTCCAGGCGCAGTGACTCATACCTGTGAATTCCAACACTTTGAGAGGTCAAGGCAGGAAGATCGCTTGAGCTCAGGAGTTCGAGACCAACCTGGGCAGTATGAGTCTCTACAAAAAAATTAAAATAAAATTTTTTTTAAAAGAGAGAAAAAGCGATGTTGAATGTTCAGGTGTAATATCAATCAATGGAGGAAGGAGAAGTTGGTATAAGAAGCTGTGAATACTGGCCAGGCAAGGTGGCTCATGCCTGTAATCCCAGCACTTCGGGAGGCCGGGGCCTGGGGAATTACCTGAGTTCAGGAGTTGGAGACCAGCCTGACCAACGTGGTGGAACCCGGGCTCTACTAAAAATACGAAAATTAACTGTATGTGGTGGCACGTGCCTGTAATCCCAGCTACTTGGGAGGCTGGGGCAGAAGAATCACTTGAACCCAGGAGGCGGAGGATGCAGTGAGCCAAGATCACTCCATTGCACTCCAGCCTGGGCAGCAAGAGCTAAATTCCGTCTCAAAAAAAAAAAAAAAAAAAAAAATTGTGAATCCTTCATTTACATATGATATTTAAAGCCATAGAGCTGGATGAGTTTTGTAACTAGTTCGTTCATATAAGCTTGGGAAAAAGATGTAGAAGGATGCATTGAAAAAGAGACTGGAGGCCGGGCGCGGTGGCTCAAGCCTGTAATCCCAGCACTTTGGGAGGCCGAGACGGGCGGATCACGAGGTCAGGAGATCGAGATCAGCCTGGCTAACACGGTGAAACCCCATCTCTACCAAAAAAATACAAAAAACTAGCCGGGCGAGGTGGCGGGTGCCTGTAGTCGCAGCTACTCGGGAGGCTGAGGCAGGAGAATGGCGTAAACCCGGGAGGCGGATCTTGCAGTGAGCTGAGATCCGGCCACTGCACTCCAGCCTGGGCGACTGAGCGAGACTCCGTCTCAAAAAAAAAAAAAAAAAAGAAAAAGAGACTGGAGAGGGAGCCCCAGGTATACATCCTAGCTGTTAGTCCGTTGGAAGGTTACCCGGCCTCTCTGTTTATAAAATGAGTAAAACACAGCTCTCCAAACGGCACGACATCGCCACCTATTGGCTGGAGACGCTGCTCCGAAGGCGGAACCTTCAGGACAGCTACGTAGCGTCCCGAACACTCAGACTGAAGCCAGGGCAGCCATGTTCATTACTGGAACCGTGAGGTCGGTGGGGCGGGAGGGCGGCGTTGAGACAGCTGTCATTTTCAGTTAGGGCAAAAGCCGACTTCCGGTCACCATCTTGAGTGACGACAGAGGCGGAGCTCCAACTGACATGTTCATTAAGGGCAGGGCTCCGAGGGCGCCACCTCGAGAGCGACAGCGGGCTACCCGTGGCGGGCGGAGGCAGGTTGTAGCCCCGCCCCGGGTCTTGGGCTCCACCTCTCGGCCCCACTTCCGCCGGGCGAGCGTCTGTAGGCGGCGTTGCCGTAAATCGGGCGGTCGGCTTGCCGCATCACGCAACATGGCGGCCGCGGCGGTGAACGGGGCGGCAGGCTTCTCGAACTCGGGGCCCGCGGCGACCTCGGGCGCTGTCCTACAAGCCGCGACCGGCATGTACGAGCAACTCAAGGGCGAGTGGAATCGTAAAAGTCCCAATCTTAGCAAGTGCGGGGAAGAGCTGGGCCGGCTAAAGGTAAGGTTGGCAGGCCCAGGAAACCGTGTGTTGCGGGCGTGGGGGGCGCTACGAGGTGTCTGGACCCAACCAAGTCCCGGGCCGCGGAATACACCTCGGTGCCAGCGAGACTGAGGCGGGCTGGGGGATCCGACGGGGCGAAAGATTTGGAGCAGCCAAAGTGGCGGCCCGGAGGGGGTCAAGAAGCGAGAGAGGACAGGGCGCGGTGGTTCACGCCTGTAATCGCAGCATTTGGCGGGGGAGCATCACTTAAGCCCAGGAGTTCAAGATCAGCTTGAGCAACAAAGCGAGACTCTTGTCTCTACACTTTTTTTTTTTTTTTTCAGGTGAGAGATGACTGGAATGGACCTACGCGGGCGTGGTAGGGGAATGATGGAAAGACTCGGGATGGCAGAATGAGTGAGGGGTTAGAGTTTTGGTGCTTGGAGGCTTAACTGGTCGGAGTGGCAGGACTGGGGTTCTTTCTTTTCCTGATGGTGGAGTCCAGGCAAGACCAAGTGGGAAATGAGAACTGCCCAGGATGATAAAAGAATGAGACTGAAAAGGTGGACTGTGTAGAGGGTATGTGGTTAAGACCAGGCTGGGTTAGGATCTGAGAGATCTGGGGCTTAGGCTCGCATCTGTGGGGACAGGGGGCAGCCTAGTTGTGAAGGCAGGACTGAACCTAGAAGAAATATTCTTACAAGTAGAGAACAAGAATATGGGGCTCAGAGTGCTTGAGACCAAGTATGTGTTGGGAGGGAGTATAAATCCAGTGGCTTGGAACAAGCTGCTGTGTCTGCTAAGGAAAAATGTATGGGCTGAACTGTGTGGGGAGATTTGGACCTCCCCCTCCCAGATGCAGATTTTGGGGATAGCCCAGCTACCCCTTCCCCAATAGATGGTGGGGAAGATCAGCCACGAATGGAATGTGCTGGTGTCCCCCGCCCCCGCCGTGTGATTCCACTGGGTCAGGCACTGAGTGTCCCTCCTTGTTTCCCCAGTGGGGCTATTAATAATTGTAATGTGATGGAATCTTAAATGGGCGTGTGTTGTGTGCTCAGGCCTTGTTCTGAGTGCTTTATGAAAAAGGACTCTTCGGCCTGGCGTGGTGGCTCACGCCTGTAATCCCAGCACTTTGGGAGGCCAAGACAGGATCATGAGGTCAGGAGGTCGAGACCATCCTGGCTAACAAGGTGAAATCCCATCTCTACTAAAAATACAAAAAAAAAATTAGCTGGGTGTGGTGGCAGGCGCCTGTTGTCCCAGCTACTTGAGAGGCTGAGGCAGGAGGATGGCGTGAACTCAGGAGGTGGAGCTTGCAGTGAACGGAGATGGCACCACTGCACTCCAGCCTGGGCGACAGAGTGAGACTCCGTCTCAAAAAAAAAAAAAAGGACTCTTCATGAGTCAGGATGATGGTTAGCCCCATTTTCCAGGTGGGAGGAACAAAGCATAGAGCAGGTAAGTCATCTGTATTTGAATTCCCATCTTTTCTTCCCTCCCCTCCCCATCAGCTAGTTCTTCTGGAGCTCAACTTCTTGCCAACCACAGGGACCAAGCTGACCAAACAGCAGCTCATTCTGGCCCGTGAGTGTCACTGGGGTTAGTGGGGGGTGATGATCAGGGGGTTATGGCAGGAATGGTAGCAGTGGTGGTTGGGGAAGAGACCTCAGTCACCTCCTGAGAGCTCACTCTGTCACCCACAGGTGACATACTGGAGATCGGGGCCCAGTGGAGCATCCTGCGCAAGGACATCCCCTCCTTCGAGCGCTACATGGCCCAGCTCAAATGCTACTACTTTGATTACAAGTGAGAATGGGTCCTGCCCCCAATTGGGGGGTGGTTGCATGGCAGCTCCTTTATCTCTGGGGCTCTGGCCATTTGGGTCCTCTTTCTTCATCTGGGAACTCCTCCTGGCTTAGTTCTGTCCTCAGAACTAGGGTCAGGAGTTGGCTTGGAGGTCCTAAGACTTGGCTTGTGTGATCCAGGCTTGTAGGTCTCTAGTCAGTCTCCCCCAACCCATTCCCACACTGCAGCCCCTCTGCCCAGCAGGGCTGCCATCACCCTTCACTAGTCCTGGCCCCAGCCTTGCCCCTCTGACTCAAACCCCCGTGGCAGCCAGCAGGATCATGTAACACTAAAATTTGACACTGTCCATACCCTGCTCAGAACCTGCATGGCTCTTCATGGTCCTCAGGCACAAGACCAAGTTCTTTCCTGTGGCTTCCAGTCCGGTCCCAGCTCCGACCCCTCTGCCTGTGCCTGCCCATCCCAGCCGTTTCTCTCACTGGACTGTGAGCTTTCTAAAGGCAGAGCCTGGAACTGTTTCAGTTACTGCTGTGTCCCTTACACTGCCTACCACAGGGCCAGGCCCAGAACAGGGACTCACCGGATATGTGTTGAATGTAAAACTGAATGATACCTGCACAGATTAATGATTGGGAATTTGACGTCAGACGAACCTGGCTTTGAAATGTCCAGCCGCTTCCTGATTATGAGGTCTTGGGCAAATGACTTTACCTCTCTCACTTTCCCTGTTAAAGTAGGGAGTGGTGGTTCTTTTATTTATTTATTTTTGGAGATAGGGTCTTGCTCTGTTGCCCAGGCTGGAGTGCAATGGTGCAGTCATGGCTCACCACAGCCTTGACCTCCTGGGCTCAAGCGATGCTCCTACCTTAGCCTCTCAAGTAGCTAGGGCTACAGGTGCACACCACCACTCCTGCCTGTTTCATTTTAATTTTTTGTAGAGATGGGGGTCTCACTTTGTTGTCCAGGCTGGTCTTGAACTCCTGGCCACAAGTGATCCTCCTGCCTTAGGCTCCCAGATTGTTGGGATTACAGGTGTTGAGTCATTGCACCTGACTCCAATAACTCTTTTTTTTTTTTTTTTTGAGATGGAGTTTCACTCTTGTTGCCCAGGCCGTCGTGCAATGGTGTGATCTCGGCTCACCACAACCTCCGCCTCCCAGGTTCAAGTGATTCTCCTGCCTCAGTCTCCCGAGTAGGTGGGATTACAGGCATGCACCACCACACCTGGCTAATTTTTGTATTTTTAGTAGAGATGGGGTTTCTCCATGTTGGTCAGGCTGGTCTCGAACTCCTGACCTCAGGCAATCCACCCGCCTCAGCCTCCCAAAGTGCTGGGATTACAGACGTGAGCCACCATGCCCGGCCAGTAACTCTTTCTTTCTCTTTTTTTTGAGATAGGAGTCTCACTCTGTCACCCAGGCTAGAGTGCAACAGTGCGAACTTGGCTCACTGCGACCTCCACCTCCCACGTTCAAGTGATTCTCCTGCCTCAGCCTCCCTCAGCCTCCTGAGTAGCTGGGATTACAGGCGCCCGCCACCACGCCCAGCTAATTTTTGTATTTTTAGTAGAGACGGGGTTTTGCCAGGTTTGCCAGGCTGGTTTTGAACTCCTGACCTCAGGTGATCCATCCGCCTCAAAGTGCTGGGATTATAGGCATGAGCCACCGCGCCTGGCCAGTAACTCTTAATATAATTATAGCTAACACTGTGTTTATTTGGGCCAGGTATTGTTCTAATCACCTTACCTGGGTTGAACCATTTAGTTCACTTAACCCTTGTTCATTCAACCCATCTCTACAAAGTGGATACTGTGAGGCCAGGCACGATGGCACATGCCTGAAACCCCAGCACTTTGGGAGGCTGAGACAAAAGGATCACTTGAGTCCAGGAGTTCCAGACCTGCCTGGCCAACATGGCGAAATCCTGTCTCTACAAAAAATAACAAAAAAATTAGCTGGACATGATGGTGTGCACTTGTAGTCCCGCTACTTTGGAGTCTGAGGTTGGAGGATAGCTTGAGCATGGGAAGTTGAGGCTGCAGTGAGCCTGAGTGACAGAGCGAGACCCTGTCTTGTAATTGGGAAAAAATAAAAGGGCCGGGTGTGGTGGCTCACACTGTAATCCCAGCACTTTGGGGGGCTGAGGTGGGTGGATCACGAGATCAGGAGTTCGAGACCAGCCTGGCCAGCATGGTGAAACCCTGTCTCTACTAAAAATACCAAAAATTAGCCAGGCGTGGTGGCATGTGCTTGTAGTCCCAGCTACTTGGGAGGCTGAGTCAGGAGAATCGCTTAAACCCGGCAAGCAGAGGTTGCAGTGAGCCAAGAACGCACCATTACACTCCAGTCTGGGCAACAGAGAGAGACTCCTTCTCAAAAATAAATAAAAGGATACTGTGGTGATACCCAGTTTACACTTTGGGAAACTGAGGTTGTCATTTCACTGAAGTGAGGTCCCTCACTTGGATCAGTATGACTTGTGACTAATTCATGCATCTTTGGGCCACAGTTTCCTCATATGAAAACCCGGGACCTGATACCTCTTCAGGAGATGCATGGGGCAGGCGTGAGAATTCCTGGAGCCTGGGGTAGAGGGCTCGCTAGGCCCCTAAATCCTCCTTACCCTGCTTCCCCGTCCCGCGTCCACAGGGAGCAGCTCCCCGAGTCAGCCTATATGCACCAGCTCTTGGGCCTCAACCTCCTCTTCCTGCTGTCCCAGAACCGGGTGGCTGAGTTCCACACGGAGTTGGAGCGGCTGCCTGCCAAGGACATCCAGACCAACGTCTACATCAAGCACCCTGTGTCCCTGGAGCAAGTGAGGCGGCAGGCGGCGGGGGAGGACCTGGCCAAAGTGGGCGGTGCAGGGGTGGCCTTCAGAGGGCCTTCCTGAAGGAGTGGCCAGGGTTCACCCATCTTTCCACCCATGGACCCATCCTCTTGTTTGTCCAACAAATACTGAGTCCCAGCTGTGTGCCAGACACTGTGGGAGGTTGTCAGACTGTGCAGTGAGCCAAGCAGGTGAAATTCGTGATCTTGTGGTGATGACATTGGGGTGCGGAAGCAGATAGTAAGCCCGAAGAGTGAGTGGCCTGTGCGGTCTGTCAGATGCTGAGTACTGTGGAGAAAAGGCAGAAAGGAGGGTAGAGAGGCAGGGACGGGGTAACATTTATCTCGGGGAGTCAGAAGGCCTTACTGAAAAGGTGAAATTGGAGAAAGACTTGAAAAGGGTGAGGAACTGGCTCATGCCTGTAATCCCAGCACTTTGGGAGGCTGAGGCAGGAGGACAGCTTGAGCTCAGGAGTTCAAGACTGCAGTGTGCTATGATCACCACTGTATTCTAGCCTGGGTGACAGATTCTGTCTCTATTTAGAAAATAAATAAATAAAAACAGATTTTTTTAAAGAAAAGGGTGACCATGCACAGTGGCTCACGCCTGTAATCCCAGCACATTGGGAGGCCAAGGCGGGTGGATCACCTGAGGTCAGGAGGTCGAAACCGGCATGGCCAACATGGTGAAACCCCGTCTCTATAAAAATACAAAAATTAGTTGGGTGCGGTGGTTGGTGCCTGTAATCCCAGCTACTTGGGAGGCTGAGACAGGAGAATCGCTTGAACCCAGGAGGTAGAGGTTGCAGTGAACCAAGATTGCGCTACTGCACTCCAGCCTGGGCAACAGAGCAAGACTCTATCTCAAAAAGAAAAAAAAGGATGAGGAACTGAACCGTGTGGACAGCCAGGCAGAGGGACCAGCCAGTCCAACTGTCCTGAGGCAGCACCATGTCTGCTGTGTTAGAGGGACAGCCGAGAAGACGGTGTTTTGGGAACAAAGGGAGCAGGGCCAGGGCAAGGCCTTAGGACCTAAGGGTGGGAAGTTGTTCCTGGAGCTGACGTCTTAGGGGAGGATTTGGTCCGTGGGGAGAGGATGGGAGAGAGAGCAGTTAGGGCGGGCAGCACAGTTCATGCAGAGGTGTAAGGGATGAGCCTGAGGTGGAGCCGGCCCTGTCTCCCTCCTGGAGAATAGGTGGATAATTGGACAGTAGATGAGATAATGAGATGCCAGCCCAGAGCAGGCTTGGGGAGAGGGAGGGAGGGAGGAAGGGGGTGGGGGCAGAGAGAGAGAGTCGTGTGTGTGTGTGTGTGTCTGTGTGTGTCTGTGTGTGTCTGTGTGTGTGTCTGTGTGTGT
>NW_012101332.1:1092771-1097781 GCF_000951045.1 Mandrillus leucophaeus
TGTGTGTGTGTGTGTGTGCATGCATAAACCAGCAAGGGCTTTCTGGAAGAGGGGGTACCCAGGGAAGGGGTGTGGCTGTGTGGCAAAGGGTGTTCTGGCAGGATAGGAATTACAGGGGCACTAGGAGTATGATGAGGCCCACACAGGTAGGCCCTTTGCAGCCTCCTCTTCATTCTCTTCTCTTTCCCCTTTCCCGGTGTCTGCAGTACCTGATGGAGGGCAGCTACAACAAAGTGTTCCTGGCCAAGGGTAACATCCCCGCCGAGAGCTACACCTTCTTCATTGACATCCTGCTGGACACCATCAGGTGTGTGGGGGGCCCGGGCCCTGTGGAGCTTGGAGTTTGGAAAGAACTTGGGCTTCGGCCAGACAGCTTTGAGTCTGAATCTCATTCCAGCCACCGGTTATCTGGGCAGGCTAGGTGTGTTTCTTATCCTCCTAGCACCTCAGCTCTCCTTTCCAGTGAATTGGGCCTGGTCGTGGGATTGTGGATAACAGCCCTCATCTCACCGCCCTTGGCTGTTGACACGTGTGGCCACATGTGTCAAACCTGCGCATGGGCTTGGCTGAGCAGGCAGGGACTGTGTGGCCTGTCTTAGCCCATCTTCCGTCCTAGACACCCATCCAGTGAGTCAAGAGACTTCACCTCCGACCACTGAAACTGTGGACCCTTCAGTTTCCCCTTCTCTAGAATGGGTTGACCAAATCCCAGCAGCCCCTTGGGTTGCTGTGTGCACAAGTGACATCCCATGGGCAGGTGGATGTGACATACAAATCCCTTGAGGAGTAAAAGGGTGTCGAAGTGGTGGCCGAGCTGGTTCACTTGGGCAGAGCACCAGATCAGAATGAGTTTCTGTGCCTTAGGTGGCAAAGGCGAGCCCAGAGGCATTTGAGTGAGGAGTGGTGGCCAGTACCACTACCCACCGCGTGGCCTAAGTGATGTCGGAGGCACTCCTCCCTGTCACTGGCTTTTCCCCAGAGCTAACCCCCTCCCCCACTATAGCGACTTAATTCCTTGCTCTTTTTCTACTTTGGTGGTGTTCATGGTGCCTCTTGATGGGTACAAGGAACCCCTCAGGATCTATGAAGCGGGGTGTAGCACCCTGGTGATGTTTGTTTTGAGAAGAGGTGCCCTCATGTGAATCCCAAGCTGGGTTTCAGACCTGAAATCATGTGGCTGGCAGTGAGATTCAGAGTGTGGGCCCAGGAGTCAGAGAGTTCAGTGGGGATCTCCTGTGGCCCTTGCTTGCTTTGTGAGTCTGGTCAAGTTTCTCCCGCTCTGAGCCTTGATGAATAAAACAGGGCCCCTCACATTCCTGCCATCAGTGCTGAACTCCAGGGTCAGAGCTGACTCGTGTCAGGTTTGGGGGAACAGGTCCTGGGTGGTTGTCGATGCTCAGTAATGAGGAGCTTCTCATCTTCCCCCAGGGATGAGATCGCTGGGTGCATCGAGAAGGCCTACGAGAAAATCCTTTTCACTGAGGCCACCCGGATCCTCTTCTTCAACACACCCAAAAAGATGACCGACTACGCCAAGAAGGTGGCTGGGGTACAGGGCAAGGGGCCATGGGACCAAGGGGTGAAATCACTAACAACAGTGTGGGGTGGCTTTGAGGGACACTGGAACAAGACTGCCCAGGTTTAAGTGCGTGACTCTAGGCAAGCTGCCAAAGCTCTCTGAGCCTCAGTTTCTCTGTCCACAGAATGGAGCTAGATACATAGGATGAGCTTAGTGCTGGCACCAGCTAGAGGTGGGCAGAGGTGGGCGCTGCATGCATGTTGGCTGCTGTCTTTATCAAAATTTCTTAGAAGTGGCAGCTTTTTCTGCAAGACTTTGCTTCATTTGGTCTCAGACGTTTGAGCACGAGCAATGCTTGGTGTTGCAATAGGAGGGCCGGACCAGGCTATGGAAGGTGAAACTGGGTGGGCGCAGTGGCTCACACACACTGAGGTGGATCTTCCCACCTAGGCTCACTCTGGGAGGCTGAGGTGGGAGGATCACCTGAGGTCAGGAGTTCGAGACCAGCCTGGTCAACATGGTGAAACCCCGTCTCTACTAAAAAATACAAAAAAATTAGCTGGATGTGGTGGCGGGTGCCTGTAATCCCAGCTACTTGGGAGACTGAGGCATGAGAATTGCTTGAACCCAGGAGGCGGAGGTTGCAGTGAGCCGAGATCACACCATTGCACTGCAGCCTGGGCGACAGAGCGAGACTCCGTCTGGGGAAAAAAAAAAAAAAAGAAGGTGAAATTGAATTTGAGTGAGGGTGACAGCTGAAACTATCACTCGGGCCAAACACTATCCTCGGTGCTTTAAAGGTGTTGATTCACCAAATCCTCACAGTCGACCCAGAGAGGTGTGTAGTTAGGGTCCCAGTGTCAACACAGAGAAACTGAGGCACAGAGGTGAAGTTACTTGTCAAGAGTCGTTGAGGTAGAGTAGAGTTGGTGAGAAAAGACAGTATAGGCAAGTGCTGGCTCCATAGGGTGGGGACGGAGCCTTTGTGATCACCCTACCCATCTCTGATCCCTCCTTTCCTGCAGCGAGGGTGGGTCCTGGGCCCCAGCAACTACTACAGTTTTGCCAGCCAGCAGCAGAAGCCGGAAGACACCACCATTCCCTCCACAGAACTGGCCAAACAGGTCATCGAGTATGCCCGGCAGCTGGAGATGATCGTCTGAGCCCACTGGGCACTGGGTGGGGCAGGGCATGAGTTATTTAAAACAGTTACACTGCAGGGTTTTGTCCAATAAAGGTGGATTGACATTCCCTCTTCCAGGCCCTTGTCTCCCCAGTTGGGATGGCAGAGAGACAAGTATCTCTGAAGAACTTGGAGGTTTTGGGGCGCTCAGGGGTTGGAGATAACACCCTCCACTGGGTAAGCCTCTGTTTGGTTGGGCATTGCTCAGGGCCTCAAACACAGACGCCCACTGTAGGGCCCAGCAGCACTGTGGCCTGCAGGAGGGCATGGCCCCAGGTAGGGGGACTGTTCTAGCCAACTGTGGACACACAGGAATGCTGGGCCAGGGTACCAGATTTTTTCAACAAAGCGGGTGAAGTGTCCTATTAAAAAGAATAAATGTTGGTGATGAATTAAACAATTTTTCAAATGATATGTGAAATGGAACCCGTCTGTAGGCTGCCAGTTTGAGCCCTGTGCGGATCAAAAGGTGTGGGCCCTGGTGTGGGCTTGTGGCTCCCACCCTCCCTGAGCCGGCGTGTGATTGAGGACCTCCCCGCACACCCCTCAGCCTAGGTTTCCTGCCTTGAAATTCTTGGGAAGGTGTTCAAGGCGCAGGGTCCAAATCTGGCTGAATCCCTTGTGGGATGTGGAAATTTCACAAGTGTTCCAGAGTTAGTTTTCCCAACTGTAAAATGGGAATGATCACTCCTTTGCACAGTGGTTTGTGCTGAGCCTGTGAGCTTGGTACCAGGTCAGCTCAGAATTAGGGCTTATGGATTGAGGGGAATCAGATCCCCCCTGCCCTGGGCCCATCAGTCTGGGTGCTGGGTGAATGGAACCTCAGTTACTGCTGCTCTGGTCCAGCCTCCCTTTTGTTCCCAAGATGTGCTTTAATGGCGAGCCTGCCCTGCTGTACCCTACCCACTACCTTGGCAAGTGATTGACAGGCTGCTGGCATCTGGATTGGTTATTTTATTGTCATGGAGGGGAAGGTGGAGAGTGTTGAGCCGACTGCACTCAGTTGGAATGGGTGGCCTGCAGGTCGTAGTGCTCCAGCCCAGCCACCAGGGAGCCGGCCAGCTTGATGGTGGCAACCCAGGGTGGCTCGCCCAGGTGGTTGGTGGGTGTGCTCAGCCTAGGGGGGAGGATAGAGTCAGCAAAGCCTGGCAATGTGACCAGGCCCCTAGCCCTTCTAGGGCCTCCCTGTCCCCATATGAATAAGGAAGCTTCTGAAGGCCATATTGGAATATCCCAAAGGCAGTTCAGGGCAGGGCTGTGTCCACCTAATAGGAAAGGGAGCTGAGGACTGGAGAGTGTCACAGCTAAGCCTCAAGAGGTCCAGGGCAGTCTCCCAGTGGTTCAGCACTCCCAGGAGCCAGGATCAGACCCCAGTGGCCAGATCTGGTGATTCAGTGTGGGTAGGGGGTAGCTGGAGGATGCAGTGTCCCCCTTGGATGAGAGACTCAGGAGGAGCCTCCCCAGCACAAGAGCTGTGACATCAGTGCCCTCTGGTGGCAGAAGCCTTGAGTCCCAGAGTCAGGAGAAGTTGCCAGAGGCTAGAGGGGTCAGGAGTCCAGGGCTGCCCCTGTGCCCAGTAACGTTGGAGGCCTGCATGTACCCCCATTTGGTTCCAGGAAGACAGTCATCTCACCCCCATCCCTGAGTGGCCTGGGATGTGGTCCTCCTTGATACCCTCAAGGACAGGGTCAAGGCAGTGTATAGGGTCAGGCCAGCTGGGACCAGCCTCCCTCTCTGATGGCTCCAAGAGAAGTACAGGAGGGCCAAGAATCCACTTAGGTATCGGATGCCATAGGGCTGGGCCAGGGTGTCCCCTTTCCCGTCAAAGGTCAGCATGGGATCAAGGGTCCTCTTGGTCCTGAAAGGTGGAGCTCAGCTAGGTTTGAGATGTGGTGGAGAGGAAGGACACGGGTCATTCTAGGGCCAGGAAACCAAAGGGTTGAGTAGGACTCTATCCAGCAGTCTGGGGTTGGGCACCCTCCGGTCCCTTCTCCCTTCCTCTCACCAGGCAGAGACGTTGCGTGGCAGGCGGCGATGGCGTGGCTGGTGGCGGCAGTAACACTTGCAGGGACAGGAGTTAAGCACCTGGAAGGGCGGCCAGTGGCGCGCCGCGCGGGTGTTAGCTGCCCCAGTCTGAGAGGCCCCGCTGCCACCACCCCCTCCATCGCTGCTGTCCAGCACTGTAGCTGTAGCTCCTTCACGAGGACCGTCTCCAGGCAAGCCATCCTCACGGGTTGCGCCCCGGGCTGCACGGGAACCCTTGTTCCTGCGCGTGCGGGTCTTGATGGGTGCAGCCGCGGGTGCGGGC
>NW_012101332.1:1098196-1100787 GCF_000951045.1 Mandrillus leucophaeus
AAGGCCCAGAGAGTGCGGCCGCACGCCGTCGCGACGCCCCGATGCCTCCGCCAGCCCCGTTGAAGCGGAAGTGGCGTTCAGGGCCGTCGGGAGCGCTAACCCAGTCGAATTTGGGCTTTGAGCCTGGGAAGGTGGTGTAGGGTGGCGGCGGTAGGGCCTGGGCTTGGGACGCAGGCGCCGAGGGAGGACCAGAGCACCCTTCGCCGTCTCCATCACCTCCCTCAGCTTCCTGTGCCCCTCGAGGAACCTCTCCCAGGGGGCGAGCGGATCCAGGAGGCAGGGGCCCCTGCTTCAGGACCTCGGCGTAAGAGATGGGACCCGAGGCAGCAAAGAGGCCGCCGCCTCCGCCGCCCCCGAGCGAAGCTTTGGCTGCTAAGGAACTCGAAGCTGCCGGAGGGGCCAAAGAGGGCCCCGACTTGAAGGTGATTTTACACAGCAGGCTCAGGCCGGACTCGGAAGCCACAGGCTGGGCCATTTCGCCTTCGCCCGCCTGAGGAGGCGCCCCTCCGCGAGCCCTACCGGCCGTCTGGCCCTGGTTGCCCGGCCCAGCCTGGCTTTCTGTGAGGGTTGAGGCGGGTGTGGCCAGAGCAGGAGTGATTCTGCGGTCCGCCGGCTGCCGTTCAGAAGGTAATGGTGGTGGCGGCTTCCAAGGCTCCAGGGGCGACGGAAATTGGGATGGGGCCCTCGGGACAGTGTCCTTTACGGATAGTTGCCGGGGCGGGGTCGGGGGCGGCGGCGGCGGCGGCGGCGGCGGCGTCGGCAGCGGGCGGAGGCTCGGAGGGTCGCCCTGGCCGCGATGGCTCGCCTCCAGCAGGCCGCGGATCCGGGGCACTGGAGTGCCCGCGGGCTTTTGCCATTTAGACGGGCCGGGCAGCAGGGTCCCCGCGGGGGCTGGGGGTGGTGCAGAGACCGCGGCCGCCTCTTCAGGAGGGGACATCACTGGAGAGGGCCGTTCTAAGGTGAGGGGCAGGGTCGAGGGTGAGGCCTGGGGCTCCCGGGGTACCAGGAGTCCCGGGGGTGCGGAGCTGCCAGGGAACCAGACACCCAGCCCGCGAGTCAGGCGCATGGCCTGGGAGGTCATCTCGGGCTCCACCAGGGACGTCCGGCGGGAGTCGGGGGCGCGGTCCGAGGCCTGCTCTTTTCGGGAGCCCCCACCCGCGGATGGCTCCGACTGCACGTTCCCCATTTCTGACGGAGCTGGGAGACTGATCAGAAAAACTGACGCCAGTCAGCCTGCCAGGGCCGTGGGGACCCTATGAGGCTGGCTGTACTTGATCTAATGCGTCCGCACCGGCCCCGCCCCTGTTCTCCACGATCCGATCAGGCCCAAGTCCTTAGGTAGCACTCCTATTCCTTGACCCTCGACACTCACGCCTTCTTTCCCATGTCCCCAACACAGCTGCTGTTCAGACACTTCAGTACCTGCCCCATTATGTACTAAGGTTCCATGCCTGTCCCCTTGGCTGGTCATGCTGATCCCTCAGTCCTCTCCTCTAACTCTCTGACTCCTCGCCTCTCTCTAGATCACCTGGGTCCCGCCCTCTTCCCAGACAGCGGCAGATCCTCAGGCCTCACCCCTAAACCTCTTCCCGCGCCAGGTCTATCTACTAGCTGGCATCCACACTCAAGCTCCACCCCTGTCCCCAAGCTCCGCCCTGGCTCCGCCTCCGCCCAGAGGAGCCCACTCACCGAGTCCTCCAGCCGACCAGAGTTCAGACAGCGGCCCCCTGGGCCCGGGGCAGGGCAGGGAACTGCCGTAGCAGAAAATAACCGAAAAGAACGGGGGTGCGGGTGAAGGCAAGTGGGCGAGACAGCGAGGGCGGACCCCGAGATCTAGGCCCCGCCCCTGGAGCTCGAGGCCCCGCCCCCCTGCGAGCCCGCGGGAGCCCGGTCCCTTACGAACCTGGGTCTCCCCTTGAAATACTCCGAGGTCTTCCTCCTCGCCCCCCGGCCTTCTGGTTCTAAGCTCCACCCCTTTGGGTTGTTCTCCTTAGCCCCTCCCCTTTAGAATGCTCCGCCCCCTCCTTATTCCCTCCCGAGGCCCCGCCCACGCGAACACCCAGGCGTCGCTCCTCCCCTTTGGACCTCTCATCTGCCCCGCCCCTGAGGCAATTTACCTCTAAGCTCCGCCTTTTTAAGACCCAGCAACATGGTTTCCCAAGACCCTCTCCATGCCCCGGCGCGCCGAGAAGGCCCATCCACCGTGGGCCCGCCCCTTCCGTGACGCACGCACTAGTCCTAGCCTTCAGCATCCAAACCTCGTTATACCCAGGCCCTCCAACCCCACCCACACGTGAAGGCTCCCCTCTCGCCCCACCCCTTATCGAACCCTGCCAGGCACTCAGCCCTACCTATTTCGAAGCCACAGCGTAGACCACCGCCTCTTTAGAACCTTGAGACCAGTCCCTGTCCCTGCCCCTATCCCCTCCTCATAGCATTAGAGACCAATGGCGCAGATGGGTGGAAAAGTGGGGGATCCCCTCTGGATCTTAAGAAAATGGGGGCTGGGGGGTTGCTCGCTAGAGTTAGTGCCGGGCTCTAGGACCCAGCAGGCAAGTAAGCCCGCCTCGCTCTTACCCCTCCCCCAGCCG
>NW_012101332.1:1100972-1107631 GCF_000951045.1 Mandrillus leucophaeus
TTCTGCCCACCCAGGCGCCCCCCAGGCCCCGGCTGGGAGGACTAGGGAGTGGGGACCCCTCAAACTGCGCGGCAGCCATTCGGGGTACCAATCTTCATTTGGGGGGTCTGGACTTTCTCCGAGGAAGCCCCATTCACAAAATTCCGTCCTGGACCCTCACCATTGAGGAAAACTGAGGACCACTCCCCCCCGCGGGGGACACAGGATGTGTGGGGAGCGTAGGACACCCTGAAATCCCAGTGCCCCATTCCAGTTAGGCCCTGGGGGGACCCCTGCCCTCGTTCCCTGCTTCACCTGTTGTCGGGGGAGGCGGGCGGACAAAGGAAGCAGCGTCACGTGACTGCTCATTCACAAAATCCCATCCCATTGAGAAAAGGGGGCTGGGGGCGCTGCGGCCGCCCCTTCCCCTCCCGAAGGGCCGGGGAAACCCAGCAGCCTGCAGGTGGGGGAGGGGGCTAGAGCTCGTCTGGGTCCCTAAGGTTGGGACGCCAGGGTCCCTGTGCTGGGTGGCAGTGAGGGGCTGGACACTGATCCCGATTACTGGGCGGAGGGCTACGTCCCCTGAGCTGGGGGGCGGGGTAAAATGGTTCTGAAGGATGCTGGGGCTGGGGGGCAGGAAGGGAAGAGGGAGGAAGGATCAATCTCCCCCCCAATCCCATCTTTCCCCCCGGCTTCCCTCGGCTGGGGCCTGAGGGAGCAGCCTTGATTTTTGTGAATGAAATGCTCTCTGGATGTGTCTTCGGTCGCCCGTTTCTGACTTCCTCTGCCTCCATCTCCCTCTGAGCCTCTCTTTCTGGCCATTTCTGGTTCTCTCCCTGTTCCCTGCCCATCTCCCGTTGCTGGGTGACTCAGTGAGCTTTGCATCCGGTCTCATTCATAAATCCGGGAAGGGGTGGGGGGGGAAAGAGCCTGGGTTTCTCACCCAGCCTGTGACCTGGACGACAGGGTGCGGAGGCAGGGGTGGGAGAACGGGAGCTGAGTTGATGGGCCCAGAGAAAATATATATGCGCAGGCACCCAGCTGTGAGGGGGAGCACTGGGTGGGGCTGTGGGTATGTGCTGAGGGAGGAGAAGGGGGTAATAGGGATGAGCAGGAGGGGGAGGGGAGTGCAACACCAGGGCTGTGGGGGTGGGGACGGAGAGATGGGGGAAAGGTGGGTACAGAGAGAAAGGGCAGACATGGAGAAGAAGATAGAGGTGGGAGAGAAGAGAAGGCATGAGGAAGAAAGGAGCCATGTGGAAGAAGGTGGCCATGGGGTTGAAGGTGGGTATCGCTAGCTTAGGGTGCAGTCGACCCAGACGTGAGAGATAAAGTTGGAGGGGAGATGAGGGTTAGGGGAACATTCCATGGGAGAGCAGGATTTGAGCTCATGACTGTGTTGTCCCTGTCCTTTCCCCCACCTCCTGCAGGTACATGGTGCGGGTCCGAGCTGTGGTGATGGCCCGAGATGACTCCAGTGGGGGCTGGCTGCCTGTGGGGGGCGGGGGCCTCAGCCAGGTGAGCGTGTGTCGGGTCCGAGGGGCCAGGCCCGAGGGGGGGGCCCGCCAGGGGCACTACGTCATCCACGGGGAGCGCCTCCGGGACCAGAAAGTGAGCCACCCTGGGGCATGCGGGGAGGGTAGGGACCTGGGGAGGGAGGGGAGTGGGGCTGGTGTGTGGAGCAGAGGTCAGGTTGCCTCCCAGCCCAGAAATCAAGCTGGGGTGTGAAGTTTGGGAGTGAATATCTGTCCTGTAGATAAGAGTTGGGAATTGCAGGATACATGGGGTGTTAGGAAGGTCCAGTTCACTGCCACTTCCAGCCAGACTATCACAGCAGCCTCCTCGTTGTCTCCCTGTACTGCTCCTGCTCCCCTCTCCAGCCCCCTGTCTGGTCCACAGGGGCACTGCCTCCCCCCACCCCCCGACTCAGACCATGTCCCTCCTCTGTTCAAAACCCTCCACCTTGCTCAGAGATCCTCGCCACGAGGCCCTACACCACCTGGCCCTTGTCTGCCCTAAGTGTAGGAAAGCATTTGCTGGGGTCCATTTGAAAGTGTCAGAGATGGGTGACAATTCTATATATGGGTTTATCAGGAATAACTGGGCTGTCTGGCACAATGTGGAGGGACAGTGTTGAAGTTTCAGCTAGGGATGCAGTAGAAAGATATGGATTGTGTGAAAGGCTTGGGGGAAAGGTTTTGTTTCAGAGCAGGAGTCAGTGGGGGGTTTAAAACGGAGTGAAAGAATATGGTGATACTAAGCAAGGATTTGAGGGAACATCAATAGGGTGTTGGCTAGCATCTGAGGGGGAATCTGTGGAAGTTTAATAAGACTATTTGGGGGTAAGCACTGGATACAGTGCCTATGTAATCCCAGCCACCCATGAGGCTGATGCAGGAGGATTGCTTGAGCCCAGAGTTTGAGACCAACCTGGGCAACACAGAGAAAGCTCATCTGGAAAAAAAAAAAAAAAAAGAGAACATTTTTGGGTAAAGTTTCCAGAGATTATTATTAGAAGAGGATTAACAATAATATTGTGAGATGTTCAGTAAAGTCTGGGAAGTATTTTTGAGTCAGAGCGGGGATGCTGGGTTATCAGAAAGGGGTTAACAATATTTTGGGGCATTCAGTAAGATTCAGGGTTTCTACAGGGGTATCAGCGGGAGGTATTAGGAAAATACAGGGGTTGGGAAAATATTTGAGCATCAGAGGTGTGTTCAGTAAAACTGGGCGTAGCTGGGTGTGGGGGTTCATGCCTGTAATCCCAGCACTTTGGGAGGCTGAGGCGGGAGAATCACTTGAGATCAGGAGGTTGACTCTGCAGTGAGACCTGATCACACCATTGCAGTTCAGCCTGGGTGACAGAGTAAGACTGTTTCAAAAAACAAAACAAGTAAAACTGGGGAGTCATATCAGCATTGATCAGGGTTCAAGGTTACACCTAGGGCTGGTGGCCTAGGTGTAAGAAGACACTAGGGTGTGCATGAGGGCTGGTGATGGAGGAGATGTCACAGGCATGTCTGGGTTGGGGTATCTGACCCTGCTCTCCTCCTGCCCCTCAGACGACCTTGGAGTGTACCCTGAAGCCAGGCTTGGTTTACAACAAGGTGAATCCCATCTTTCACCACTGGAGCCTGGGTGACTGCAAGTTTGGATTGACGTTTCAGAGCCCTGCGGAGGCTGATGAGTTCCAGAAGAGCCTGCTGGCTGCGCTGGCCGCGCTGGGTCGAGGTGAGCAGCCCAGGTGGTGTGCACTGGGGGCTGACCTGGGAGCGGGAGGAGAAGCTGGGCTCAAGGAACTCACTCTCTGCCTCTCTCCCTGCCCCAGGCTCACTCACCCCCTCCTCCTCCTCCTCCTCCTCCTCCTCCTCTCCTTCCCAGGATACTGCAGAGACCCCCTGCCCTCTGACGGTGAGTGTCCAGGATGCCTCTCTGCTGGGAGGGCAGGGGTGTTGATTCTATGAACATTCTTGAGCACCTACTGTATAGCAGGCACCATGCCACATGCTGGGGACACAAAATTGGGCCCGAACTATGAGCGTCAATTCAATCCCAGTTATTCTAGTCTTTCTGCCCTGTCATGATTCACACATTCATTCAAAGGTCCTTATTGTGCACCTTTTGTATACCAGACAGTGTTTTAGGCACTGGGTTACATCAGTGAACAAAAAGTTCCTTTCCTCCTGGAGCTTCTGTTCTAGTGTGGAAAGGCAGAAAATTGAAACAATATATATATAAACAATAAAAATGAATAAATATTAAAAGTAAATGGATGAACAAATTAATGGCAACCCCATGCTTCCAGTTACTCAGGCTCTAAACCTTGGAGTCATCCCTGACTCCTCTTATCTTTAATGCGTCTCATCTCATCTGGCAGCAAATATTGGTTCCACTTTCCAAACCATCACAATCTGCCTCCAACCTGGTACCGTCCAAACTCATCTCCCAACTGGACCATCTCAGTAGCTTCTCACTGTCAACTCCTTCCCTCCCTCCCCCACACACAGCCAGAGGATCCCTACCAACGGCTGAGTCAGATCATGCCCCTCCCACACTCGGAACCCTCCCAGGGCTCCAGCTCACTCAGGTAAAGGACAAAGTCCTTACAGTGGCATATGAGATCCCATGCCATGTGGCCCTGTGTGTCTGGCCCCCTTGCTTACTCGGCTCCAGCCACACAGCCTCCTGGCTTTTACTCTAACATGGCAGGCACAGTCCTGCCCCAGCGCCTCTGGACTGGCTGTTGCCTGGAACACTCACAGATTTCCTTGTGGCTCGTTCCCTTGTTTCTTTCAGGGCTTTACACAAATATCAACTTCTCAGATAGGGCCTCCCTGAGTATTTAAATTTAAGTATTCCATTTAAAATTGCAATCTATCAATGCCCCTTGTCTAGTGCTAATTTTTTCCCATGTTCTAAAGCATTTTCCTTATTTCCTTTCTGAAATTACTATTATCTTTTTTGTTTTTGAGACAGTCTTGCACTGTCACCCAGGCTGGAGTGCAGGGACACAATCTTGGTTCACTGTAACCTCCACCTCCTAGGTTCAAGGGATTCTTCTGCCTCAGTCCCCCAAGCAGCTGGGATTACAGGTGCCCAGCTAATTTTTTGTATTTTTAGTAGAGATGGGGGTTTCACTATGTTGGCCAGGCTGGTCTCAAACTCCTGACCTTGTGATCCGCCCGCTTTGGCCTCCCAAAGTGCTGGGATTACAGGCGTATTTCCCGGCCTATTTTCTTCTTATCTATTAGTTTATGGTCTATCTCCCATGCTAGAATGTCAGCTTCAGGCCGGCAAGGATCTTTTGTTGGTTTCTTGCTGTGTCTCCAATGCCTGAAACAGTGCCTGGCACACAGTAAGTGTTTAGTAAATATGTGTTGAATAAACTGAATGAATGAATGTACATAATATCGGGTGCAATTTGGCACTTGCTGGAAACCATGGGAGTTACCGAAAACACCTGCAGGAACAAAATTGATTCCCTGGGCAGAAAAGCGGGGGGATTCCAGGGTCATGGGAGATGAAGTGGGGCCACAACAGTTGCAGACAGTTCCCGTGCATCGCGTGCTTACCCGGGAAAGATGCTCTGCTGTCCAGGCCCCCTCTGGAATCTGCACTGTGGTCTTTGTGAGTCTGGCACGTTGTGGGTGCTCAATGAATGTCTATTGAAGGCAGTGTGCAGATGAGGTAGGAGTTATGCCCAAGTGACAGAAAGGAAGCTAAGGGTCTGAGAAGTCACGTTTCGGCTAGTTTCAGAACAGAGGCTGGTTTGCATGGGAAGAGGAGCACTCAGAGTGGGTGGGACTGCCCCAATGAAAGTGTGGGGCTGGGAGTGAGAGAGGAAGGCAGCTGGCTGCCCCGGGGAGAGGGGTTCTGAGAAGCGGGAAGACCATTAGATGTTCTGCAGGTTTGGCAGCTGGTTAGATCAGGAAAAGAGTTCCACAAAAATAATAATAAGCATTTCCAGTTCTCCCAGTACTTCAGGCATGTGCTGTGCCCTTGACAGTGGCCCTAACCGCATCCTTATGAATAGGTACTCTTAGGATCCCCGTTTTACAGAGGAGGAAACTGAGGCTCCAAGAGGTGAGCTCACTTGCCGGAGGTCACACAACCAGTGACAGAGCCAGGGTTTGAACCCAGGCCTTCCTGGTCGCAGAGCCCTCGCTCTCAATGGGAGGGGGTCTATGTGAGGGCAACGGCTGTGCGGGGGCGTGTCCCCGCTCTGAGGCAGCCAATCTCCTCCAGTCCCACGTGGACAGCGACTCCTCCTCCAGTCACAGCCGCCAGGAGACGCCTCCCAGCGCCGCTGCGGCCCCCGTCATCACGATGGAGTCAGCTTCAGGCTTCGGGCCGACCACGCCCCCCCAGCGCCGCCGCTCCTCAGCTCAGGTGCGACCTGGGAGCCTGAGGCTCCTGGGGGAGTGGGGCGGTGCACTCGGGACCCAAAGGGAGCGGGAGCCATGGTCCAGGGGGGTGAAAAACCACAGATTCCAGCGGATGGCTGACCTGATAACTGGGCGGGACTGAGAGAAAGCGGCGGGGAAATAGGGAGAGGCTTGGAGGCCTGGGTTTCTAGGAGGCTTGGGTGCGGGCTTCCCTAGTCTCCTTGCGCTCTTGGAGATTTTAAGGGGTTCCGAAGTCCAGAGAGGTTTAGGACCATTTTCAGAGTGTATATTTGGGGAACTCCTGGAAGAGGACTGTTAAATTAACGAGGAGGGTGGGCGAGTCAGTACCCAGGAGGGTAAAAGGGGCCCAGGAACCAAACTCCTGCGCCTTTAAGGAGGAGGTGGCTGGGTCCAGAACCCCTGGGTCTCAAGATGGAGGGGGCTGGGAGCTGGGGCTCTTGGATCTTAAGAGAGGACAGGGCTGGGAACCTTCGGCCTCTGGGTCCTTAAAGGTGTGGGGTTGGTGCGTGGATTCCTCTGTCTGTCCCTGGAGAAAAGTGGGGATTGAGGGACCTTGGGAGAGAAGCAAGCTGGGGTCTTGAAAATCTCAATCCCAGACCCAAGAGTGCGCTAGGGAACTGGATCCTTGAGGCTGAGACTGGGATGGATTCTGATCTCTTTGTCCCTTCGTCCTGCAGAGCTACCCGCCGCTTCTACCGTTCACGGGGATTCCGGAGCCCTCAGAGCCCCTGGCAGGGGCAGGGGGCCTGGGGTGGGGCGGCCGCGGCTACGAGG
>NW_012101332.1:1108226-1115508 GCF_000951045.1 Mandrillus leucophaeus
GGGGTCGCCACGAGGAGGCTGCGCGGTGAGGACGGCCTGGTGGGTCCCCTAGCCGGCCCGAGGACCCAAAATTGAGGGTCCAGGACCCCGGACTCCGTTCGGACCTAAAACCCAAACCTAGGCACATCCGGAACTTGGAGCTTGAGTTTGGATTGAGAGATCTCAGACCTGGAACCTGGAACCCAAACCTAGGACTGAGAGACCCCAGCCCCAGCTTCATTGGGATGTCTGTCCAAGAGGTCCCAGGCGTACTGAGTTCTGGCGTTCCCCCACCCCTACACCCCACGAGGAGGCTCCAGGCGTCCCCATACTTTGCATCTCAGAAGGGCCAGGGAGCGCATAGATCCCTGAAAGGGCAGGTCCCTGTTGAAATGAACGACATAGACCCCGGTCACGCCTGGCACCATGTCCCTCAGATTACAGCCCCACAATTAGTCAGGACTTGCCCATACCTGACTCTGCCTTTATTCAACTCCCAGATCAGATCTTGAGACCATAGGACCTAGAGTCACCCCCAAACAGTCCCTGAATGTTCACCTAAGACCTGGTGCCCCCACATCTGAGACACTCTTATAGTCTCAGGACCCCTGAGACAGCAGGACCCCCGGGACAGTTTCAAACAGAGTTTGAAACTCTGTTATGCTCTGGAATCTCCAGATGCTGCCCCAACATCTGCCCACAACTGAGTGCCCGCAGACCTGGCCTCCAATCCAGGAACACTGAAGTCTAAGATGTCCAGGGAACCCCCAGACACCCTAGGACCCCGGACTCCTTATGATGCACTGAGTGCTCGGATATACTCAAACACGAGATGTTCTCTTACCAAAATGACTTGGGATACCCATCCCAGAGCCCCCAAGATCCACATATCAGACACCAAGATGCTCTGGAAGCCAGGGATCAAAGACCTCCACAGGTCCACCCACCCCAAAGCCAGGGTTCTCAGGAGCTTTGGATATCATTTATAGGACTCAGAGGTGCCTGGTGCCCTCAAATGTGCGACTGAAGGCTACCAACACTTCAGGGCCCGAGATACTGGTCTCAAGTTCTCAAACGGCCCTCTCACAGTTCCTCCTGGACCTAGATTTTGAGACCCCAAATGCCCTGGAATCTTCAGCTTCTTTCTATCCACAGATTCCCGACCCCTTAAGGGCTGGGAATCCAGCTCCCAGAAGACGGGATGCTCATGGCGACCCAGACCTCTGACCCCCTTGGCCCTCAGCCCCTGTGTGATCCCAAGGTACTTTAGGAGCACTGGATCCAATACCCCAAAGGTGCCACTGACCCCCAAATGCAAGGCTCAAGACCCTACAACATTGGGATTGTTCCTGATCCAAGACCTTCATCCCTCCAAACCAGAGGCATTCAGATTTGCGGTGCCCCAAGACCCTAGCACCCTCCCACCCCATATTTCTTTGGACTCAAACCTCTCTAGCCTGATGAACCCCAAGATGCCTCTACATCCGATTCCCCCAGCCCCACTTGTCCATCCTTGGAGACCTGCTGCCCCTTGAATCCTGCCATCCATAGGCCCCCAAAACTCCAAGGTTCCAGACTCTGGAATTCTGGTCCCAAGGATCCCGGCCCAAGCCCCCAGCAATCCTCAGAATTACCCCTTTACCTTAGGGTGGGATTCCTTCCATTTGGAACTCATTGTAGGACTGCCCAGGGTGGGGCGCAGTGGCTCATGCCTTGTAATCCCAGCACTTTGGGAGGCCAAGGAAGGAGGATCGCTTGAGGCCAGGAGTTTGAGACCAGCCTGGGTAATGTAGTGAGACCCTGTCTCTTAAAGAAAAAAAAAAAAAAAGGGACCAACTAGGAGCTCCGTCACTGTCATGTCTAGGACCCAGCATTGTCACAGATGATTATGCAGAGTCTTCATTAAGTGAAGGCATACAGCCCAGGGTTTCGAGGAGCTGGAAGTCACACCAGTCTGCTGGCCATGCTGTGCCCTTGGAAGTGTGTGCAATGGAACCTTTCAGGCTAGGTATGGCTCTGCTGTCCCACAGCCCCCACCCTTGCAGATCTTCCTTCAAGTTCAACCTTAATTCCTAGTCCAGGTTCAAGTTCAACCTTTTATGTTCTGCCCCTCCATTAACCCCTTCTCTTCCTATTTATTTATTTGTTTGTTTGTTTGTTTTGAGACAGAATCCCGCTCTACCACGCAGGCTGGAGTTCTGTGGCACAATCTCGGCTTACCACAATCTCCCCTTCCCGGGTTCAAGCCATTCTTCTGCCTCAGCCTCCCGAGTAGCTGGGATATCAGGCATGTGCCACCACACCTGGCTAGTTTTTTGTATTTTGAATAGAGATAGGGTTTCACCATGTTGGCCAGGATGGTCTCGAACTCCTGACCTTGTGATCCACCTGCCTCAGCCTCCCAAAGTGCTGGGATTACAGGCGCGAGCCACTGCGCCTGGCTCTCTTCCACTTTAGAGTTAGAAGTTGCTTCAGGAAATTTGAAAGCCTGTAGCCCGCTGAGTCTCTTCTTCTGTGCAAGGGGGGAGTGCCACAGGCTTTTTTTTCCCCAAGTGAAATGGGACTTCCAGTGGATTGAAGATCCGGTGTCCTGTATGGGGGCATCAAGGTCTTGGAGCAAGACAGCCTCAGTGTTGTGTGGGCTTGGAACCTGCATCTGGCCCCAAGCATCTGGAACTGTGCACTTAACCTTTCTTCATTACCCAGACTTGGATGGCCTTGTTGGGGTTCAACGGATAGGTCCTCTGTCTCTTCCTTTAAATTATTAACTATTTATTACATCCGGAACCTGTGAGATTCAGCACTCCCAACCAGACCCTGGGATGGGTGAGAGAAAAGCGGGGGTGTCTCTCCCCTCCCAACTCTGCCCAGCTCTCATCACTGTCAGACCCACCAGAGCTGAGGGTGGAGGGATTGGGGGCTGGGGCAGCCTGGGTTCCCATGCCCCTCTCTGTGCCTCGGTCTCCCCCCTTCCGTGGTGGGCAGGGGGGAAGCTCCATTCTTAACCTACCTCGTTTTGGGGAGGGGTGGGACGGGGGACCAGAGTGCTGTACGGTGCTGTGGGATCTGCAGATGAAGCGGTGGGGGCTGGGGAAAGGTCCCCTGGCCACCACTTCCCAGCAGCGCCTCTCCCAGGTCCCCCAGTCCTGCTCCCTGCTGAGACCCACCTCTGATCCATGATTCCCCTTCATTGCCCCCAAATCAGGGGTGCATGGAGGGCCGCCCTGGGAGCCAGGAAGACCTCAGACCCTAGAGCCCCCAGGCCCAATTTCCCAGCCGCTTGCCCCTCAGATTGGATGCTTGGCCCCCAGATTTGGGGGAGGCACCCCAACACATATCTTCCTGATCTTGATTCTAAGCCAGTCTGTGACCTCAATATTGTTAGTGTCAGTGCAGGCTGAAGTGGTGGGGGAGGATGGGGGCCAAAGACCCAGCCTTGTCATCGGGGGAGGGGGCACGAGATCTGCTCCAAGAAATGTCTGTGACAAAGTCTCAGCCTGTGTTATTTATTTGCCTCTGTGTACCCCACCCACTCACCTTCCTGAACTGCCAAACAAGTCTCCTACTTCAATTCTCCCTTCTCCCATCAGACCCTCAAGCTGAGTTTTATAAGACACTCAACAAGTGCATTTATTGAACACCTAATTATGTGCCAAGCCCTGCTGAAAGCACTGGAGATAAAGCAGTGGGCAGAGCAGACCGAAGTCCCTCCTGCAAAGAGTTTATGAGCTTTATAATAGGGGAGATAATGAGTAAATGACTTAATATGTTAGAAATGATAGCAGAAAGAAAAAAAGAAAGTGGGAATGGGGGATACACACCGTTTTAGCGAGAGTGGCCAGGTCAGGCCCTCCTCAGGAGCTGGCATTTGTTGTCGTCGTTTTGAGACGGAGTCTGACTCTGTCACCCAGGCCAGAGTACAGTGGCATGATCTCTGCTCACTGCAGCCTCTGCCTCCTGGGTTCAAGCGATTCTCCTGCCTCAGGCTCCCAAGTAGCTGGGACTACAAGTGGGTACCACGATGCTCGGTTAATTTTTGTATTTTTAGTGGAGTCAGGGTTTCACCATGTTGGCCAGGCTGGTCTCGAACTCCTGACCTCAAGTGATCCACTTGCCTTGGTCTCCCAAAGTGTCCCAAGTGATTCCAGGTGGAAATCTCCCAAGTGATTACAGATGTGAGCCACTGTGCCCGGCCAGGGGCTGGCATTTGAATAAAGCCCTGACGGGGGTGAGGGAGTCCTGGGGATGTCTGCAGGGAAGGGTGTTTTAAGTAAAGGGAACAGCCAGTGCAAGGCCCTGAGGCAGGAGTGTGTCTGGTAAGTCTGAGGAGCTTCAGGGAGCTAGAGTGTTGAGAGGGGAGGAAGGAAAGAAGAGAGTGCCAGGAGATGAGGGCAGAGGGGCGATGGGGCAGATCTGTAAGGCGCTGAAGGCACTGAATGGACTTAGGTTTTTACCCTGAGAGAGACTGAGCCACAGGAAGTTTCAAGCATGGAAGGGATGTGACCTGACTCAGTTCACAGGCTCCCTCTGCTGCATGTGGTCAGCAGAGTGGGAGTGGGCTGGGGGGCAGTTTGCCAAAGAGGAGGCTGCTGTGAAGGTTCAGGACAAGACAGCGGCAGGCAGGTCCAGGGTAAGGGCCCTGAAGAGTGGAGAAGTGGACAGGTGCTGGGCCTACTTTGCAAATAGAATCCACAGATTTATATATGGGGTTTGAGATAAAGAGAGGAGTCAAGATTGGAAGTCCAGGTTTTTGGTTGGAGCAATTTTTTTTTTTTTTTTTGATTGAGATCATCACCCAGGCTGGAGTGCAGTGGCATGATCACAGCTCATTGCAGCCTCAAACTCCTGAGCTCAAGTGATCCCCCCACCTCAGCCCCCCGAGCAGCTGGGATTACAGGTGCGCACCACCAATCCTGGCTAATTTAAAAAATGTTTTTGTAGAGACATGGTCTCACTATGTTGCCTGGTCTGGTCTTAAACTCCTGGGCTCAAGCGATCCTCCCACCTCAGCCTCCTGAAGTGTGGGGATTACAGGTGTGAGCCACTGTGGCCCACCTCTGGGCAATTTTTAACATTCGATTTATGTCAACAAATAGCCCCCCAAGTGTCCTGCCTTGGGGTAAACAGGGTTATGGGGTTACTCAGATCTGTCCTTAAGGAACAAGTTCTATCCCTGTTCTTCCCTCTAGGCTCCTGGTCCACCCCCAACTTCCAGCAGAATTGTTTAGGAACTACTGGATACCAGAATACTGTAAGGAAGAGATTAGATCTAGCACAATGTTTACTTAGCAACAGCAACAAAACAACAGTAGTAGTAACCGTAGAAATAGGTTCCGTGGTTTAAGAGCATGGAGTCTGGAATTTCATCTTCAAGCCGTGGCATCACCAGGAATTCACTCTGTGACTTATCTTCTCTCAATCTTAGTTTTCTCCTCTGTAAAAGAGATAAGATACTTTGCCCAGTAGTACACATTAAATGCTATATATATATATTAGTTATTCTTTATTAAGTACTCCCTTTTTATCTGCTAAGCACTTTTTACATATGAAACTCCAATTAATCCTCAGTAACAGCTCTAAGAGGTAGGTACTATTATCCCCGTTATATAGATGGGAAGCAATTTGGCAGGAACATGGAGCTGGTGAGTAATAGAATCAAACCCTAACCCTTGTCTGCCTGACTCCTAGGGTATAATTTCTCAACCACTATGGTGCACTGCACCTACTCATTCCAAGGCTTAGAAGGGAGAGGAGTGAAGGCCTAACAGGCGCATTGTGACCGATGAGGAGGGCCTGGTGTGTGAGGGGTGTGCCGGGATTCCTAGGTCCCTTATGTAATTCAAACCCTGAGGTGTAAAGGAGGGAGAAAGTTTTGGATTTTAGGCTGAGTTGGGTGAACACCACTCCATCTGGGCTGCTTTAAGAGCAGAGGACAGGGCCAGGCACACTGGCTCAAGCCTGTAATCCCAACACTTTGGTAGGCTGAGAGGGAAGGATTGCTTGAACCCTGGAGTTAAGAGGCAAACCTGGGAGACATAGCTGGACCCCTCTCTATAAAAATTTCTTTTTTGACATGGAGTCTCGCTCTGTCGCCCAGGCTGGAGTGCAGTGGCTTGATCTCGGCTCACTGCAGCCTCTGCCTCCCGGGTTCAAGTGATTCTCCTTCCTCAGCTTCCTGGGCAGCTGGGACCACAAGTGCATGCCACCATGCCTGGCTAATTTTTGTATTTTTAGTAGAGATGGGGTTTCACCATGTTGCCCAGGCTGGTCTCGAACTCCTGACCTCAAGGGATCCACCCACCTCAGCCTCCCAAAGTGCTGGGATTACAGGCGTGAGCCACCACGCCCAGCCTCTACAAAACTTAAAAAAAAAAAAAAAAAAAAAAGGCCGGGTGCGGTGGCTCACGCCTATAATCCCAGCACTTTTGGAGGCGGAGGCGGGCGGATCACGAGGTCAGGAGATCCAGACCATCCTGGCGAACACGGTGAAACCCCGTCTCTACTAAAAAAATACAAAAAAATTAGCCGGGCGTGGTGGCGGGTACCTGTAGTCCCAGCTTCTACGGACGCTGAGGCAGAAGAATGGCGTGAACCCGGGAGGCGGTGGAGCTTGCAGTGAGCGGAGATCGCGCCACTGCACTCCAGCCTGGGCGACAGAGCGAGACTCTGTCTCAAAAAATGACCCGTCGCAGTGGCTCACGCCTGTAATCCCAGCACTTTGGGAGGCCAAAGCAGGAGGATCGCTTGAACCCAGGAGATGGAAACCAGGCATGGCAACATGAGGAAACCTTGTCTCTACAAAAAAATTAAAAACAAATCAGCCGAGTGTGGTGGTCTGTGCCTGTGGTCCCAGCTACTAGGTATAAGCCATCAAGCCTGACTGATTTTTAAAAATTTAGCTGGGAGGTTGACGTGGGAGGATCTCTTGAGCCCAGGTGGTCGAGGCTGCAGTAAGCCGTGACGGCACCACTGCAGTCCAGAACGATAGAGCGAGATTTGCCTCAAAAACAAACCAACAAAACGCCAGCAGAGGACAACTGAGGGAGGAAAAGGAAAAGGACACCGAAGCTGTTTTTATGTTACCGCAACAGTGACACCCGCCGCCAGTTTGTCTAACATCGGAGATCCGGAACGCACTGCGATTTACAGCGCCAGGGGGCGTTCCTAGAACCCTGTCAGGTTACCCGAGGGGCGGGGAGGGCGGGCCCCGGGGCGGGTTCGGCGTCCTCCTGTGCCAATGGGAGCACCCAAGCCCCTGCGCGGGAAGATGCCGATTGGTCAGTGCCGCCAGACGCTGCGAGGA